>NW_006238917.1:9317368-9389245 GCF_000375325.1 Capsella rubella | reverse complement strand
TGAGTTTTAGCTTCATTAGTCGTTGAGAAATTAAGTGTGTATAGTATAAGTCGAAGTGTGGGCGTAAATGGAAGTGCGGTTGAGAATCATTGAGAAACGTGTGCTATTAGGGTTTTTACCAAATATAGATATAGATGTTAATATTTTGGGCCCTTCTAAATGTTGGCATGAAATTTGAACATGATTTGTGGGTTTCGGGCGGATTGTTGTATTTTTAATTGTTTACTTTATCTCTTTATATATTGTCATAATTTATTATTTTTTGTTTTACGGTTTCCTTTTTTGGATTTGTCGTACTTTATATCTCGTAATGATCATTTGTATACTTTAAGATCAGTTAATTTGTTACCCAACCATATATCTCACTAAGTAATTATTAAATTTCCTGAATATTTTTTTAATTTTTAAAATATTATTTTTTTGAAAACTAATTTATATAATTTATTACCACTAATTATCTCACACGTGTCAACATCTTATCAATTCAATTAACATGTGTCACGATCTTGTTAATGACTAACTTTGAAAACTCAACTTTATATAATAAGATTATATATTTTTCTGATTTTATGTTTTATATATTTTTTTTGTTCATATGGAACAATTTTTAAATTTAACATATTAGTATACTTTATTTTATATTTAGTTTATTTCATTTAATAATGTTTTATTTTAATTTTCATTTTATGAAATATAGTTAATGTTTTATTTTGTTTATTAGTTTAACATATGTGTTGTATTGGAAACAAATAGTTAAATTCATATTGAAAACTTTTAAAGAAATATTATTTTTATTTTTACCTTTTTATATGTTTATAAATAATAAGAATTCATGTTTCGGTCCGACCTATCTCATTTATGTTAGAAATTTTTTTGAGACATAAATTAGATAGATTTATTTTCTCAAAATTTCTTACTTTTTACTTTATTCCCGTTAAATCCCATTATATTTAGGTTTACATTATGTAAATATAATCATATATATATTTTAAACATTCACTAAAAACTATAATCTATTATTTATATATTTGTTAGTATAATCGATAATTAGTAAGTTTTTTAACTCTTAATCAATTATCTTTTTTAGTTTTATAATGTATAATATATAAAAAAATCTTTCATATTCATTTTGGAAAAACTTATTTACATAGGTTTAAATATTAAAATTAAATGATAAAATGGTATAATTAATTTTAAAAATTAAATAATAAAATGAGGTGGATGATGATGTGGCTTAAAGAGAAGAGAGAAAAAGTTAACTTTATATATATAGATGATTGTCGTTGATGCCGTACACGTCTCTCTCTCTCTCGCCCGTGTATTACACAAGTTAATTACTGATTTAGCACTCTAATAAACGTATCATATCATTCCGTTTTTGGAAATTTGGGAAACAAGGATTATTTTTTTTAAACTACGTACGTACACCTTTCTTTATTTTCTTTGGAAACTAAATATTTTTCTACATATTTTTTTGTAACTTATCCTTATCATTTTTCAAAAATAGTCCTTACTAAGATTTTTTCTAAATACTTGTTGGGAAAAAAATAATTCAGAAACTAGCTAACAAGATCGTTATTTTATTATTTTTTATTTTTTATCTTTAATGATAAACTCTTAGTTAAAAAGATTTGGTTCAAATCTACTTATTTGGTTTAGGTTTCTTTATATATATATATATATATGTGTATTACATGATTTCATAAATTGTTACAAACGAATGAAATTGTGTATACATGTTGATCAAACAAATAGACTTTGTTTCAAACTTTCAATTTTATGGGACATATGAATTAAAACTATAGCGTATTTCAAGCTATGTAAATGTGTTACATCTATATCATCTAATACAGGTTTAACTTATGTAGAATTGAAGAGAAAGGTTGATAATTGATAAACCTTGTCGTCTCTTGTTTTTGGACTATAAAATAAAGAAGTTGAAATTGAGCTCTACCGATTTAACTTGGGCCATAAAGTAGAGGCCCAGTAAAAGTAATGAGTAATAAGAATTAAAAAAAAGAGAGAGAGACTCACCTGACAAAGTTCACCGGAGAGTCTAGATCTCTCTTCTCTTCCACATCGAAGTTTGATTCGTCACCGGCGAAATCCTTTTTCTCCGACGACATAATGCCGGTAAATCCCTCTCGCAATGTGTAATTCTAGATCTCTAAGATCTGTTTCCCGCTTTATTTTCTCTTTTCGTTTACTGATTGATTCATAATTCTCCTGTGACATCCTGCGGATTTGCAGTATAAGACGGTGATAGAAGTGGAGCCTCCGAGTCTGTTGCGGTACTTGATCGGAGCAGCGGTGATGATGATCGGCGTCGTATTACCCGTTGGTTACATGATGTTCCGCAACAAACGCGTCCCCTTCTCGTCTTCGTATTCTAAACAGACGTAGGTGTGCTTTTTTCTTTTAGTCTTCTGTGTTCCTTTCATCTGAACCGGAAAGAACACTACGCAGCTTTAGGCTTAGTCAAAAATTCACAATTCGTCAGCTGTTGATTGCTTTACAGGGATGGTCAAAATTGGATAGTATTGTAACAAGTTCTGGTGTGTTAGGAGATCAGTAACCATCATTTTAGTTCGCCATGAAATTGAAAACCTAAGCTTGGTGTGTTGGAGATCAATAACTTGCTGTGGGGTTTAAGCTGAAGTCTACTAAAAATTGAATAAGTTAGGGAAGTGAATTAGCATTGTTCTATAATCCTTACTATTTGGGAATGTTGATTCAGTCTCAAACTAGGATTAGAGGCAATTTTGATGGTGGAAGAGATATAAATAATCTGTATGTGTCCAGTGCGAATGGGAGAATTGAAGCTTTGTTGAAAATGTTAGCCCCTTTCAATTGCTTTGTAGAGACTGAAAGCTTAGTGTACTTTGTGTGTTTGGATCGAGTTCAGGTGGGGAATCCATGGTTGATAGATGATCAAAAATTATAGTTGCTTGCTCCTCTTCGTTAAAGCTTGTTTAGGCTAATATTGGAAAGGTAGTCCTTTTGCTAGTCAAGTAACTCCGGAGTTTATCATGCTCACCGATTGGTACTAATGATCTGATACTTATCTTTACGTTTCAGGAACAAAGTTTTGATATAGAAGCCTCAGAGGCTGCAGTTGAATTCAACTGAACTGAGAAGGATGATGATGACATATTGATACGGACGACTGTAAAATTATGGTGGAATTCTTGTTTTTTTACATGGCTTGTAAGAGATCCTTCCATAACGCATTCATAAACTATAGTCTTCTTTGTTTAGGTTATTCAAGGTCTATTATGTACACAACCTCTTCTCTTTGGTGGAAAGATTTCATTCGCTGACTAGAGTTAGCATGAACCACAAATTTATATAATACTTAAAACTTAATTCTTTCCATTGGCTTTGCTTTTATTATTTGGTTTTCTGTTTCACTGTACTAAACGAAATGTTGATGATATGCTTCAGTAAAAACTCTGTTCAAAGTTTCAGAACACTACAAAATAGTAGATAACGATCTATGGATGTCCGATTAGGGCAATCACAAAAGCTGTTCATGAGCATAGTAGCCTCAATTAGAGACAAACATAAACACTTTTCGGAATTGATTTAGAATTTGGTCAGATTGTGATCCTGCATAACATAATATGCAAATCCTAGAAGAGCAAAAAAAACAACAGTGTGTGGTATGTAGTTAGTGCATAACGTCATCTACTCATCCATCTCCCCAATGCTTGTCCGACGCGGACCCTGTCTCCTTGTTTGACACAGAATCTGTAATCTGAAGAACTGCTTGAATCATCGGGTGAGTTTGCAGTCGGTGCTTGGAAAACAAGCACCACGGTCGATCCCATGTTGAATACACCAACCTGCATTGATCCATACATGAAACCATTTATCAATGTGAAATTGTGAAGAAAAGATATTTCTTACAATTCTACAATTGCAATTTTTATTTTCTATCTTTTGGACCATACTCTCTTACCTCTTTCCCTTTCTCGAGCTTTAAGCCATGACCTTTCGGATCATATACTCGCTCCTCTGGTGGCTCTGTAGGAAACAGCTTCTTCTTTGGCTTGTTTGTTCTTAGTTCAGGTTCAATGAAAAGCTATCAAAGCAAACGTCAGCGAGTTCCTTAATGTCTAGAGCTTAAGGTTTTCAATTTGCATCAGACATACCTCAATGGATCCAATGTTGGTCGCACCAACAGCAGCAACTGCCATAAAGCCTTCTTTCCATAGCCCTTCAAGCACAACCTGTTAGATTAACAGCTGATGATCAATGTCCGTCTGGAACAAACAGAAAAAACAGCCGGACTTATTTGGTTAGGAGAGCTACAATGAATCACAAAAATTACCCTTTCATTTTCGACATAGAGATTCCTTATCGTTCTTGTAGCACGCTCATTCACGGGAAACAACCGACCTGAAAAAGGGTTTCGAGAGGTGCCAATAGTTACAAAAGTCCAATCACGCATAGGTTATTAGGTTCTAAAAGTAGTTGCAAAAGGCCAATCACACAGGCTGTATACTTAAAATGAAGGACAGAGTAACCAAACCTGCAAAGTGTCGACGAACCATTGCATTCCAGTCAGCCGGAGAGTGTATTCGATGATAGTCCCCTGGTTTTAGATATATCACACAATAGTAGAGCCCCTTCATTGGACTGCAACCAAGACTTTATGAAATAAGATGCGGTTTTTTAACAGCAAAGTCGGTTGCTAGATGTTTAAGGTTGACTTTTCACTGACCTAGCTGAGATGTCCTCCCGTAATTTTGGAGATGCCAGAGAGACTCTCAACCAAGAATTGTCGCTCTTATCTCCAACAGCTTCTTCCTCAGACTTATCTTTACCTTCAGGTTCCATGGGAAGCAGAGAGTTGTTTCCTAGAAGAGCCGGTACTGAGTAAGAATGTCCTTTGACTTGCTCGATCATCCCTCTACTTCCTTTTAGCTCCCCAAACCTTAGAACGGTTCCATCCACAGGACTAACCTGATATCCTCACAATATTAGAGAACAGACTAAGAAAGAAAGTCTGTATCGACAGAGTTACAACGTTATTGTTACCGGTTACCAGACAACAAGGATCGGGGTCGACAGGCCTGCAACCTTCTTTCAAGCTACGAACAAAGAAATCCCGTAACGAAGCATATTCTTTAAGAGGCAGAGCTGCTTCTTCAAGATCTGGAAACACAGATAGATCAGTCTGGGAATCAATTTATCACATTTTCCTCTAGATTCAAACCAACAGCAGAGGTACACAAAAAAAAAAAGTGATCATACTTGAATGAAAAGCTCGAGCCCAGGCTTTATAAGCATACGGACGCATCCAGACCGGAATTTCCTGAGAGTGGAAAAAACTAATAGTTTAAAACCATGTTCAGCAGTTACTACAAATGTTACAACAATAAGAACTCACCAGACTCATTAAGGAGCCCCAAGCTCTTGAGATTGATCGCAGAGGCAGAATTCCAAGGAATGAGGCCTAGATAACCACAATCACACGGATGAACACATTAAGATTCGAGAACTTACGGACATTGAAGACTAAGAGAACAAGAGCAAAAAAAGAGTATTACTTTAACATCTTGGTGGAACTCAAGTTCGATTCCCCTTTCCCGTTTCTCTTCGATCTGTTCTTAAACCAGAAAAAATCAATACTAAGAAAATGCACCAAACTCTATGGAAAGAACCTTGCCAATGTCAACCGACCAAGTGGGTTACTACATTACCTTCTTGTCTTCATAGAGCCGTCTAGCATGAAGAGCTCCAAGCATAAGAATAGTAGCCATTGTTGCTCCGGGCAAAAGAAAAGCATTGCCTACATTGAAAAATACAACAATGACTCAAGCTGCAAAACCATAGAATTGTCTAACTGAAACTTCATCAAACTTCATTAAAACTCAGAATCATTTCATGTCTAATGAGAAGCAAGTTAAACCATTCTCAATTGTAATCTCAGAAAATTATAACTATGTAAAGGAGCTTCATAGCATATATGTTGTAATTACCTCCTTTAGAATCTCCGGTTCCACCACCTCCGCCACCGCCACCGCCGTGAGAAGAAGCGCGAGCGCCGAAGTGATTCGAACGGATATTATTGAGGAAAGAGCTAAAGGTTCGGCGATGAGTATAGTGGAAGCGGCGGAGATGTGTATAGCGAGCCAACAAATAGACATTTTGAGAAAACCGAGGCCTCATGGCGTTTTTCCGGTGGCTTTTGCTCCGACTCAGAGAGGGGTTTTAGGGTTGCTGTTGACTGTTGGTTGGTTGACTCAAACAAACAGTTTTCAACGACAGCTAAAACGACTGCGTTTTCGCCTTGCGGTTCGCTCTTTCTTTATTTTACGCTTGCGAAACCAGACATTTTATTCTTATTGGGCCTTGAGTGATCTTTTATAGCCCATCAATTGTATAAATCAAGTGTGAAGTACTCTCAAACGAAGAAATTCGAAAATGTTTCGATTCACCGAAGACAATGGTAGTGTTGTTATCCGTCGCTTGGAATCTCCGTGAAAGGTTCGATACATTTAACTCCGGCGAATCAATCAAAACCTCGATCTGACCAATTTTGTCGAAATTTAAAGCTTCTTCGATTCTGCTTACTCTAACACACGACCAGTGGGTGTTTTCGCAGCTTTCAGGTTTATCTCAAATCTCAAATTAGATCCGGAATCGAGTTTTACCTTCTTTTTTTCTTCCTATAGACTGATGTTTTAGGAAACGGAGTCTAGTTCTGGAATCGTTGATCTCGATAGATTATTAGATTTCTTCAAACACACATAATTTGAGCCAATTGCTTCCGTTTTGATCGTATCGTAGGATCTTCACCCGATTCCAGAGTCAAAATCGAGTGTGTGTAAAAATGGAAGATAGCGAGAATTCAAAGAAGAGAATAGTGTTTGTGACTGTAGGAACAACGAGTTTCGATGCTCTTGTGAAAGCAGTCGTGAGTGAACATGTTAAAGACGAGTTGCTCAAAAGAGGATACACTCATCTTCTCATTCAGATGGGTCGTGGTATCTTTTTCCCAACTAAGGTTTGTTATTTATCTTCTCCACTCACTTCATTGAATGGGCTGTGATTTTGAAAATTTGATTCGGGGCATAACTAAATCTGATAGGCTTATTATTACTTTACAATGAATCTCAAATTAACAACATTTTGACCCAAAAAAAGTGCTACAATTTTGGTTTGTTCTCATGTATCTTTGATCATTTGTTTCTCTCTTGTTGTTGTTGTTGTTGTCACTCCCTTCAGTTTTTCTCGCTTACTTATTATACTATACTCGTCTCTTGTTGAAAATTTTGTTGTTCTTATGTGTTTTGTTTTCTCATTACTGATTCAGTGTGAGGGAGCGGATGGATCATTAGTTGTGGATTACTTCACATTTTCCTCGAGTATCGCAGATCATATTCGATCTGCATCTCTTGTTATTAGTCACGCTGGTTAGTTGACAACTTATACATTAATAGATTTAGAAACCTGAGACTGAGTTCGATACTCTAGAATGTCATCATTTTTCAACTCTCTCAATGGTGCAGGATCTGGAAGTATATTTGAGACACTAAAGCTAGGGAAACCACTGATTGTGGTTGTGAACGAAGATCTGATGGACAATCATCAATGTGAATTAGCTGAAGCACTTGAAGAGAGGAAGCACTTGTACTACACTCGTCCCCACACTCTTCATCAAACCTTAACGAAAATGGAATTGGAGTCTCTTGTTCGATATACTCCAGGAGACGGAACCCCTGTTGCTCGTATTATCGACAGATTCCTCGGATTCCCTGATGATTGAGCTGACATATGAAAACAAGTTTTTTTATTTCCAGATTCAACTGAATATGCTTAACTTAACTGGTGTGACAGATTCAATTTCATTATAGCAAAGCTTTTACTGATATTTAAGAGGATAAACAGTTTGTTTCAATGGGTATGTATCATTCTAAAAACATCCTTTTTTTTGGTCAATCGCAAAACATATTATCATTGCTGAGATTGCCAGTAGCATGCATCTTCCTAGAAAAATAATTCCTTAAAACTTCGTTAAAAATTATTATTAGAGACAGAATAATACAGCACCAAAAGTTTTAAGTTTCGAGCAACGACTTTAATATATTGGACATAAAGTCATAAGTAGTAGACTAGCAATCGATCGTATTGCAAAGGTATTTCGATAGTTAAACTTCAATTCTCAAAAATGGAAAAAGAGATGAACAAAAACGCAATCAAATATAAAATTTAGGATTAAAGCATACTTGAAAAGCAATTGTATAGTATCCAAAATTTGCAAAAACAAGTCAACTTGCGAGAGATAAAAGTGCAACAACATGGAGCTTAGAAGATGATAATAAAAGCAAACAGCAATTAACGGTAACGACGAAGGGAGATGGAGTTGTTCTTCTTCCATGTAGCTCTGCGAGATGGGCGGTTCTTGTGGTTGTTGTGACCCTTTCCACGAAGACCTCTGTTCTTCTTTCCCTCTGAAGTAAGTCCTCTGAGCTCACGGTGCTTGTGAACTGGGTTGCAGATCCAGTTGATCCTCGGGTCATTACGGACAGCATTGTGTGCTGGGTCAACCAAGATGATCTCGTAGTACTTGTAAGTCGAATCCTATTGAAAACAATTGGTAAATTAACATCTGTTATCTGTAAAACCAAGAGTCACCAAAATGGAGTTCTGAAAATAGGTAGTAAGTATACCTCATTGAGCCAGTAAGAGTTGACAACTCTGAGACCACCCAATTTCCTGCCAGCACGCTCCTCAGCAACAGATCGCTTGCTACGCTGGAACTTGAGTTGTGTCACTCCCTGGTTTGTAGGCTTACCATACACAATACCCTTGGGCACTGGCCTCTTGCGTCCACCACGTCTCACACGGACACGGTACACAACAAAGCCCTAAACAAACATCAACAACCCAACAAGATTAGTACCAGATTCTGAAGCTAGAGCAAGAACTATCTTTACATGTACCAGTCAGAACAAGAGCTAGATTTGTATAAAAGTATAAATCAGCATATCAGACTGGCTAGTTTCATGTAGCTGGTCATGGGAGGGATTCAATCACTAACACACAATTTTCAGAAATGGCGTGTTTCAAGAGACCACATAACCAGTAACGCTTCTAAATCTCTACTAACAACGCAAAAAAACATCAAACTCAACCAACAGAGGCTAGATCATACGCAGATATCACAACAATATCAAAAAAAAAACCTCACTATCTACCTTACAGGATCTCATTTCTACCAATATCAATCAACTCCTACAAAACTCATTTGACAGTTGAGCAACAAAGTTCACTAGCCTCATTATATACGAGGCAACATTAGTAAAAACTACAACAAGGACGAGAAATTTAGGATGAAATCAATCACCTGCTTGGCCTTGTAACCCAAACGACGAGCCTTATCAGGACGAGTAGGCCTAACGAGACGAACAATCGAAGGTTGCTGTCTGTACTCCCAGCACCTCACCCTCTGGAGGAACCTCATCACATCGGACTGTTTCTTCCTCCATAGCTCCGATACATACTTGTACGCACCTAAGGTTCACCAAAATCCATTTAGCTAAGTAGCTCGTAATAACAGATCCGCAACACATACATCATTTGGAAAAACATAGCAGGAGAATGGATCTAGACGAAAGATGGAGAAGATCGAATTTACCCATTTTCCAAGTTTCGCAGAGCCGCACACCAGTGTCTCAATGAAGGGTTTCTTCCTGATTTAAAGTAAAGGACTAGGGTTTTATCTCCGATGGAGCTTTATATTATATCTAATTGGGCTACTTTAATTTAATATAAAATAGCCCATAAGCAAGAAGCACTTAATGGGCTTTAGTATTCAGATTCGGCCCTTTTATATTATCTGTGACATTAGCTAGATTTAGATGTGATATACATACGTACGTTGTTTGTTACTTTGTCATGATGTGTGTTTATGAGGGAGACCTAGAGACATGTTAGGTTGTTAGTGAAGTGAGATGTGATAAGGTGATATGGATATTTCTAATAAGTGTTAATTAGAGAAGATAACATTAAGACATGATGGAGATGGTTACAGGTTTAGCCTGTGAATATAGTCGGGACATGTTACTATTGCAGGATTGTATATTTGGTCTAAGTACAGTGGGTAGGGGTTATATGATGTGGCTCGTTAACGGCTGATAAGCTAGAGATGGAGATATGTGCACATAACATATATATGTTTGGTTAGTTTCAATTATATTGAATGATGCTAATTGCTTCAATATTTGTGTGAGTTTTTGTGATCAGAATACTATCAACGAGGTCGATCACATGTCAAAAATGATATGATCCTTAACTAAAACATGGTTATTAAGCTAATCAACTACGACACGGAACAAGTAACAAACTATCACAGCTCGAAAGCACGTTTGATTTATTGTGATTAGACCTTTTCGTTTCGTATCCCTTAAAAATTATAATTGGGTTTTTGTAAAAATGTTTTAGACTTATCTGGTTGAACATTCAAAATTGAAAACCATCACCGCACATCATGGAAGAAAGAAAAAAAAAAAACAATATGTGTCCTAGGAGTACTATATATCTTTCGTACTTGTATTTTCAAATCGTGTTTTACGTTGGTATATTCAAAATAGGTATAACTGCGATCCACGATATATATGTTTTTATGATCCGATATACTCCTATATGGTTTAAATTAAAAGTGTTTCAACTTATAGTATGTATGTGCGAATTCCATTAATTAAACAAAAAAAAATTATTGACTTCTTCCGGAGATATATTCTTTAATGAAAAAAACTTTATTGCTAAAAATGATGATCACATGCATAAATTTGAGACTTGAGAGATTTTAACTGATTTAAATGGTACTACTTTTCCTCGGCCTCCTCGTGTATAAAAATAGATACATCAAGTGTAGTGCTTTTGACAGAGTGAAAAAAAAAACGAATAAGCCACAAAAGTCTTTTTTCCAAAAAAAAAAAAAAAGCGACAAAAGTCTTTATGTTCCATATATTTTCCTAATAAACTCGTCAATATACAAATGGCTACTCTAAACTTCCCATTCAGTTCAGCTTTTGTTTGCAACAGCCATCATCAAAACACTCAGCAGTACTTCCATTGCAAGGCAGTCTCCAAAACGACATCGGCTCATGCTGCAGTCACCGTCCGTCGCCGTTCTGCCAATTATAAGCCGCCTCTATGGGATCATCAGTATCTCCTTTCTCTCGACAATATATACGTGGTACGTACATTCAAACATTTCATAATACTAAACGTGCACTATTCATCCAAATTCCAAACATATGCCACTTCTGGTTTTTTTTACTGACAATATATCAGAGTGATTTTTTTTTTTATAAACACTCTTAACATATATGCTTTAAACCGGACATGCATAGTATATTATAGATGCATGTAGTATATTAATAACTACACAGTGCTCTCTCTCTCTCTCTGTATATATAGAAAGAAGTTGAAACCAAGGAAAAAGCTAATAAGCTGTTGAAAGAGGAGGTGAGGAAGAAACTAGGTGAAATTGATCAAAGTTCTATTGAGCAGCTAGAAATGATCGATTCTCTGCAAAGACTCGGAATCTCGTATCACTATAAACAAGAAATCCATGATATTTTGAAAAACATTCATGACCAACGCGGCGAAATTGAGAGGGATGCTACATCTCTTGAATTTTTTCTCCTAAGGCAACATGGTTTTGATGTCTCTCAAGGTCTTTTACATATTACATCATTATATTATAATAGCTTGTAGATGTTAAATTATGCGAACAATATTCAAGTAGTCGTTCCAATATCAAGATTCTTTCGATTCTTTCGTTAAAATAATGAGTATAAGAGTATTCGTATTTCATATTGCAGATGATTTTGACGTTTTCAAAAGTGAGATCAGAGAAACTCTAGGCAGCGATATCAAAGGTTTCCTTTCTCTATACGAAGCTTCTTATTTTTCAACGGACTCGGATTTTAAACTCAAGGAGGCTAGACTTTACGCAAGTGAGCGATTAAGTGAGTTTGTGGCAGAAAATAGCAAAATTTCTTTCAGAGAAGATGAAGCTTATATGTTAGAGATGGTGAAACGAGCACTAGAAACGCCGTACCATTGGAGCATACGAAGATTAGAAGCAAGATGGTACATAAATGTTTACGAAAAAAAGCATGATATGAACCCTCTCTTACTACAGTTTGCAGCACTTGATTTCAACATGTTACAAGCTAATCATCAAGAAGAACTCAAACTAATTTCTAGGTAATTAATTTCTATACATGTGTAATATATGTCTCTCAAACTGGATTATATATATATATATATGTTTATAATTAGCTGATCCTCACAATTTAATGTTAGTTGGTGGAACAGCAAAGGACTTATGAAACAACTTGATTTCGTGAGAGACCGAATCACAGAGAGTTATTTTTGGACCGTTGGAATATTTTTCGAGCCAGAGTTTGAATACTACCGCAAGATACTCACCAAAATATTAATGTTAATTGCGATTATGGATGATGTCTACGATATCTATGGTACAATAGAGGAGCTCGAAATTTTCACAAATGTGGTTGAAAAGTAAGTATATCGGGTACATATATATTTGATACAATTCCAAATTATTTTTGAATTATTTACTCTTAAACTAGTTAATAATTATAAATAAAGGTTGCAAACACTATAAGAAAAAAGAAATAATGGGATTTATTTAATAGACAAATTTTTATGTAGGGTAAATAAATCATGTTCTGAATTGTATTTCCCATGATACAGTATATATTTATTAGTCAACAGCCATGCTAATCAAGAACAATCCATATAATATACACTTTTTTCAGATGGGATGTGAACCATGTTGAAAGACTTCCCAAATACATGAAAATATGTTTTCTTTTTCTATACAATGAGATCAACCAAATTGGATACGATATCCTCAGAGACAAAGGACTTAACGTTATACCTCACCTCAAACAAGTTGTAAGTTTTTCTATAAATCATTTAGTATATACAAAATGTTCTTTTCGAGACATTTTTTTTTCTTAATTTTATTAATTAATTTACGTAGTGGACGGATCTATTTAAAACGTTTCTAACGGAAGCGAAGTGGTACAAAAATGGGCACAAACCAAGTTTTGAAGAATACATGCAAAATGGTGTGATATCAAGTTCTGTCCCAACGATACTGCTCCACATTTTCTCCGTCCTCTCTGACCACATCTCCGACGAAACCTTAACAGTTGTTTCGAAAAAGCACCACTCTGTCGTCCGGAGCTGTGGCACCATTCTCCGTCTCGCTAATGATCTCGCCACCTCAACGGTACAGTTGACTCGATTTTTATTTATTGAAAAGTTTTTTTTTTTAAGTTTAAAAAATTGGTAAAATTTCACTTGAATAGTTTAGTTAATAAGTCGCTCATAAAATTGGTATATCAATCTCATTTAGACATTTTACTATAGATATATATTGATTCTTCCTGACCAAAAAAGTTCAGCATATCCAAAAATGAGTGATGATGACTTGATGAATTGTACTATATGTACTAAATAATTTGTTTATGTTTTCACATTTTAATTATTTTATTCTAGCTCATGTAAGTTACACTATTTACAACATTATTTTTCTATATATATAATAGACCTTTCAAAAATAGAAATTCAGTAATTTACAATAACTAATAACTGTTTAATGTTTCGTGATTATTCAAAATGATCATAATGTTTTCGCTATTTATTATTTTGTCCTTATATGGTTACTAGCTAGATTAATATGAAATTGAGTTTGAATAGTCATAATATAAAGTTTGGGATGAAAAATGAAGAACCATATACATATATATAGATAAATCATGAGGATCCCATTATTAGAAAAAAAAAATCATAAAATCACTAGATTTTAATTATTTAACAGGAAGAGATTGCAAGAGGAGATTCACCAAAGTCAGTCCAATGTTACATGTACGAGACAGGAGCCAGCGAGGAAGAGGCACGTGAACACATGCAAAGTATGATCAGCGACTCTTGGGACATCATAAACTCCGATTTCAAAACTTCATACACTTCTTCTCTTCCTCTTGGTTTCGTGGCAACCGCCGCAAATCTCAACCGAGTGGTACAGTGTATCTACCGGCACGGTGATGGCCACGGCAGCCCTGAAAAGACCAAGATCGTTGATTATATCCACTCCGTACTCTTCAATCCCGTTCCTTTGTAGGATTGTAATTTTGTATTTACCCCATAATAAATAAATTTTCATAAGAACAAAATATATTTGGTATGATGCACAAAAAAAAAATCATATTGCACCAAACCCTCTTCTTTTAGTATTCTACAAATGTATACATTCATAGATGATATAAGCCTTAAAGTCATTTTGTGTCGCCTTTTTATTAACCTCAAGATCAAATCCCAATTTTACTTTTTTGTTTCTTTTACCTATTAGGCGTCTCGTGATGAGGAAAGATATCTAAGTTGGATTATAACATAGTAGTGGTAACTTCAATCCTATGAGCTTAATAAACTCCGGCAAAAGTACGTAAATCATATATAAATTTACACCGAATCTCCTGATATTATGAAATATGAACGGTAGAGAAGTTAGAGGAGCTAGAATTAGGTACCGTGACTCCATGAGATAACTTGGACATCGGCGTGACGTCTTTGCATGCCCACATGCGATTGTTCATTTCCACCTCTCTTCTTAGTGGTCCAACAAATTTTTCCCCTCAGTTGTCATTCAAGACAGAGATATGCAATCACATGGAGACACGAATCGATAGTTATATTTTTGGGGTTTTTATTTACAATAATTTCGAACAAGCAGACAAGGTATATGTAAGGAACGCTTCGTATTTTAAAATAGCCAATAAAAATACTCAGTTCGGTGTACTATTTGGTATTCGCCATGCAATTACCATAAACTACACTGATCTATCACGTACTAGCTATTAAAAGAAAACAGTACGAGCACCCAACGGTATCGGTTTGGATACCCAAACGAGTATTTCTAAATTTAAAATTATTGATATGTTTGGTTATAGATTAATTTTTAATTCTAAAATAAAATAATAAACCAGTCAATAGGAGACAAATGTAAATATGGTTATTCTACTTAAGATACCCAAGGTTCTTATTTAAGAATCTTAAACATCTCTCAATGGATATATCATATATATGTACGTTTTATACCATGCCCACAATTTCGTACTTCCATAACATTTGTATCCACAAAAATGTTGTACTCACAAAAATATCTACGCCTCCAGATAACAAGTTTAGCACGTTTAAAATTTGATCTGAAAGCAAGAAACCTTAAAAAGATTGTGTGGATATATACTTACGAAATGTTTTAGCCATTTACTTCTCCAAGATATTTTTTTTTCTTCTTTGGTATAATACTTCTCGTCCTAGGATGCTTTATAGTCAATATATTTTTTTTTTTCAGAAAAGGTTAATCAAGATATTTATGTGTCACACTGAAACTTTTCTGGTGGGTAGACTGATCATATGCTAATTCGTGACTACATTGATGTAAACATTATTATTTTCCTAGACCACAGAATGAAAAATATCTTTGTAATCTGTGATCCAAACCCAAACCTTTTAAACAGTATAAAATCTCATCATGGAGTCTAAAAGAGTATTCATCAAATTATTAGTGTTGAAGCAAAAAAAATGCCTAAACGACAGACTCATGATCCACGTTTCATTCGGAAGGCTGAGTCGTCGAAAACACAATCACAGCCTCTTGTAGCCCGTCGCTCAGCAAACTACCAACCGTCTCTATGGGAGCACGAGTATCTCCTCTCGCTCGGTAATACATATGTGGTACGTGTAAAGATCTAGATGACTTCGTGTGAAATAAAACTATATATTATATAACTATTCATGAAGTTATAGTTGTGACAATATTCTATACAATGCAGAAGGATGACAAACATCGAGAGGGCTAAGTTATTGACGAATCAAGTGAGTAAAATGTTGAATGAAACGGAGGGTTTACCCGAACAGCTAGAGCTCGTAGACATTTTACAAAGACTTGGCGTTTCTTATAATTTCGAAGGTGAAATCAAGAAGATTCTAACGAATGTACATCGAAAAAACGTGAGAGCAGACAAAAGCCAGATGGATCAAAAGAGATGGGAAGACTTATATGCGACTGCTCTCGAGTTTCGACTCCTAAGGCAACATGGTTTTGATATCGCACAAGGTTGAAACACTAAAATACAAATGAATAATCCATATTTTAGATTCCTTATTACAACTCAAACTTTAGAAAACGACAAATCTAGTGTTGATTTCAAGTTCTGTTTCCAGATTCTAACAAAGGTAACATGGTTATACTAGATTTTGATATTGACTTTCTTACATAATGAAATAAAATTGCAATGTACTGCAGATGTTTTTGACAGAACTTACGGAGATGGTTTGGATGATGAAGATTTCAAGAGTATTCTTTCACTATACGAAGCTTCATACCTCTCGACCAGATTCGATACGAAACTGAAAGAGACTATATATTTCACAACAGAACGGCATAGAAACTTTGTGAAAAGGAAGAAAACTGAGACCAAACCTTATGTTCGGAAAATGGTGATACATGCTTTAGAAATGCCTTACCATCGGAGAGTTGGAAGACTAGAAGCAAGATGGTACATAGGCGTGTACGGAGAGAGAGACGACATGAACCCTATCTTGCTCGAATTCGCTAAACTTGATTACAATATCGTTCAAGCTATACATCAAGACGAGCTCAAATATCTTTCTAGGTACGTTTACTTAACTTGAATTTGACCCTTCTTTTTCTGTTTGTTTTTGGTGCATGATTTCTATTTATTCATGAAATATTGTATAATTTGTATTTCTAAACTGTGAACACAATATTTTAATATGTAAACGCGTACGATATACTATGTTTGAAACGTTAAAGACATAGATTTTTGATTATATATGTTTTTTTGGTATGTTCTATGAATTAAGCAGCTGGTGGAGCAAGACAGGATTAACTGAACACCTTGATTTCGTAAGAGATCGAATAACGGAGAGTTATTTCTCGAGCGTTGGAGTGATATATGAGCCCGAGTTTGCTTATCATCGACAAATGCTTACAAAAGTTTTCATGCTTATTACAACTATCGACGATATATACGATATCTATGGGACACTGGAGGAGCTCCAACTATTCACGACCATAGTTGAAAAGTAATATTATTATCCAAATTAATTATTTTACTATACTATATCTTTCTTTTTTTTTAATCACTTCACTGAATCGAATCTTTAATGCAGATGGGATGTGAATAGTCTTGAAGAACTTCCCGAGTACATGAAGTTATGTTTTCTCTGCCTCGTCAATGAAATCAATCAGATTGGATATTTTGTTCTCAGAGATAAAGGATTCAATGTGATCCCTTACCTCAAAATATCCGTACGTACTTATCAAGTATTCTAGTTGTTAATTATGTTAGTCCATGGACTATTTTAGTGATACATTAAACTAAGCTAAGTTAGCTATAAATGTTGTTGATGTATCAGTCAGAATTTTTGAGCTAAAAGACCAAGATCTATCGCTAATTGTAAATTTAATATTTTATATGAATCTTAAGAAAAAGAAAAAAACACGAATATTTGAACGTTCTTTGTTATATTTTTTTTTCAAGAAATATTTTCAATTTAATATGAATCTGTTTATAACTTTATTTTTGTCTTTCTAGTGGGCAGATATGTGTAAAACGTTTTTAAAAGAGGCAGAGTGGTACAAAAGTGGTTACAAACCCAACTTCGAAGAATACATGCAAAATGGCTGTATCTCAAGCTCGGTCCCTACCATACTTGTACACTTGTTCTGTCTCTTCTCCGACCAAACCTTAGATATTCTCGTCTCTTATCATCACTCTGTTGTTCGAAGCTCTGCCACCATCCTTCGTCTCGCTAATGATCTCGCCACTTCTTCGGTTAGTCATGGTTCCATAACGTAACACACAATAATAGAGTTTTTAACAAACCATGACAAGCGTTTTTTTAATAACAAAAACCGAAAATTGAATTTATAAATAAATTTCAACCAAAAGCCAAAAAAGAAGAAGTGATTTTAATACTACTCTCTGTTCCTATTTAATCTTTTTTTTTTTAGATTTTTCACACATTAAAGAAAAAATATTAAAATTTAAAAGTTAGTTTTGTATTTGATTTACGATTTTCTATAATTTTAACCAATAATGTTACATAGAAAATCTTTTAAAAAGTTATTTTTCAAAACAGGAGGAATTAGCGAGAGGCGACACTATGAAATCCGTACAATGTCACATGTATGAGACTGGAGCTTCAGAAGCAGAGTCATGTGCGTACATTCGACGAATGATCGGTGTGGCTTGGGATGACTTGAACTTGGAGAAAAGAATTTGTAGGCTACATCAAGGTTTCGTTGAAGCTGCGGCTAATCTTGGACGTGTGGCTCAATGCGTTTATCAGTATGGTGATGGCCATGGCTGTCCCGACAAAGCTAAGACCATCGATCATGTCCGGTCCTTGCTCATCCACCCCATTCCACTTGATTAATTAATTAGTCTCTCATATGTAATAAGTGTTAAACCACGCAAATAATGGATTATTAGTTCAAAGAGATGAGAGATGCATATATACTTCTCTCCTCAATTAATAAATTGTGTACTTTCGCTAGCTTTTCTCAATATCATGAGCTTGTAAAATCAAGTTCGATATGGCTTCAAATGGTAACATTTAGAAGTATAGATAGAAAATGAAGACACTGGCTAGTTTCTCATATTCGTCATTTTCAAAATTCTCATTTTTGTATTAGACAAAATATTTGTTTCTTTGACAAAGGAGATCTTGAAACTACGAGGCATATTGAACAGCAAAGAGACGTTCTTCTTTACTACAAGAAAATTGTGAGATGGTATTTCTTATGCTACTAGTTCTGAATCCAAACTTAATTCTTTTTCACGAGAAAGACGTCGGAGTAGATTTGCGGTTTTTCAACCAAGTGATAGATAACTGAAAACAGAAAAAGAAAGACCAATGGATGTCATTGAATTACGCTAGCTGTCTATACAGAAGTGAGTAGACTAATGTTATGCAAACATCAACTCACACTAAAAAGATATATAAACACGATAAGATCCGGTTTTAATTGTGTTCAGTGTTCCTAAAATTAGAATTAATGTAAAGGTTAATTATAGGCAAGTTAAGCTAATAATACGGAATGAAAAATACATTAGCATAACCGTTACGGACTAGTTAATTAACCAAATAACCTCTCCATCCACATCTCTCCCTTTGGATCGAGACATCTCCGATCCATTCTTCTCTCTGTCAGCCAAAATCCCCACTTCAACAAATCGCAAAGATCAATTCAAGGTAATACATACTTATCTCTCTTTCTTGATTTAGGGTTCTTTTTTTTTTTCTGCAAGTTACTGGAAACTCAAATGGATTTTTTTATTTTTTTGGATGATCAGGTTTATTGATCTATTGCGGAATTAGGGTTTGCGAGTTTGAATCGGAGATTTTAAAAACATAAAATAAAATCCGTGATGGAGTGTTTAGCACGCATAGATGAATTTTGCAATCGAAGGGTTTAATATTATTATTAAAAGATGGTGAATATGAAAAGTCCTTTACGGGTATTCATAGAGGTTTCGATAAAGGAATTAATTAAGGGTTTCAGGAGGCAAAGGATCAGATGGAGAAATGCGTTTCTTCTCGGTTCTATATTGACCACCATTGTTGTTCTGCTTCACACACCAACGTTTTCAGTTTTCTCTGATGATGATGAAGAAACTGAGTCTTCTTCTTCTTCTTCTTCTTCTTCGCCTATTTACTTGAACGGTTCTCTGCATTTGAATATCCAAATTGTTAGGGAAGCAAAGGTTGAAAGTTTTGATGATCTTACAGCAACTCCTACGGTGCAATTGAATGCTTCTGAAGAAAGTGGAACCCTTCTTTCTACAAAAAGTCGAAAAAGGAAGAGAAGAAGGAAGATTAAAGATGATCTGATTCTCCCTGATCCTCCACCAGCACCACGGCATGTTCTATCTTCTTCAGAGGTCAGAATCAGAGTTTTTTCTTCTAACTTTGTCTGTGTTTTTATCTCAATCCTCAACTTACTCCAACTGCAATCTCTACAATTGATGAGCAGAGACGTGCTCTTTCCTTGCCACCCAAGAAAGCTCTTGCTTATGCAAAACTCGAGATTCAGCGTGCCCCGGAGATTGTAAATGACACGGATCTGTTTGCTCCCCTGTTTCGCAATCTCTCTGTTTTCAAAAGGTATATACTAATCTCAAAAAGACACGAGTGTGTTTGAACCAAAGTTAACACTCGACTTTGTTTTCAGGAGCTACGAGCTTATGGAACTAATACTAAAGGTCTACATATATCCTGACGGTGACAAACCCATCTTCCACACACCGCATTTGAACGGTATCTATGCATCAGAAGGTTGGTTTATGAGGTTAATGGAGTCGAACACACAGTTTGTCACAAAGAACCCTGAGAGGGCTCACTTATTCTACATGCCATACAGTGTGAAGCAGCTTCAGAAAACTATCTTTGTCCCTGGATCACATAACATAAAGCCTTTATCGATCTTTCTTAGAGACTACGTCAACATGCTCTCCATCAAGTACCCGTTCTGGAACCGCACTCATGGATCAGATCATTTTCTCGTCGCTTGCCACGATTGGGTAATAGAAATGTTTATATTTAAGGAACAAATCACTTCGATCTTTTTTAGGTTATGATCTCTGTTTCCAAAACCATCCTTGTGCAGGGTCCTTACACTGTGAATGAGCACCCGGAGCTAAGAAGAAACACTATTAAAGCTCTCTGCAACGCAGACTTATCAGACGGGGTCTTTGTCCCGGGAAAAGACGTTTCTCTACCGGAAACTTCCATAAGAAACGCCGGGAGACCACTACGCAACATCGGAAACGGAAACAGAGTTTCTCAACGTCCCATCCTCGCTTTCTTCGCTGGAAACCACCACGGTCGTGTCCGTCCACAGCTTCTAAAACACTGGAGAAACAAAGACAACGACATGAAAATCTACGGTCCGCTTCCACACAGCGTAGCTAGGAAAATGACCTACGTGCAACACATGAAGTCAAGCAAATACTGTCTTTGTCCAATGGGTTACGAAGTCAACAGTCCAAGAATCGTTGAAGCTATATACTACGAGTGCGTCCCCGTGGTGATCGCCGATAACTTCATGCTACCGTTCAGCGACGTTCTTGATTGGTCCGCTTTCTCAGTAGTTGTCCCGGAGAAGGAGATCCCACGGCTTAAAGAGATACTGTTGCAGATTCCGATGAGGAGATATCTGAAGATGCAGAGTAACGTGAAGATGGTTCAGAGACATTTCTTGTGGAGCACTAAACCTAGAAAGTACGATGTATTTCATATGATACTTCACTCCATTTGGTTTAACCTTCTCAATCAGAACCAAACTTCTTCTACTGATCATGATCCTGATTCCTGACATCATCCTTAATTATGTCTCTACATATTATATGTAAGCACTCAAAATATATATTATACGAAAAATCTTCATTAACAACGGGCTTTATCGATTAAGAGGCTCCTTTCATTAGACCATATCTTATATCAATGGGCTTATAGAGTAAATATGGCCTGGATCGGATGATCCTCAGCTGAATGTACAGAATCTTTTATATATTCTGATCCTATATTTGAAAGTGCAAGGTGAAGTGACTGAAGTAATGTATTACCAGAATGACCCCATCAAATTTATACAGTAGGACAAATTCTAACGACCATAACATAGACTGTCATACTCATACATACATACACCGAGCGATATGTGTAGTCCGGTGGTCCTCTACGCAGTATTGTCTGTGTCGACGTGTTGGTGTAACCCTACATTTAACATATATTTTAACGTAACGTTTTGACATTTGGACTTCAACCTATTGGCTTAAATTGTGAAGGTATGTCGCAACAACTGGTACCACGCAATACACTGTCCTTTTCTACTCCTTACGTAACTTCATACTATTTAATATTTCAACCCCCACCCTATAAAATATTTTCATATATTATATAAAAGTTATAGGCGACGTTAACGTTACAGCTAGATATATTATAGGATCTAGTCCATACACAGATTATTCCAGTGGAATTTACAAAAAACTTCATGATTTTCTATAGAAAGAACTATATATAAACGATGGAACCATCCATCTCAATATACATGAACTTCTTACTATAATAAGGTCATCGTAATATTTTTGTTTATGGTCTTAAAGTATATTCAAGATGATATTACTATAGGAGGAAAACAATTACGAAATTATACTACATTTTTATTTTATGGGTGTTGTAGAGCATTTCACAGAAAATTGTGGAAATTAATATATATTTGAATTTTATGACCATAATTTTATGCCATTGGCTGAATTATTTTAAATACTAATTAATTACATATTTAATGTAAACAAAAGGCAAATAAAAAATAGACAGTAGTGTATTTAATATTCATATGTTATGCAAAATCTGTAAAGCAGTTTGGGAGGCACGAGATTATTACAAGTCCACCTTTGTCCGTACAATGTTGGACCGCATAGACAGCCTCCATTTGCCACGTGTCTACCGTGAACATCTTACACGTCACAGTGTAGATTCTAACAAATGTGTAAATAATAACTTCGGTTTCGGCTAGACATTGATCGATGAGATATTTTGTTGGTATCAAATTTATCTGAGTAAATAAAAGTTTAATAGCATCATAAACAAAGCAAACGATAGCGTTCACTCTAGCTAAACTAGGTAGCTAAAAAAGTCCACGAAACTTATCTTTAACAGCAATACCTAAGAGAGGCCATCATTTCAACAATTCGATTTCTATAGAATTCAACTTATTACAGGAATCTCCAAAAGTTTAAGTAAACCAGATCAATTCAACTTTTACTGATTTATGCAATATCGACCGCGATGGTGCAAAACAATGGTGTTTGTAAAAACTACCAAAACATAACAACAATGAATGATAGTAATGAAGGTGATGCATGGCTCGTAGGCACGGCTCTGATCTAATACTAATGATAATACGATAACGTGTTGAACAGTTTAACTTGATTCTATGGAAACAAAAAGAAACAACTGAATTGTATTATAGTTGGGTAGATTGGGTTAAGATAATGATAACAATAGATAAATGTGAATGAGTTTGCTATTAGTTTATTCACTAAAAGATAACTTATTGTCAAAAGAGGATGTGTTCACAAACTAGGTGACAAAACCAGAAGACCACTTTGAAACATCTTTTCTTTTTAAAGTATTGTTTTAAAAAGATCAAAAATTTTATTTTAACAAAAAGTTGTATATAAAAAACTTTGTTGGTGCTGTGTCTAATTATATATATATGTGTGTGTGTGTGTATTTGTGTATTAAAATATGTGGAAGACAATGATAAGTGTCGCGATCAAACATGGCATCGCTCTAAATCACTATGTTGTTTCTCCCAATAGGATTCTTGTAAGTGTATGAACCACAATATTTCGTTCTCGTCTTATTAAAAGTTTTAAAGTCCAGACACTATTATTTATAGATCCAATTATATACCAACACATACTACACAATTTATTGTCCCTAGGTAAGTTTAATTGCCATATTATTGTCCGTAGATAAATTTAACAGCGACAGATTTAATATATTACTATGTTACTAAAAAGTTCTTTTTCCTTATTGTCACTCTCCTACTTTATACATTAATCTATTTTATAGTATGCAGTTTGAGCTATACCATATACAGTATCTGTGTTTCATAAACACAACGATATAAACTTTGCTCCTTCGATTCAATAGTATAAATTGGTACATGCACGGATGCACTAAATGCTTAATCTTTTAAGTGTCAACACAAGTATAGTAGTTTAGAAATTAAGAACACACGTCTTGGCCTCTATAGAACGATTGGACAAACATGATTAGTCTAATTAACTAGCTAATTTAAATATTTAAGAAATTTTTGAACAACTCTTCTTACAAGGTGTTTGGTCAACAACGTATGTGTGTGGTCACCTTAGATGATTTACTGAAATCATCAGGATATCTAGTAAGTACTAGTGAGATGTTCTCTTTAAGAAAGACAAAGAAAAAACAAAGGGTGTCAATGAAGCAATCTGGGAGAGACACGCTCGAGGCTTGTTTCGCCCACTGGCCACTCCATTTGATACTCTTTTTTTTTTGCTTATCATAATCATTAAGCCATCTTGCTTTTCTAAAATTTGTGTTGGACATATTAATATTTATAATACAAAAATGATATTTCCTTGATGCTGAGTTATATATCTATATAATAGACAAAGCATATGATTTGACTGATAATGCAATCGATGTATATGGCTATGAGGTTATGATTTAGAAATGTACGGTACAGTTGTGGTACACACTTCTCTCAAAGAAACGGTTGACTATCTTAGAAGTTTATATATAAAGAACAGACAGTATAACCAAATAATAATTGATGAATTATACCAAATACTCCTCTTCATAAGATGATTATATGTATAAACTCCAAATGATAATGTACAATACAATTATGATAAAAAAAATACAATATAATTTTAATAAAATGAATAACACATGGAGTAAAACATCAATAATTAAAACATACTATACGGTTTCATTTTCCACTGAAAGCCATATATTTTAATTTACGTTGATTTATGTTTAGACATAAAAATAAAACTAGAAGTAACTAATTTGCTTTGGTAGACAAAAAAAAAACCCCTACATTGATTTAGAATATGGTAATAGGGATTAAAAGCTCTTGTTATTATTATTATTCTATCAAGAAAAGTACTAGAAATTAAGAAGAAAAGGTGGTCTTCGAGCCTAGAGGCCTAGGATTCTCTATCTCAATCTAGTCTTGTCCTCACTGTCAATATCACCTCATCATGTTTCATTTAGATTAGTAACGAGAGTACTAATTATTTGATCAATATTGATATTTTGTGCTAATGTCGCTTTTTTTTTTTTATATTTAGGCTTCGCATGTATATATCAAATTGTTAGAAAGCTCAATGTTAGGTTTACAAAACAAAGAAAAAAAAAGAAAAAAAAAAAGAAAGCTCAATGTTCAAGATTTTTTTTTTCTTACACAATCTTCAAATTAAGTAAATGTGTATGCCCGATACATGTAAGTGAGTTATCACAACATATATATTTTTAATGTATATCAGAAATGTTACATGTAATTAAATCCAACTTTTACATCCATGTGTATATTTTCTGGTAACGTTCATGATTAAAAATTTTGTAATTCGAGTATCATATAATTTTTCATATTTTTTTATCATAAGAAAATATCAAAAATTGTTAATGAATTATAAAGAAGAAGAAAGTAAAATTCTTTTTCATCGAACTACTGTCATGTGTCAACTACTCAATGTCTAGTTACATAAAATATTCTCTGGCTTTTTAATAGGTGGCTTTGTTTCTTAGTAAGTACTAAATAATGGATGATTATTTGTTGTATTCATACTGTCTAATTAATTATCCATACAACCAAATTATTAATTTTAAAATTGTAATAGAGTATACAAAATAATAATCATCAATTAACTCGAAGTAGTCTGAAGTCTGAACACAAACGTCATATACAGTTCAACAAATGCGTAGAATAGTAGTTTTGATGTTTCAATGTCTTTAGAAGCTTAGTTTGGTGCTTAAATTATAAACCATGACTATCGAATTTGATAGGAAACAAAAATAAAAATAAATAAAATAAGAAATGTGGTTTGTTATACGTATGTTGTGATCAATATACATAATTTTAAATGAACACAAAAATGAGAAAATTTAATTTTTATTTACAGGAAAAAAAAACGTGAAAATAGAGTAAAAATTCTTATAAAAATAAATTAATTTCGGGTTATGTGTTGGGTTTTCAACCTCTAAGACATGGTTAGGTTGGTCCACATGTAAACGATCGCCTGTTGTATATGGTTTGTGTTAAAAACTTAAAACTTATAATCCGTATATTAGTTGTACATTTTGTATGCATCCATATATATTTTTCATCTCTTTTAAACATATTTTATAATTATCCATTTTTCTGATTTTATAATACAAGAATAACTATTACTATGAAATCAGAAAAATGGATAATCTTAATAAAGAAAAAATACATAAATTTCAAACGAGTGATTATGAATTTCCAAGTTTTGGATCGAAGTCTTATTTGGCTATTTTCTCATTCGACGAGATGTATGTTGTTTTTTGGTATAAGATTGTTTGGAGTTATCTCACATAGCCAAGACTACCTACTCGTCTAAATAGATCCGAAGTGATGTAGTGTGGATCCAGAATTTTCAAATACATAATTGTTGTTAGACAATTCGCAATTATAATAATGAGTTTTCTCTTTAATATAAATGAGCAATTCGGAATACAAAATGGGTTATATAGCATTAACATTAAATCATCTTAAAATATACGAAGCTAATAGAAAGGAAACTGTACTATCGATTTGCAGTTATGAGCAGTCTATCTCAAATGTTTGGGCAATCAATCATAGTCCTATGATATAACCTAGACTACATAGGACCTCCAATGAAAGCATATGGCTTCTCTTCCAATGGAGCATACCTCTTCTTTGTCTTTCTCCATCTTGCAAGAATATTTTCACACTCTCGAAGATAGACATGACTCATGAGTTCTTGCAAGATCTTTCCTAAAATATTTTCTAAACATCTAACTAAGTAGTATTGATGTAATAGACAAAGTAAATAGTATTAGTTAACTTTAAGTATTTGATTAATATTTTATTAGTAAGTAGCCTAGGCACTTAGGTCAAACAAAAAAAGAACCACAGCCGACATGAACATGAGATTAGTTTCTAGACGCAATATTTTAATTATGACACTTTGGTGTAATCAAATCAATTAAATAATTAAATTGAAAAATCTTTACTGACATGACATCAATTAATTAATAATTTACATATGTAATGCAGCATCAAAGAAAGCTCAATCATATTCAAACCTGTTGCTATTATTTAACAATGATGTTGATTTGGTCTAATGCAATGCACGGTTCACACCCTCCCACATAAGGGATATCTCACAAAGGCATTGTAACGATATTTCTACTAATATTTAATTATCTAAAAGACTATTTAGCAAAATTATTGTTACAACTTAACAAATATTTGCTTTGATACTTTGCTGCTAAATGCACAACAACATCTACATCAAGTGCCCGTACAAAACCAATAGTAAGCGTGTTCAAATTCGCGACACAAAAGTGTCTCAGTCATCTTTTGATTTTAATGAAATGTTTGAATAAAGTTTATATAATATTTTGCAAATACAAATAATACTCAAATTACTATGGATATATTACAAAATCTGAATTTCTGATTCAATCATACAACTCAATCTAATCACCAATTTCGTTAACTAAAACTCTAAAACCCATATATTTTTTTAAGAAATCCATTAGTTTTCAACTAATTCAGTATAAATCCTAGAATTGGTTTAAAACTATAGAACCATGAAAAGTTTGATAGTTTTTAATTAGTTTTGGATTATAGGATTTAGTTTTCAGTTTTTTTTTTGATTTTTTTAAAATAAATAAATAGATAAAAAAAAAAGTCTTGTAACACTCTCGTAATTCATAAAATGTGTTCGAGATTTGTTAAATAACTTACAAAAAAAAATTATTTATATTTTTAACCACTTTTCTACAATCTAAATTAGATAACTAGATATTTTTAGAAATTAAAACCCAAAAACCATGTTGAAAACTACTACCACATCCAAACTTCTCCACGGTTCCTCGTACGAGTGAACTTAATTAGGTTCTATTGCATTTTTAGTTTATTAATTTAATTTTATTTAATTTTCAATTTTGGAAAGTAACAAATATTATCGTTGGGTGGTTTACTAAATTCTAATACAATTCGAAATGTAATTTAATTAAGATTTTTACAAATGATCTTGAATCGAATCGAATCGAAAAAATAACCCACCTCCTAAAAAGAGGTCAATACCTCCTAAAATGATTCTGTAACTCGGTTCAGATAGTTACTAAAGTTTTTAAACCAAATATTCAAAGGCTTGGTTGATAAGTAGATATGATCAATTAAATGAACAGTTGAAGAAGATACAACCAAACCTTAAACTTGTGATTCGAGATATTTTCAAAATGTCTATCATTTTTTATGAAATTAAAATTATGTTTTTTGTTTTCTACAAATTAAAATTGTGTTTATACAGCAAAAATGACAAATAAAGTAGCATGAGATTTTTTTCGAAAATCAATATTTTAAACTGTAATTAAAACAAAAGAAATTTGGGTTAAATTCTTAATAGATGAAAAAAAAGATTATGGTGTAACTTATTACTGATTGGGTAATAAAAGTAGTTGAAGAAAAAAAGAAGGACACTAAAAATTACTATATGTGTCGTGTTGCCAAAAAAGAAAAAAGTATAACACAAAATGATTACAAACGGACAAAGAGAATACGAGAAAAGCCAGCTCACCTTCTATTTTATCTTTTTATATAAACGTCTACAAAAATCCTTAAGAACAGTTGATAATTTGGAAATTTTTAAATTTTAATGACATGTGCACGTAAAACAAAGTTCTATACGAAAACATTCCTATATGTTCGTTACCATATCCATACTATAAAGTTTTTATTATATTAGTTTGTCGAAATTATTCGGCGGAATGAAATATTGGCACCATTCGGTCTACATCTTACTCGATATGTAATACCATTAACCCCAAATATTGAAAAAAAATCTCAACCAATAGGTTTCTACTAATATTATAGAACAAAAGAATACTAGTTTGGTTTGCTTGTTGTAAGTCAACACTCAAAATAGCTATCAAACAAAATGCACACTAATTTGCAATGCATCTTAGCCACTATAAGACATCTAAAATAGTAAAAATATATGGTTTCTATATATTAATTTTGGTGATTAGTAGTATACATTAATTGTTATTCGAAAACTACTTCGTTATAACAAAAAAAAATGTGCATACTTAGTTAAATTGTCATGTATAATTAACTAAAGATTTTAAACAATTTGCTTCACACACACACACACACACATATATATATATATATATATATAATATTTAAAATTCATAAATTAAAACTAAAGTTGTAGAAATAATACAAAAAGTTTGATGTGAAGCTTAAAAAAAGAAAAGTCCAAGACAGGGAGAATATAAAAATTTAGAGAACTGATTTTCAAAAATATTATTAAAAGAATTTGTTTAAATTTGGTGAAAGTAATACTTAATACAATGATTAGGAAAAATAAGGACACAAAAAATGAACAGAAGAATGAAAATCAGTACTAACCAAAACGTACATTAAATACACCCAAACACAAATTTTAATTAAATATAAATGGGCCAATAAGTCCTTTAATTTTTCAACTTTATAAGGACCAATAAGATTATATACAGAAAAAAAAAGAGAGAAAGAAAAAAAGTGGAAAATGGAAAATAGAAAATGACAGAAAAGACCATCAAATTTGTCTCTTGTACTAATTTTGCCATCTTTCTCTTTGTGTATTCTCTCTATTCTATTCTACCTGCCGTATGACTTTGCCTGCTGCCTATAGATATCTCCTCAACATCAGAATAATGTTATGTTTTTGCATCGTTATAAATGTCACACAAATACAACAAGGTTACTAGACCACAACAGTCGACAAATGAAAACACATTTGCTATACATTTCTTACCTTGTCGATAGCGATTAGTCGATTACATAACACGCATAACTCATAACTCATAACTAACTCTTAGGGCATTTTCATTGGGGGTATCTTAGAAGGCTAAGATACCCCCACTTTTCCAAAGAAAATCCTTATATAACATACTTTATTTGAAAAACTGGGGTATCTTAGCCTTTTAAAATATCCGCAATGAGAATGGTCTTATGATCTTGTTAACCACCTGATTACATATGTGGATTCTAATAATAGTATACTTTTTTCTTGGTTGAGTTCTTTATATATTGGACTCAGCCTAAAATGTATATATTCTTTGCCGGGTTTATGGAGTAATGTTAAAGTCTCTGTCAGAACTAAAAGATATGTGAAGAAAAAATATAAAGACCCCAAAAAATAATGAATATGGGGAAGATGATAACAGCTCAATATATTGAAAAACTTTTTGGTAAATTACGTACGTCTTTGTACAAAAGAGAAAAAAAAAAAGAAAAAATTAAATAACATGTACTTACTTACACATCACACATTCGGAAACTTACTCACACGTAAAAAAAAAAAAAATACAAGAAAAAAAAAACAAAAAGAACCGGACAAAACGACATCGTTTTCATTATTTACCGGGGAAAGAAACCCACCGGAAAACTCACTCATTCGCCGGGGATGCTAGTAATTCTCCAAGAAGAAAGGGTCTTCGTAAGGAAACGAGTCCCAGAACCCATCAACTTTGTTGTGATCGTTCACGTCAAGCAAAAGATCAGGGAGATCGGAGAAAGCGTCGTCGGCGACCGGAGAAGACGTCACGGTGCTAGAAGGAGACTCCGGTGCTTTCCAGTCAGCTGCAGCAGCTGCGGCGGCGGCTTCTTGAATATCTTTAGGGTCAGCGCTCGCCGGTCTCGGCAAATGGTAAGCTAGCTCCGGGAAATTGAGGTGAGCTGAGCCACCTTTGATGGCCAAAGCAGCGACGTCGTGTGCACGCGCCGCCATCTCCGGCGTGGAGAAAGTGCCTAACCAGATTCTTGATTTCTTTCTTGGTTCTCTGATTTCGGAAACCCATTTCCCCCATTGTCTCATTCTCACCCCACGGAAACTCGGGTGCTTTGATACACCCTTTTGCTCGTTTTTAGTCTTTGAACTCTTTCCGGTTCTCTCCGGCGCCGGTGACCGGAGACTACGTTCTGAAGATGAGTCTTGCATCTATGAGAAAAGTTAATGTAAACAGAGAGGGAGAGAGAAAGCTTATAGAAAGAAAACAATATTTTTTATTTTTTTTGGGTTTGGTTTGTATTTTGGGGTGTGAGAGTTTGGTTTGCTTCTTCTAATATATACATCCAAATACAAAAGCAATTATTCTTGTGTGTTATGTTTTTTTTTCTTTTCTCTTATATGTATAAATCAAATATTAAAAGCTGAAAAAAAGACTTGACTACGTTTGTATTTTTTTTCTTTTCTTTTCTTTTTCTTTTTGTTTTCTTCTTGTAATGATATTATTACTTTACTTTATATATTTGTATAATAAGATTTTTATTATTTTAGACCCGATTTGGACACTTGTTCCTTTGTAATGTATCAGCTCCTAGTGTACACTGTTATCACTCGTTTCTTGCAAATAATCTAGTCCTTCCATATTTAAATATATATACAATGTACTTGAACCAGCAGGCCGAATTGTATTTAGCTTAATTTACTCTGATTGGTTTTGAACATTAATAAAAATATATAGAAAAAACGGCCTACAAATAACTAAACCACTAAACCAGAATAAACAATTTAACATAGGAATTTGATATTACTTTATATGAATATGATTGTTACGAATCTTACGTAAGAGAATAAATTGAGACATATATTGATAGTTACGAAGGTTATCACAACAAACAAACAAAGAAAACTATAGATACGAAACATGTATTTTCTTTACATGTTATTAAAAAAAAAAAACGTTTAGATGACCCGAGTTATGTATATGTATGATAACATGTTTCCGAATGTAGCAAACAAATAATCCGAATCAAACTGAACCAAAACCATATAAGAAATAATAATGGTTAAGCATGGAGTTCCTTTAGAAAACTATTAAATTTGATTATGGTTTTCCATTTTAGATGTTTGAGGCTGATGTTCCACGACACTTTTAAAAGAGTCATATATATATATTTTTTTTATAAACCCTGACATATGCTTTGGCCCATCGTTTCATTAAAGCTTGAAGAAAAAATCTATCTCTGAGAGTAAGATTCACCAATTTTCTACATGTGGATATAAATTGAGATCTATTTGTTTTTTTGCTGCATGTGTATGAAGACATTTTCACTTCTACAGTAGTTTCTACGAAGACATCAACATTAGATTTCAATTGTATAGTTTGGGACCCTTATTTCCTTTTGTTTCACTCTTACGAATTTTCTTATAATTTCCATATTTTGTTGTTTTCCCAAAAATGTTCATATCTTCGTTTTCCCGACCATGACCCATGTCTCTCCCTACAAAGCTAACCCACGTTTTTCACTTGGATTAAAGTTTGACTAAGACAACAATTACAATTAAAGTATAATCTAATACATCTTTAACCTCATAGTTAAATTTTTTTATTGTGCATGCAAGTTTCTAATAATAGTTAAACAAAATCTGTAAATATTAACTCAGCCAAAAAGATGCCTAAGGTAAAATTGTAGTTGTATTTTCTATATGTATACCTTACACATGTTATATATTGATTGTATATGTTATAGAATATATATATACATACACTATAACGAAAGAGACAATTATAGTTTGGAGTTGATATTCGGAGCATCTTTTGGGACAAAAACACGATAACTTTATATAACCAGAAATAATGAGACACACAATAGTAATTAACAACGTACGATCAGTCATATGTGCTTTGGACGTTTGCTTTAATTAAGTCTAAATATATATAAACAACTCGACGGATTATATATGTTTTGCACTTGGATATGTTTGCGAATATACGTAATAATTGTAGAACATTTTTTTGATATGTATATTTAAAGAGAGAAGCAATTTAAGTAAAAGAAATTGAGTAGAAGACTGATATGGACGATGCACGTACGCAAAACGACGTAAACACATGTAGTGTATATCAGTATATATGTACAAAGTATGATGTTGAAAATTGTATTATTTTAGAGTGAGCAAGTACGTATTTGTTTTAATCGTGGGGTCCCTTTTGACGACGATTAAGCCGAAAGAACACATAAACAAGTGTTAGATAATAGATATATAATATCTGTATAGGTTATCCAAACGCAAAACAAAAAAACAAATATTTTACGTATATATATATATACGAAGTAAAAGACTACATAGGTATGGTAATTATTTAGTCGTAACTTATTTGGGTGAATTTAAATATGAAATAGATATACCCACACTCTTTTTACTTTAAATGGTTTGAAGATATAAATTACTACTGTAGATTTTTTGAAATGATTATAAATACATATACATTCTGAAAACTGTATATACTACAGAAGGCTAGATATATTATATGACGAAAGACCGATTAGGTTGATGGCGAAAAAAATTACAAAAAGTAAAATTTAAATCAATGTCTTGAGTCATGAACACTTTAACTAATAACCCCATTAGAAAGAAAAAAATGAAAGATGAATGCCATTTTTCTGAAATTGTTTTAGTTTGTTTAGAAACTGTTGGTTGATAAAGTTGAATTACAACCAAAACATTAGTTTGCAACTAAATTAATTCACCTACCAAATTCGGTTATTAAATGCTTAATAAATACATAGGTTTCGTAAGTCTTATGTCGGAAAATGATGCTATTGTAACAAATTATGCACAATCCTGATCGATAACTTCGCCACATGCGTGTTTCCAATTCAACCAAACCTTAACTTATTTATTTATAAATAAATAACTATATATATATATATATATATATATATATATATATATGCATACAATCATTAAAAAATATAATGATTGTATGTAAAGTATATCTAATTAGAAAACGTTTTCAAATCGCATTAAAGAAAGAGAGAATTAGTTATGAAAAAGAAATTATAAAACACGTTTTCCAATTACAAACCACTATATATGACAGCTAAACTTACATTTTCAGAAGGAAAAAGAAAATCGATTAATCTATAGTTATTTAAATAAATAAATAAAAAATCGGCAAATGATATAGAATTGTTTGAATTATTTTCCTAAATTCTGAGTTACAAGATAATTTCGAGATAACTCTGCCCAAATTACCCTATAACGTCAACAAGTTAAGTTTGTAGCAAAGCAATCAAAAAGAAAATGTCAACAAGACAATGATCTTTGTATATACACTCCAAAATATATCTAACTTCCCTCTGTTTGGGGTGTGTCTAATTATATAAGACATAAACTTCTCAGAGTAGTAGAAACCGATCAATTTTATTAAATGTTTCACTGAATACTAAATTCCGCCGTATGAGCTACTACATTGCTACATATCTTATATGATAAATAAGGGTATCGCCAGTTTTTAAACCGGCGAATTTATTCAAAGCAATAACGAAGAACGAGAAGAAGAAGAAGAAGCAAGTGTTCAAATGTCTGATTAACCCATATCGTGCGTGCATCTCAAGTAAAGCAAACTCTTTAGAGTCTAGCGGTACGAAGTTGCTGCTTGAGCAAAGGTCGGATGTATTCATGGTATCCGTCAGGAACCACGGAGTCGTTCAATGGATCCTTCCACGCTTCCTCAAACAGTTTCGGGTACACATTACCGTCGTAACGGCCCAGCACCGAGTTCAAGTAGTGGTCAGTGTAATTGAACGCGTCCACAAGCGCAACTGCATTAGGACGAACCTAGATGATGGAACACAAAGTGTTAGGACTCAGCTTTTGGAAGGAATCAAATGCAGCGAGAAAGCAATGTAAAACCTGAGAGTACAAGGAGCGGAGCTGGTCGTTGGCGAGCGACCCTTGTTTGGGAGTGATGGTGTTTGTGGAGAGGAAATCTCCGAGGTGTTTGTGAAGGAGGTAGAGCGCGTAAATGTAACACAGATTATTCAGCTGTTTCTTCACTCCTTTGCCTTCTATGTCTTGCTCTAGTTTAGCTATGAACCTAACCGAGACAAAATAGGCAAGATTCAGGAGCTGATCTAGAGAGAGAATCACTAACTTATTTGATAAGTGTGAACGGATTCTGAAGTAGCTTACTTGGAAACAACAATCAATTGGCAATGGGCAATTGCAGCCTCAACCAGATCAGCCAAAAGCTCTTGGAATCCTATAGACAGGAGAAATATGTGAGAGTTTGGTCTTTTGGCTTAGGATGTGACATGACGACCAGTTGTTCTGGATTCACGGAGTTAGAAGAGTACCTTGTTCCTGATTCTCAAACTTGCTGAGATTTTTGGCACAAGTAACAGCCATTCTCAAAGCCCTAGCTTCAAAAGCTTCCAGTACCGCACCAGGTTTTAACCAATCCTCAGCTACATACCCAATAAATAAAACCAACTATACCATTAACTCGTGAATTTTATCGAGGAAAGATCATTCGTTTGTTATTGTATCAGTACGAAAATAGAATATATAAACTTAAAAACTTACCCTTTTGAACACCAGAACGACATTGCAAAAGATGTGCTGCCCGGCCCATATAAGCAGTTGTGCCAACAGGAACCTTTCCGGATCCCAGCTGGGCGACTGTCTTCATAAGGAATCTAGCAACCTATACATACAATTTCAAACATTAGCGTGAATAACCACAAATGGCAAGGGGGGTTAGAGCTTTTCTTATTGAATATTGGGGAAACAACAATGAACCATAAACTTCAAAAGCAGTTAAATGTGGTTTTTCATATCAACCAGAAAAACAAAAACAAAATGCAGGTGATCGAAGCCCAAATTATGTGTATATGTTGCTCAATTCTTCAGAAGACAGTATCCCAGCTGGGATCAGGTGAAATTAACAAAACCTTGCAAATAATCATATCTAAGAAAGTAGAAAACTACGATAAGCCTGTTAAATCAAGAGCTCACAGCTAAAACACAAAAGAGACATAAGAGGAAGACCCACGTTCTACGAAATATATTTGAGCTGACAGTATTATTCTAGTAAGTGGGAATAGGTCGTAGCTGATAATAAGTACCTGTAATTGCAGCACAACATTGTCTCCTTCATATGTGCAGGCAGGAACATACACAGCAAACAGCTCAGGTAGCCCACTGCACCACAAATAGCCATGTCCACCACATAACTTACGACATTCTTCAATGCCATCCTGCACCCAATATAACGCTTAGGCTGACTTTTCTATTCTAAATAAACCACCAAGACAATGTCGAGGTAACAAACAAAATTTTCAACATGCGAGCCGTAGGACCCTCAGAGAAAAGAAATTCATCTGTTTAGTCTAGTGAGCATAAAGGATCAGCTCAGACACATACCGCAGTGGCTGTGGTGGTGAGAGACTTCAATCCTGCAGTGCATGCATGAGCCTCTGGCAAAGTTGTGAAATCACTAGCCGCCAGTCTTTCAGTTACATCCGTGTACAGCCATTTTAGCCACTCTCCAACAAATCGGAATGCATATGCAGACGCTAGCAGAGGAAATAGCCTGTTCTGCTGAGTTTTATAATCAATCACCTGTGATAACCAAAAAACGTTAATGATTGCAAAAGAAAAAAAAGCAAACTCTACACAACCAAATCGAAGAAAATCAGTTCAGCAGAAACTTACAGACAAATCTGCTTAAATCAGGAAAATATTCATACAAGAAAAAGGTAGAAATACTTTGAAATTTGTTATGATCTAACATCAATAGGTGTACGCAGCCATGAGTATCCTTGAATATTAAATGAGTACCTGTGTCTCAATGCCACCATTATGTGCGCCAAATTGCCTCCTCACTGCACTGTACCTTGTAGCTATGCAAACTGCTCGAGATAGAGCATTGGAAGCATCTGCCACAATTGTTTGTCTCACATACACCATAGTACCGTACACCAGCTGTTTTGGAACATCCGATGGAACATATTTTCCTTCCCTTGTAACTTTGGACAGCCTGAAACGTTTTGAAAGAGGAGAAAAATGTAGAACCATAAGCCCGCATTTAAGCACAAGCGATTTCTCTAAACCTATCATTACATCTTGAATGCATATTAAACTCAGACCAGAAAGGCAAAGAGGGAGGACCTCATGAGCATTTGATCTCTAGGAATGCGAACATGATCAAACATAAGAAACCCGTTGTCCATTGAATTATATGCTCCATTTCCCATCTTCGTCCCAATATCACCAACAGTTATATTTGGAAGAGGAGAATGATCTTCTAAGCTGCGCAGTTGCACGATGAATCCTGGAAGAGGAAGTTTAAGCAATCAATACCTGAACAAGAAAAATTTAACTAAAAAATACTGGCTTTTTTGTTTTGTTTTGCAGTACATACCATGGATACCATAGTCTTTGCCGTCAGTAATGAGACGAGCGTAAACAACAGCATGAGTAGAAACTTTTCCCAGGCCACCAGGCCACCACTATTCAACAATCAAAGCAGATAAAATTCTTACACAACTAAGTCACAGTGCATAATAATAACTCAATGAAAGGCTTCTTCTTAGTCGTCAACTCACTTTAGATGCAGTCTGAGTTGGTGTATGAATAACAAACTCATCCGTCTTGGGATCAAAAGTGGCAGTTGTCTCAAGGCCTTGAACATTAGAGCCATGGCCAAGCTCAGTTTGTGCATAACACCCAATAATCTGCATCTTATTAGCCAGCGACAACCACTTCTGCTGCTGCTCCTCAGTACCCTGCCCTTTAATAGCAGGCACAAACATTCCCTACAGAAAGAGATACCATGAATAAAAAAATCAAAACGGTGTCTTTATAAACCATATCTATTGATTGAGAAAAAAAAAAAAGAGTACCCAGTGCAGATCCACAAAGGCAGGCTGATCTACAAAGTGCCTCAATCTTCCTGCTTCTTCCTCTGTAACCAACAAAAGACTCTCAATACAAAAACCTTGAATCAACGAAAACAATTAGGAGGAGCGTGAGAAGAAGAATCCTCCATTACCATTGAGACGAAGCTCAATAATCCTCTTAAAAGCATGAGCACATTTCCTCAAAGTGCTCTTAAACAGCTCCTTCCTACTCAACCTAGCTCTATTGCTTTTCTCAAAGACCTATACATAAACAAAAACACAAAAACGAAATTCACAAAATCGAACACCATGAAAAATCCCTAATCCTACCAAAAAACAAGGAGAATTGAGAAATTGAGAAGAAGAAGGAAATTAACCGGATCGGAGGCGACGAGGCGGGCAATTCGATCGGAAACCTCAAAAGCGTGGTGGGAACCAGCCCAGACGATCTTCATCTCGTCGACGTCGAACTCCGCCTTGTTCCTCTCATCAGCAAGGTGATCAACTCCTTCCATGATTTGGTAATTTCAAAATCCAGTAGCGCTAAAACACTCAAACCTTCCCCGAGAGAAAAAAAAACAAACTCTCACAGATGATTACGAAAGAGAAAGGAAAATAAAAACAGAGGGAGCAAAAGAAGATGACAATGATGAAGAAGATGGTGGCCAAATGCTCTTCCCTCTACCGATTTAATTGCAGAAGTAGTTGGGAGAGATAAATAAAAATTGAAAACTTTTCTTTCGGAGATAAATAAAAAGGAAACAAAGACAAATCCATTTATAATACTTTTTTTCCTTTTTGTTTCTTTTTTTTTTTGGTAGGATTTTGCTTTTTGTTTCTATAATTTGATGAAATATTTTTGGTTTTATCTCGTTCTAAATATTACAAGATAATAATAATAATAATAACCGACGTGGAAAGTTAATCATTTAAGATTTTTTCCAAATATTAGTGGTTATTTTTAAAATTTCTTTGGTAAGAAACTCTATACGTAATTATTATTCAACGAATATTGAGGATAAAATCACATATCCGACACAAATATCTCCCACTTATGGAATATTTAAATTTTCTCCCTCAAATGTAACATATATATTTGACTAAATGTTTTGACAGCCTACATAAAAAAATTTAATATATCGTATTTTTGTACTAAAAAAATAAAATAAAATAAAGACAGTAAAATTAGGCATGTAATAAAAGTTATTTTCCGCCGAATGAAAACAATAAAATATTAAATATGAATGACATGCATCTGAAGAACATGTTGCTAAAACAAGATAAAAGAAGATAAAGGAATTTAGACTACAAGATAAGATAATGTTTTTGTTTTCTTATGTTTAAATATATTAGTTGCGTTATGCGCAGTTCAAAAAAAATTATAATGTAATACAAAATATAACGATTTTTCCATGAAAATTCACGAATATTTAAGCCCTTTGCTTATTTTTCTTACGCATTTCTTACTTGTCAACTGTGTGTAGTAGTAATTAGTAGTAAAACATAACTAATTAAGATCTGTGTTCCAATCTCAAAGTCCAGTTTTAGGTTTTCTTTTTTGGTCGGTTAAGTTAGGCATTTATATCGTTTTGTATTAGTATCGTAAAAGACAACATTTTTTTTTTTTTTGAAGGAAAGACATCGCAGACAATTCGCCACGTGTATAAGTATGGTCCAAATACGTGATCTACCATTCAAGTTCCACGAGTTTTTTGAGCGTCTTTGACTAATCACTATATAAGACTATATGTTAAACACCATTTCCTACTTCCTTGATATTTTCACAACTAAAAGTTATACTTATACAAACCAATCCTTTTACATTTCGTAACCCAAAACATAGACTAAGAGGATGTTGCGTATGTTAGCCTGAAACGCTCCTTCATATAGTCGCCTGCGAGAATAGGCGGGAATCTACACCGATACAAGCAGAGTTGTATATCAGAAACGGACTTAACTTTTATTCTTTTGCCATTCAAGGTCAAAAACGATTTAACAACAGATATGCACCCCTTCACACCCTAAATTGGAGTAATTCAACAAGAGTTTTCTCCAATACCTTGGGGGACAAGTTCCGCTGCAACAACTCTCCAAGCATTCCACATTACAGTCTGGATTGGGATCTAAGAAGAACACCACCTACAGTAACTTCTCCTCGAATTAATTACTTTATCCCCCAAAACATTATCAATTTGTTAGTAAAAATGGAAAAGATTGAGGCAAAGTTACCGAGTAACGTTCTTTTCCAACTGGCATCACTCTGTGCAACGTAGACCTAAACCCCATTACATGAATAATGTGAAGTGTTACCTAGAAAACACACTCACTCTAAACTAGGATTGATTAAAAATTTACCGGAACAGTCCATTGGTCCATCTCTCCATCATATCACCAATGTTGACGATAAACGCCCTACAGTTATAGGAAAGTCCCCCGATTTCGACAATTGTTTCTATTCGACAAACCTCCAAAACCAAGTAGTTAAAAAAAAGCTAACTTTACCCTTTAATTCCAGGGACATCTTCCCAAATGTGTGGTTGTTTCGATTTGTCTCTACAAACCTATGAGTTTCACAGACGGTGTAAGAACATAAGGTTACTAAAAGGAGAAGAGTATGAGGAGAGTTACAAGAAAGAATAAGAAATCATTTACCTGAAGCCCTGGAACTCCATCAGTCGTTAGAAGAGTGACCATTCCATAGTCTGAGTGAGCTGAGGCACCATATGTTTCTTCATTCGACATAATCACTTCACCTATAATATATATATATATATCATCACAAGTGCAGAGATCAAAACCTGCCTGACTCGAACTCCTGGAATATGGCTTACATTTCCACTTCTTGCATATGTTTAGATACATGTTCCTCTATTTCTGTTAAGATACTAATTCTTACCAAAGTTCATCAATATTAATATCAATCATCAATCCAACCAGAATCTAATGTACATAGATACCTGGATAGCGTAAGAGGCGAACAACTGCTGTAGGATCATTCAAGGCTCCAACTTTTTCGAAGAAGTCCTCATCTAAATCCAATGCCAAGGCAATCAAGCCGAGCAATTTTCTACCGACGGAGCTTAAAGCAGAAAAGCAAAACACAACTAGCACGTTGGTCCAGGAAAGTAATAGGAAAGTTGCAAAATGAGAAACTACTCATGAAATAAGCATAATCTCCTTACAATTTATAACCTGAAAAGAAGATATTTCAAGAACACATAGGCAGCTAAGATTGTCCACTTCTACTAACAATGTAATTGGCTACAATAAACTATTTTTGTCCCTACCATCAAGGTTCAAATTTGAACTGTTGATATGAACTTGAAAACCTATTATCAGCTGAGGATGTATAGAGAAATCATGGTATTAAGTTTTAGCTTTGGATTAACTTAGCAGAAGAACGACTAAAGAGCAGGTACTTACAGGACATTCTTGTAGTAACATTCCATGGTTTGTCTCCATGATGGCAAGAGATCTAATACATACACATAATCCGTGAGAGAGAAAAAAAGAGATTGAGATCAAAACAGATTAGAAAAAACCCATGTAGTAAGTAGGAAATAACCTTCAGGAGGCCATTGATTTGGGTATCGTTGAGCAAGCACGCCTTCCAAAGAGCCAAAATAAAAGCTTTCCTTGGAATCACCTAACAAAGAGAGATCAAATCTGTAGACTACCTCCAGCAAGAAAGCAAACCACCAAATGAATAAAACCTGTGGAGGAGGTCAAAGACGGGTCAAGCTTCTCAGCAAACAAAGGAGTATAACCAAGCAAATCACGGCGGAGTAAAGCCATCTTCTCCTCTAGTGGAAGATTAAAGAAGCCTTTGCTCTCCTTAAAAACCCTTTCCATTAATTCAGCCGCGATCCCATGATTCTTGACATAAAAGAATCCATGTTCAAGACACGCCTTACGGACATAACAAAACAAAAACAGCTTTAATCAGCAATCATAGTCCCCAAACAAACAAGACCTCCTTCAACTCAATAACGCAGACCAAAATTGAAACACTCAAAATCGTAAGAAAGCCAAGTAAAAGCTATTAAACTAAAAAAAAAAAAAGACAAAACTCATCTTCGTCAATTGATGCTACATCCTACAGGTGCTAGTCTTGTCTCTTTAAAAAGCAGGATACAAATAACAGAGTGGTGAAGAAGAACCTGACGAATCAATTGTGCGGTGGTGATTTTATCCGGCGAAGAGAGGTCGATGATCGGAAGTAGAAGCGATGTTCCCATTAATCCGACAGTGAAATTATAAAATGAGGATTCTTTTTTCTTTTCTTTTTTTTTACTTTTGGTCAGTTTTATGAAATAGAATTTTAAAAAACATACGTATATGTGAAAACTGTTAAATTGGACTCTGAAATGGGCTGGCCAAATCTCACATAACAATGTAAGCCCACATTAACAAGAGGCCCATATAAAAGAAAATTAAAATTTGAAGATATTGTCATCACTGCACAGAAAAGACATGATCCGTAGGAGCGAAACAAAAGTACAGCTCCTGTTACTATGAGCTTGAATACGTCTCGCGTGTTGTGGAAGAATCTGCGTCTTCCACATGTCTGACAATTAGGAGACAAGCCTTAATTAATTAGGGTTTCTATGATTTTGTGAGAGTTTTGTTTTAACTTTTTTTACGTCAATAAATAATGGATACATTTTTTTCTAACGGACTTTGTTCCACAACTAGTAGTATATTAACCAATCGCAAATACAGCATACGTGATATAGTTGTAATTATGTTATAACCTTTCATTTATTATAACAAATTCATATCCACGCAAAGCACACGACTCAGACTCAAACCCAAACCTTAATTAGAACAGGTTTATTAACTTAGAAAACTCAAACATTTGACACATGCATGTCTTATTTAAGCAAATGTGGAGCTTAATCTCATGATAGATATATTTTAGCCCGAACCGGAGTACGAGGCGAGGGTTTGACTGAATCGCTCGTGGAAATAATCTTTGGTCCGGACAGGTGGAAACCTGAGGCAACAAAATGACAAATCAACCAATTTAAGTGATTTCAATAGAAGACCAAATTTTTTTAAAGTTATCACAAACAACACTCTATGCATTATTGTCTTAATATACCTGGGAGGAGATGTTTCACTACAACAGCTCTCCAAGCACTCCACAACGCAGTTTGGGTCTGGATCGACGAATACAGCCACCTTCAAGTAATCAATACCAACTTGTTTAGTTCACGTTTAATGATGATGATTAGCAAAAACAGAGACTTATTCAAACGAATTACATCGTACGTACCGAAAAACGTTCTTTTCCCACCGACACCACTCTATGCATTGTTGATCTTAATTATAATCAAGAAGAGATATATCTTAATTAACTCAAAGTATGAATGTTTTAGTTTAGAAATGAAACTGTAAACTAAAAAGTATGAATGTTTTAGTTTTTGTAAGTACCGGAAAAGACCATTAGTCCATCTCTCCATTAGGTCGCCAATGTTGACAACAAAAGCCCTGCGGTTTTAATTTACACCAAGTCATATCATATCTTAAGTTTTTAGGCCTTAATAATCAAGTACATGATAGTGTAACTTACCCTTTGACTCCAGCGACATCTTCCCAAACTTTTGGTTCTTTATCTTTATCCCTACATACCTTTTAGTACGTAAACATTGTTAAACGTATAACAACTATTTTGTTTTATTTTACTTTAAAACTGAGTTTTAAGTTAAAGATTATGAGATGAATACTTGAAGCCCTGGAACTCCATCAGTTGCAAGAAGAGTTATCATTCCATAATCTGAATGAGCAGACGCTCCACATGTTACTTCTCCAGATGAATTCAACTCTCCTATTTATATATAATGTGAGAAAGAGAGACTTTTAATAAGAATAAAAGTAAATAAATCTAGCAGTAGTAGAGTTTTCATATCAATCCCCAAAATGTTATAAGACCTGGATAACGTAAAAGACGAACAACTGCTGCTTGAGCATTGAAGCCTCCCACTTGTTCAAAGAAGTTTTCTTCTAAATTCAGTGCCAAAGCCACTAGGCCAAGCAATTTTTTACCAACATCCCTAATTAAGAAGCAACAAAAGACCATTAAACAAAAACCACAACATACAACAATCCAATATATATAGAAAAGGAAACAACGTTGACATCATTAATTAATTAGTTTTACAAGTATTTTGGTCAGCATAAGCAGAACAAGTTTCCATCTGCTTACATTACAGTTTTATAGTAACATTCCATGGTTGGCCTCCACAGCGGCAAAAGCTCTACAAACATTCATAATCCATAAGATATAGATAATTATCATAAACAATTACAAAACAAAGCATTAGTATTTGGTAGAAACAAAGGGTTCAAAGGCCCATAATTACTTGAAATTCCGTTAAATTGGTAGATGAAAAAAACATTTCATCAGTTCTATTTTTTCTTTCTATGTTCTCTCGGTCAATATGATTAAGAAATTTCCAAACCTCAATATTAGTTTTGCATTTAAAAATATTGTGAATTCAAGAAACAAATACTTCATAGGTCATACCTATTATTACAATCAGTGTTCACGAAAGCGCTATGCGCTACCTAATTCCTAGCACCTATTTTATATATGCAGTTAAAAATTACAAAAATATAACATATGTAATTTTAGTCGGTTTAGACTGTCGTTTAGATGTGGAATGAGCATGTAGCGCCTAGTTAGAAGACCGCTTAGACCAACCTCATCGGTAGAGACCCTCACATTCTCTCAAAACATTTTATTTTAATCATTTTCTTTTAAAATTATTATTTGTTTAAATTAAAAACAAAAACAAAAAAATTACCCTATTATAAAGTGACAGCAGATGAGAACCGATTATTTGGGGTTCTCATTTGAGAGACTAATCACAGCTTCTGTACTCCTTTATTGTTATTTAATATTTTTAATTTGTGAGAACCTCTTTTAAAAGCTGCCGTTGAGGTTGCCCTTAAAGCAACTCCAATGCAAGTTTGTTAGTAAGTTTCTAGGGGTTAGAAGGAATAAAAATAAATCAAAAATGTATAATAAGTTAAGGAAAAGTTTTTAGCTAAGAGATTTAGAACATGATTTTTAACAACATGTGTCAGTTTTTCATTGAGTGGAGCAAAGAAAAAAAAAAACAAGGTTTCTACTTTTAAAAATTTTAATGCTTAAAAACTTTACCATTGTAGGATAAATTTTACTTACTCTTTAAAAGATTTTTAGCTTCAGATTTTATATTTCATTGTAATAAAAATATACTAACAAACTTTTTAAAAAATTTACCATTGGAGTTGGTGTTAGAACTCTTTTAGAACACTGATTACAAGGTGTAGATTTTTTTTTATTTTTGTTATTAAGATCTAGGCCAAAAAACGAAGAAGAAGAAAAATTGTTATCAAACTCTTGTGATAACATTAATTATCAAAAACTATAATATATTGAACTGATTATCCGGAAAATCCGGTTTGCTTTCCCGATTCGTCTTAAAAATATAATAATTTGTTTGTAGCTAATTCTACTTTTCTATGTATAATTTATATACACGTCTCGATCAAGAGTGGGTAAAGAGTTTTTATATCAAAGAGAAACAATCATTGAGGACTAATAGGAGTTTCACTATATCAACTTGCTCACTATCATCATATATTAAATAAAAAGTTTCTATACTATAATATCAACTATAAAGTATTATCCAAGAAATGTTACCTTCACGAGGCCACTCATTAGGGTAAATTTGTGCCAAAACTCCTTCTGAAGATCCAAATGTGAACATCTCCTTGGAATCACCTTTTATAAGAAAAAAAAAATCTCAAATCAATATATCACACATTTCGATTTCTTAACCAAAGCCAATGATAAAAGTTCGTATAAGCTAACTACGATAAGGTATAATATAATTAAGAACCTTTGGCTAAGGTAGAGGAGTGGGGTTTCTCCTCGTATAAAGGTGAGTAACCACGAAAACCACGACGAGCCATCACCATCTTCTCGTCAAGAGGAAGAGAGAACAGTTTCTTGCTCTCCATTAACACTCCTTCCATCAACTCTTCCGAAACGCCATGATTCGTTAAGTAGAAGAATCCATGATCCAAACAAGCCTTCAAAAAAAAAAATTCAATTTTACCACCGACACAGTAACCATATAAAGAAGCATTTACTGTCTTTTTTAAGAGTATAAATTAATAATACAATCAATAATGTCGTTTTGTTATCTTAGAGGGAGAAGAAGAAGAAGAACCTGACGAATCAAACTGGAAGTAGAGAGTTTCTCCGGCGAGGAAAGATCGATGATTGGAAGTTTCAGAATCGTTCCCATGATTTATTCTTATCCCCCTACTCAGTTTCATCAAGCTAGCTAGTTTCATCCATTATTTATATTCTTACTACGTTGTTTGTGTTTTATTCCTTGACTTTTCGGCCCGAGTTATGATATACACTGGGCTTTTATTAGGCCTATTAAATATAAATTATCGGTCCAAGTCCATGTTTTCATTACAGTTTAGATCAAATATGTTATTTGTACTTCGCAACTTGTATATATCGGTTTTGGAGCTTACCGTAGAGAGTAATCATCGAGTCGATGGGTGAAGGTTTAAAGAGGATTCTAAGCTCTCTCATCTTCTCAAAAGTGGCCTCGGCTTTATCCAATATATCTTCAGATTTCGTGTAAGAGTTCAGGACTCAGACTGAGGAGAGTGGCGTAGACAGAGAAAGCCCTCATGTTCTTGGGAATGCTTTCGACGGCAATTCCAAAACAAGAACATTCTCAACAACATGAAGCCTAGCTGTGTAATCTTCTGGAATCATATCAAAAACCTTCTGTTCACCCATCCACTCCGATGCCTAACACATTGCAAAGATCATTTCCAAAATCTCCTTACTACACCAAAATTACCAACATAATGTACAGTATATTTATGTGTCACATGGTCTATATACTAAAATATTATATGATTATTAATACAATGGATATCGTAAGATTTAATCTCAAGTGCTTTACAAAATTGATTTGGGTCACGGAGATTTTTGAAGAAGCCTCTAAGGTCAGACGGTTTCACTTGATGGCCTTTAGTTTATTAATATAACAAATTCATGATATAAACCCAAACGGCCAAACCCAAACCTTAATATTAGAACAGGTTTATTAACGAAGAAAACTCATACATTTTGACACATGCATGTCTTATTTACGCAAATGTGGAAGGAGCTTCTCATACATATATATTTTAGCCGGAACCGGAATAGGAGGCGAAGGTTTGACTGAATCGCTCGTGGAAATAATCTCTGGTCCGGATAGGTGGAAACCTGATGCAACAAAATGACAAATCAACCATTTAATTTAAGTTCTTACGATAGAACACCAAAACTTTTTAAGTTATCACAAAACAACGAGAGTTATTAATACACACACACACACCGGGGAGGAGATGTTTCACTACAACAGCTCTCCAAGCACTCCACAACGCTGTTTGGGTCTGGATCGACGAATACAGCCACCTTCAAGTAATCAGAACCAACTTGTTTATGTCACGTTTTATGTGCTGGTGATTAGCAAAAACAGAGACTAGCTAGTTCGAACGAATTACATCGTACGTACCGAATAACGTTCTTTTCCCACCGACACCACTCTATGCATTGTTGATCTTGATTATAATCAAGAAGAGACAAAATCTTAAGTTAAAATATTACCTTAGAAAAATGAAATTGTAGTGTTTCAAAAGAAATGAAATTGTAGTGTTATAAAGGAAATGAAAATGTAAACCAAAAAGTATATATATATAGATGTTTTAGTTTTTGTAGGTACCGGAAAAGACCATTAGTCCATCTCTCCATAAGGTCGCCAATGTTAACAAGAAAAGCCCTGTGATTTTAAAAGTCATCATATATATCTCAAGTATTAGGCCTTAACTACAAATAGTGTCAATTAAAAAGCATATATGTTTGTTTATGGTTTTATGTAACTTACCCTTTGATTCCAGCGACATCTTCCCAAACTCTTGGTTCTTTATCTTTATCCCTACAAACCTTTTAGTACGTAAACATTGTTAAACGTATAACAAATATTCGTTTTATTTAATTTTAAAAGCTGAATTAAAATATATTATATATGAGATGAATACTTGAAGCCCTGGAACTCCATCTGTTGCCAGAAGAGTTAGCATTCCATAATCTGAATGAGCAGAGGCACCACATGTTACTTCTCCAGATGAATTCAACTCTCCTATGTGATAAAGAGGGACTTTAAGAATAAAAGTAAAGAGATCTAGCAGTAGTAGAGTATTCTTATCAATCCCCAAAATGTTATAAGACTATACAAGGTATGTTGAAAGACCTGGATAGCGTAAAAGACGAACAACTGCTGCTTGAACATTGAAGCCTTCCACTTGTTCAAAAAAGTTTTCCTCTAAATCCAATGCCAAAGCCACTAGGCCAAGCAATTTCTTACCAACATCCCTAATTAAGAAGCAACAAAAACCACAACATGCATACAACAAAAATCCAATTAAATATATGAAAAGGAAAACAACAATTGCTCCATTAATTAGTTTTACAAGTATTTTTTTGGTCAGCATAAGCAGAACAAGTTTCCAGCCACTTACATGACAGTTTTATAGTAGCATTCCATGGTTGGCCTCCAAAGCGGCAAAAGCTCTACAAAAATCCAAAACAATTGCAATAGAAATAATTAAGGGGTTCAAAAGCTAAACCTAATTGTAATGTTTTTCTTTTGGTTGAAATGTTTGAGTTTATTTGTTGCAATTTGGTTAAAATTGGTAGCTAAAACAAACAATATTCCATCAATATTTTTTTTTAACGTTCTATAATTCAATATGTTTAAGATTTTTTGACACCTCAATATTAGTTTTTCATTTAAAAATATTTTGGATTCAATAAGTTCATAATTGTTATAAGAAAAAAGATACTTCATATAACTCATAACTATTAGTAGAAGGTATGCATTTTTTTGTTATTAAGGCCAAAAAAATGAGGAAGAAGAAAACATATTATCAAACTATTTAAATAACTATCAACTATAAATCTTTAAAATAACTATCAAACTATTAAAATAGCTATTAAAAAAATGAGCATCCACAATGGTTAATTTTATGGGTGTCTTTAAATTAAACTCTTTCAATATGTGATATTTTTATATTAAAAAAATGGATATCTTTGAAAAGAGAATTCTGTCTCCCTAAAAACATTTAGATCCCCATTTTTTACAATGTCTTTAAAATTAGTATTAACTTCCTCACTATTATCATCTATTTAAGTATAAAGTTTCTATATTATATCCATTATAAAGTATTATGATCCAACAAATTTTACCTTCAAGAGGCCATTCATTAGGGTAAATTTGTGCCAAAACTCCTTCTGATGATCCAAATGTGAAAATCTCCTTGGAATCACCTTTTATAAGAAAAGAAAAAAATGTCAAATGAATATGTGTCACACATTTCCTTTTTCTCAACCAAAGCCAATGATAAGAGTTAGTATAATAAAATTAGGATAAGCTATAACATAATATAATTACGAACCTTTGGATGTGGCAGATGGGTCAAGCTTTTCGTCGTATAAAGGTGAGTAACCACGAAAACCACGACGAGCCATTACCATCTTCTCGTCAAGAGGAAGAGAGAACAGTTTCTTGCTCTCCATTAGCACTCCTTCCATCAACTTTTCCGAGACTCCATGATTCGTGAGGTAGAAGAATCCATGATCCAAACAAGCCTGAATAAAAATAAAAAAACAATCATCAAAATATCAATTTACTACCATTTGCATAGTAACCATATAAAGAAAGCATTTACTATTTTTTCAGACTAGAAACAAATATATAATACAACCAATATAGTCCGGTCGTTTTGTTGAAGAAGAAGAAGAAGAAGAAGAACCTGACGAATCAATCGGGAAGTATAGATTTTCTCCGGCGAAGAAAGATCGATAATCGGAAGTTTCAGAACCGTTCCCATTATTTCTTCTTATCCCCATAGGCCTCTCTACTCAGTTTCATCCATTATTTATTTATTTATTTTTTATTTATGTTATTCCTTGATTTTTCGGCCCGATTTTTGATCGAACCTGGGCTTTAGGCCCATTAAACGTAGATTCTCGTCCAAGTCCACGTTTTCCAATCAACAATCAAGTCGTTGTGTGTGAAATGTGTGTGTGATTTGTGTTACTTCAAAGATAATCAGCAAAAACAAATATATATATATATATATATATATATATATCGAAATAAATTTAAAAAACTCAACTATATTAATTAAAATTTCTGTAGATGTAGCGGTATAATTTATAAAATACTATATAATATATAATATAAATACTATATAATATACGGAGTTTAACATGAAACTTAACAAAGGTGAGTGAGTGACATATCAGGAGAACGTACGTGGATTTGTAATAATACGACATATATGATATAACTCCAGTCAATATATTTGATCGATATGATTGCAATAGATTTTTTTTGGTTCATTAATGGACCTGACTTAACAGGTTCGGACATAAATGCATAGTGCGTATGATTTAATTTTTAAAAAACCCAAAATAAAAAAAAGATCTTATTAGGACAGTGATTCCTTAATTAATGGAAGATTTAATAAAATAAATGCAGATGGACCATACATCTAATTTTGATGATACCAATGCCACAGTCCACAGAAGACATTGCCCAAACACGTTTTCTCTTATATCTTTTTTTTTGCTTCATCAACATGGTCTCCATCATTGGACCTCTCCTCGTTTTATCACATTCTTAGAGTATGGTACTACATTCAACTACATTGGTAACACACATTTATTACTGACACAATTTTTGCAGAACCCTAATTCATTCAATCATTTTCATTGGCAAGAAGAAAGAAAAAGAAAAAAATACTTAAAAAATATATTCACCATTTCATGAGTTTTGTAACTTTATTAGTTAAGCTCTTCTTTGTTTACACAGACCAGTGTTATTTAAAATACGTATATATGTGTGTGTGTGTGTATATTTCTCAATAAATTATGAGCAATCAGTATTACAAGTTTGTGGGGAACAAGTTCCATCATTTTAAGCAAAAGACAGCTTGGCCACATGAATTAACAATCATTTATATTAGCTTCCTTATATAAAAGATCATTATGTCCAAGATTTGATTGCAAATATTGTTGAATTGGTCGCACTACTTTATATAACAATAGTAATATACTCCTAACAAAAAGCAATCCAAGCTAATAAACTAAATGTTTCTTTTGCCAAACTCAAATAATTGCAAATCAATAATACAATATTGTATAATGGTGGTATTGGTCTAGTTTGTTTATATACTCAGGTTGAGTTATTTCGTTCTAATATAAGCCGAGGCCTATATATGTAAATGAATTGAAAACATATAAAATTAAATAAAGAGATCCTCTTATAGTAGTATCCCATGACCATGAACGAGGTTGCACGTGTGGCACAACTTTTAAGCAATAGATTAATACTAATAACAACAAAGTGATTATGGATCTAATGAAGCAAATGATTATTTTGACGTTTTTGATTTAGCGGTTGATCGAAATGCGCCAGCTCAGCTAATCACATGGCAGAGACACATGGGACCAGTCCCCGAACCAGAACCCATTCCCAAAGCAGAGCTTTGTTTTATTTTTGTTTGGAAATGCACGTACCCGCACGTGCGACAGATCCTGCCATCAATGGACGATGTCACGATGGTGGTTCCTCCATCCAGGCTCCAGCTTTCAGTGGGCTGCTATGACTCAGGTTGTTTCAGTGATCATCGTATAATCCAACCAAACAGACTAGTGATAACGTGGTTCTTTTGGTTCATCAAAAATAGAAACTACTCTATATGTCTATATATATATAAGATTATAAGAACATCTCATTAACCTTAATTATAGCATCTACCAAATAAACTAGTATATGATAGTATTTAATACTAATTCAAACACATATAGACGTGCGATGAAAGGTGTATTGTTACTTATATTAATCATTAAAAAAATAATCATTGTAGATCAATACAAGTGATCGTCTGATGATGAAGTACGAAATGAGAACGCATTGGATTTTGGGAGATTTTGTTTTCGACAGTTGAGGAGATGAAGCGTTATGGGGCAAACGAGGACACACGTGTGCTTCGCTGTCTTATGATTCTGAATCGAGTGTGGAACTTCGAGCTCCACGTCCCTTCCACGTGAAGATGGTTATGGTCGAACCAACTTGCCTTTAGTTTTCGATCCCTTCATGTCCTTTTTTCACATTAATGTTTTTTTCTTTTTCTTTTCTTATGTATATGATTTTAACGTTGTCTGTCTCTTTTTTAATGCATGGTGTCGTGGTTTGCGCATGTTTATTATAAAACTAATGATATTATTATATATATCATAGCCTGTTTTAAATTATTCGAATACCTCTATGCGAAAACAAAGACTACACGTATCTTTATGTCGTTCGTGTAAAAACTAAGGTGTATTCACCATGCATTTATTTTTGAATGAGTACGGGAGTGAGTACAAAAGATTGGAGAGTGGTACTGAATACTCATGATTAGTAGAGAGAATGAAGAAAGAAGCCCAAAACTGGAGAAGTCAAATCGGACAAAAGCACCGGTGGAGACCACAAAAACATAATTGAAACGAATACAACGTTGAAGGGGCAAAGTTGTTAATTTACTCTATTCTTTACCATATCTTATTAGGACGCAGCCATCAAGCTATGGGGTCAGGTTCACGTGAAGTTCACATGCTTTCCATGCACCCTTTGGGTCATTCTGTGGGTCTCTTCTTTTGCCTTTAAGTCTCTCTTTGTAGTCTTCTTCCCTTTGATACTGACTTCTTATTTGTTATTATTTATTAAGTATATCTAGCTTATATATTTTGCTACTTCAAGGAATTTCTAAAAAATTGAAAATGCCCACAACAACAACAAAAAAAAAAACTTAATATATTTAGTAATCTTTTCCCCTATAACCACACATAAATCGTGGTACTTATTCGTTTTATGTGTTTTGTTAGCTGATCTAATTGGTACTTATATATGTTGGGGGGTCTTATATTCGAAATCTAGGTTATATTAGACTAATTTTTGATACATTTTAGATATGCATGTGATCGGCAAGATATTATAAATAAGTGCAAGACAACAATCTGTAACATATAAGAAATGCTCTGTTAAAAACGAAGAAAAATCAAGTTATATGTGCCAAAAGAAAGGTCATACAGTATATACATTCTCCTTTTTTTTTTTTTTGCTAAAATCATATATACATTCTCGCTTCTAGATGGTGTAGAAAATAATAAGTCAGTAATTATCATGGCATCTTGAACATTTGTCATTCTTTAATACGACTTTAATATAATGTTCCCTATTGCATGAATCAGTAAAATGCGTTTATCAAATGAAAATGAAATGATATATATAGATAATCTAATACGAACCAAAAAGAAAAGAAAAAAAAACAGGAGGGGTAGAGTTCACGTGCATGGCACGAGGGGGAGATGGTGTGGACACACAAGCCTCGTAAAGAAAGAAGAAGAAGCAGAGGAAATATAGAGAGAGAGTCGCACGAGGGATGTTGACTTGTCAATTAGCTGAAGAGCGAGGGGTATGTATCAATGTATTGTGTACATAATAATGAAATGATTTAAGTACATTTGAATGAAAACATGCCACGAGATGTGTACGTAGATCTCTATATATTTTCTTTTGTGGGGTTTTTTTTTTCACTCAGTCACATCCACATGATTAATTTTGGTCCCTCATATATCCCCATTTATGTTTTTTGTTTTCACTAAATTATTCATATATATCCCCATCTTTTTCCCCCCCATATTATAAATTTCCTTGATTTTATTTAAAGTGAAAAACTTACAGAAAAATGTTTCACTCTTTCGGCTATTAAAATCGAATTATAAATGAATGAATACCATTAAGTGGACAAGTAGACAATGAAATTGAATTATATATATTTTAAAAAAATTTGGTTAATTTGGTCTAATCTAAAAAAATATTTGGTAATTTATAAGTGATATCTTTTGTAAAGGAAAATCTAATTTTCCATTTAGTTAGAGCTAACTCATTTTAATATTAATTCATTATAATTTTATTTACAAGCAATTGATCAAACATGGATGTATTGATATATATTTATAATGATTTTTTTCAATTTGTGTGATATAGCGACATAATAGTGGTATGTATGTTCCATAAGAAAGCCACCTCATGACTCATGTGATAGCGGTTTCTTCTATCATGAAAGTTTCTTCTTTAAGCTTGACAGTGATTCAGATACGTGTAACATGCAATATGAGAAGTAGAGAACCCATTATAATATACATATACGTTATAAATAGACCTTGCCCCCTCCCCAAAAAAAATTTATATATACAAGAAAGTAAATAGAAAGAAGAAAATATATTTCGACCGACACGATAAGATTGGCGAAGACTGAAGAGGAACTCAATAATTGAACCATTAAGTACAGTGTAATAATACCCGCAGAAAATATCACACTGCCTACGCCTAGCTAGGGACGGTACTGTACTTTAAATTATTATTGGGACAAGCTAGGAGACCAGGTTACATTAAATCATGGATATGACGATGATGATGATAATGATGATGCATAAACATTCACCAAAGTTTACCTAATGAATTCAACCCCTTCTAGCTTAGTGGCTATGACCATATAGCCGACACGTTAAACTCCATCTCGGAGTAAATTATGCAGTGCCCAACGCTTTAGCTTGCGGTTCCCATTAGCAATATCATCAGAACGTGATAGAGAACAAATTAGTTGTTGCATATAAACAATTAGCAGATGGTTAATTAGGGTTTAGGGACCACACAGTTTAACTTTTTGAAAACGATAAACGCATATATAATTTTACCTTAGCTTATTTTACCAACCTTTTAGATTTTTGATGATATATATAGAAACAAATTTTTTAAAAGACAGTTTCTAATTAAATACAAATAAAAATTTCAAATTGCGACAAAAAATACCTATAATTTTTTGAACTATTTTCTGATGGAAGAATATTAAGCAAGACTTTTTTGGAAATTTGATCAGAAACTCAGAAAAAAGCATTTGATGGATAAATTATGTTAAAAGATCGCCAAATAATTATAAGTGTTACCGCTCTTTTCTGAAGATGAAGTTTTCCAAAAGTTTATTTTTGATTGAAATGTTAATTTTTCCTAAAGATTTCAGTCAAAAGTATTTTAAATGGTGTTATTGATGAATTTTAAACGATATTTCTAGGTGACGTTAAAAATTGTTTGGAAATATAATTGTGCAGATTAAAAAAACAAAGATAACCACATTAAATTACAATCATTAAAAGATAATAAAGAATAAAATAAAAATCTGTGTATTTCGTACGGATTTCTAATATCTTTCAAATAGTCGTCTAAATTTCGTTAAAACTATAAATAGTTTTCTTACATTCCCAATTGGTAAACTAATAAATCAAGTCTTTTGCATCTGCAATACACTTATTATAATCAAACATTCGACTTTCATTCCGCATGTACTACGTACGCTGTTTATTTAGTACTTTCACCAATACCACGTTTAAATACACACTTGGGTTGTTCCCCTATCACTATTTTAAGATCCATACAGTATATCACAATAAATAGAAAAGAAAAAACAAACGTTCACACTTCACACACAAGTGCAATAAAAATGATACCAATCAAGCCGAAAGTGTACGTGCAACAGTGTGTAATCGAACATGTATCATTTAAAGAAGACCATGTTCAAATAATACTATTTTTTTTTATATGACGATAGAAAATAGTAGTAATGTAATTATTGTAATGGGATAAAAAAAATATCGAAAAATATAGGATATTAGGAGAGCCATGATGGATAGGTTGATGGAGTTTGCTGTTTTTAGGGAAGAACCAACCAAAGCCAAGCAAGAGACTGATGATGATGATGATGAGAGAGTATCGTATCGTATCGTATGATTGTGAAGACTTGTTCTGTCGGCGCGTCATCCGACAAAACGACACGCGCGTGTGTGTGAGTCACGTGATTCGAGGCCTCTCGCACTGGCTCATATCATATTGGCTCCACGTGAGAGTTTCTTCTTCTTCTTCTTTAACTTTTCTTTTCTTATTTCTTAGTATTTGTTCTTCTTTCTCCTTTATGCTACTAACGAAAAATCCCCAAAAATATACTATATAGATACCTGATTTTATATTTATAAATTTTTAACCTTTTCAATAAAAATAATACTTTGATAAAAATGTCTCCATAATATTCTGCACCCCCACGTGAACTCCACCTCATTGTAACTTTTTTTGATAAACGACACAAGTTTAAAACTAAAACTATCTGTTACAAAAAAAAAAAAACAAAAAAAACCTAAATTCCCAATTTATGATCATTCATACTATCAATAATGGTTAAGGTCATATTTACATCTCAAGACTAATTTAATTTACAAAATATTAATCAAAAATTAATATTCTATTCTATATATATATATATATGTGTTTCACAAATGACAAACCAATTTCATTAAAAAAAAAATAGGAAGAGTTTTTTTTTCTATATACTTGAAACAAGTTGCTCATGTACTTATTAGTGTTTCTGAACATTTTGGAGCCATTCATTTATGTGGTTATTGTGTTTAAATTATTATTTAGAATTTTTAATATCGTATATCAATATTTTGCTTGAACATCAACTAGTTACAAAAGATAAACAAAGTTAATAATGTCAATATTATCGAAGAAAATAATCCAACTAATCAGTTAGTGTCACAATTTCGTGTTGTAACAAATATTGTGGTTTCTAATATGTAAAAAATGAAGATTTCCTCATACATCTAATATATTTGTTATAATCATCGTTTTGGTAGAAGAAATCAAAGAAGAAAAAAGAACTTTAAAATTTTGTAAAATTATTTAGAATAAAATAAAAAAGGAAACTTCTTACAAAATCTGGCTCGTATATATGTGACTGTGACTATTTTTTGTATCTCAAATACGACTATGTATAAAAGAAAAAAGGACCCACATTGATTTATGAAAATGAGAGATGGATCGAAAAGTTTTTGAGTGAGTGTCTGATTCCAATCATATAGATCCAATATATACATTTCACTTCTTCAAGTATTACTATTTCTGATGCTTTGTCAAACGAACCCCATCACATAGCTGGATTAAGTGGGGTATTATCCATCAAACAAAACAACTCGTTTCTCAACCGTTCGATCTTTATTTGTTTCCTCAACTTATTATTAATCTGTGGCCATGCATATACATATCTCTCTTCTTCTCTCTTCTTCGTTCTATATGATGATAATCTCTTTTATAGCTATCGTGTCACCTGGGACCTTCTCCACTGTGTCATCACACACCAATACTGGAATTAATATCCCTCCTTTTAAGGATTTGGAGGCAAGAAAAATCTTGTTGCAACTACATATATATTTATATCGTCATTAAAAATCGACTTTATATGATCAGAAAAAGAGATGGTCAATACAAGACTCGCGATAGATGTTTTAATTATTCAAGTTGTTATTTTCTCTAAACTAGGGCGGCCATTATTAGTGATTTGACTAGTAAACCAATTGATTTTACAATCTTGCCAATGATTTCCCATTACAACATTATCTAGTTAACCATGCTTAATTAATGTTACCATATTGTTATTGATTGAAAACTTTGACTTGTAAAAGTTGAATAAAAATCATGTCTTTGTGTATGTTTTTATATATCATTTATGATAAATGCATTCATATATATCAGTGCATTTTTTTATTAAGCCGATTCAAATAGTTTAGTCTCGAGAACTATATATATATATATACTAAAACCTGAGGCATGTTGTTAATATTTTCTTTCATATAAAAAAGGAGTATAGAGGTAAGTTGCAAAAATATATTGATATAATAATCTCTGTTTGTGGTATGACCAAAATATAAATATACGATCATTCTTATGCGATCATCATCATATAAATCTCTTTAGTTTGTTTGAAGTTGAACCACAACAATTCTCTCTTCTTCCTTTTTTTTTTTTTTTTTTCCAATTATGATAACTACTACTGCTCAGACAACTCTCATCAATTAACATCATTATTAAGTTTTCAATACGTTTAATTATATAATTCTCTAGTACAATGTACTGTTTTTTCGTCATTAAGTGGTTCAACGACAAAAGTAAAACTCATGCGGTCGACCCATGCGTTAGAGAACAAGAAAAAGCTTCTTTTTTTTTTCTTTCATAAAAAGAAGTTTTGAATTCAATTCAACCGTTTTATTTAGTTCCTCTTTAATTTAATTTTTCCTTAAAAAGTAAAAAGTTTTTTCAAAGTGTGCAACAAAGCGTGACTCTTTGGCCTTTAGAGCCATTAAGAAGGGCTTATCATTTTATTTCTTTTCTTTTTTACTATTTTCGACAATACCAAAATTGCATTATCATTTCTACCTTTAAAAATCAAAGTCAAAATTTTGGCAAAAACTTGCTAAATTTCTAGAATATTACTAGTATTAAACTTTGACTAAATATGTTTAGTATACATGGTAATTGGACAATGAAAGAAATGAAAATTCCAATTTCAATACTATTCAAGGATTTGTAAGTTTTGCTTGACTAGTTCTTATCCTATCACAACCTAACAATCTATATAGTCATGTTATTGAATAAACACGAGAAAAGTATTAAAAACTACATGCAAGCAAATTGAAAACAATGTAAACCAAATCCAAATCATAATAAAAAATAATTATTGTTAGATTTTGTTTGTTTGTTAGTTAAGACTCAAGAGGAAGATATTGCCACTAAAAGTCATATGAAAAAAAAAATATATCCTACAAAATGAACTGTTAATGATATCAGTTTTTGAATTAAAATCATCTTTGACTGAGGAAATTGATGTTATCTTAAATATTAGTATATTATATTACTACTAAACATTAATCATTAATGGTATGACTATAATTATTATTTTATCACATTAGATTTGATTAGGTTGAGAGAGTTTATGTAGAGGGGGACAAAGAAGCAAAGGGCTTTTTGATTATAATATTTTATTTTTATTGAAACTAAAGTATCAAATAATTAATTGACTCAGCTAGTCACACACTCATGATTGAAAATAATAAAAAAAATACTCTCTCTCCTTCTCTACCTCTCCTCTCTCTATATTAACTCCTCTTCTTCTTCCTTCACTTTCCCATTCATCTTCTCTCTCTCTCTATCTCTCAAAAGAAAGAAAAAAGCAGGAAACTTTATTGCAAAAACAGAGTCTTTCTTTTTGTTCCTGAGAAAATTAAGATGATGTTGGAGAAGGACGACTTGGGTCTAAGCTTAGGCTTGAACTACCCTAAGAAACAGATGAATCTCAATTCAAATCCCTCTGTTTCTGTTACTCCTTCTTCTTCTTCTTTTGGATTACTCCGTAGATCTTCATTGAACGAGAGTTTTACTTCTTCAGGTATTTTCATATCTTTCTGGGTTCCTCTGTTTTTATTATTTTCCCGAGAAAAAATCAATTTTTCCAGGAAAAACTCAGCAAAAACCTTAAAAGTCTCACTTTTCTTAACATATTCATAAAACCCATCTTTAATCTGTTGTAAAAACCATTGCTTTTTGACAATTTTCTCCACTTTCCGGAGAAAATAATATCCATTTTCCCGGAAAATCACATCATATAACCTTAAAGGTCTAAATCTTATGCATGCAGTTCCAAACTCAGATTCATCTCAAAAAGAAAAAAGAACTTTCATCCGCGGAATCGACGTGAACAGGCCACCGTCGACGGCGGAATACGGCGAAGAAGACGCCGGAGTATCGTCACCGAACAGCACAGTCTCAAGCTCAACAGGGAAAAGAAGCGAGAGAGAAGAAGACACAGATCCACAAGGCTCAAGAGGAGGAATCAGCGACGATGAAGACGGTGACAACTCCAGGAAAAAACTCAGACTCTCCAAAGATCAATCTGCTATTCTCGAAGAAACCTTCAAAGATCACAGTACTCTCAATCCGGTAAATAATTTTTACTCTTCTTTCAAATGGACCAATGATGATGGAAACGAAAATAACGCGTAAATGTTTTATATTCAACATGACTATTATTACTTGTTGACAAGAGAAGAAATAAAAACATTTGCTACTATTGGGTTTTGGTCACTCATAAATGCAGATATTAATTTGTAAAATGGCATTTTCGTAAATTTTATACTGATTCAAGGTTCTTTTTGTTAACAGAAGCAGAAGCAAGCATTGGCTAAGCAATTAGGATTGAGAGCTAGACAAGTGGAAGTTTGGTTTCAGAACAGACGAGCTCGGTAAGATACATAAAAAGAACCTAATCTGTTTCCCCGATTTGCCCCTGATTTATCTATGTACTGATAAGGGTATTTTGGTAATAACAGAACAAAGCTGAAGCAGACGGAGGTTGACTGCGAGTTCTTACGGCGATGCTGCGAGAATCTAACGGAAGAGAACCGTAGGCTACAGAAAGAAGTAACGGAGTTAAGAGCACTTAAGCTGTCTCCTCAGTTCTACATGCACATGAGCCCACCAACCACATTGACCATGTGCCCTTCGTGCGAACACGTGTCGGCCCCTCCACCACAACAACCACCTCAGGCTGCAACGTCAGCGCAGCACCACCGAGGGTCGTTGCCGGTCAATGCTTGGGCTCAGGGTACGAGGATCTCTCACGGCTTGACTTTTGACGCTCTTCGTCCTCGGTCCTAAAAGTCTTTTTTTTTTTTACTTGCAACCAAAGGGTGTTTTGGTCGTTTTATTAAGTTTCAGGGACCAAAATGCATGTAGTTGTTAACATGTATGTATTTTTAGAAGAAGAAGAAAAAATGAAAAACAGATTAATATTTTTGTTGATTAAATCAAAATGTTCATGCTAACGAGTAACAACAAAATGTTTACAGCCAATATTATCCGATATATATTTTCCATCAATTCCATTTATCCGATTTTGTGATGTGAAATCATTTTTTTGTTTTTGTTTTGTTGCAATAATTATTTTGGACAACTATGACAAGAAAATTTAATGCAATAATAATAATTAGTGTTAGGTTAAATAGTAGTCTCTAGCGACAAAGGAAGCGGTACAATTGATGTAAGAAACGAAATAAATGAAAAAAATGGTTCAATATTATTTCATTTGGCGTAAGCGATTATGTTAAAATACTTAATAGTGACAAATATATTTGAAATCTTTTCTTATTTTTGAAGCAAATTTTTTTTAATGGTTATATAATTATTTGAATTCGACTTTGTATATATGTGTAGTTTTGGCCAAAATCAACTGGTGAATTGTTACCATTACAACTTGCAAGTGAGGATGTTACTATACGGTCATACATGAGTATAGGTCGAATATAAGCCTTACTGAACATAGATGTTAGGCTAATAGGCCATTTCTTCTTATCCAAACCCACTTAGCCCAAAAAATAAATGTTTTGACACAAACATCAACTAGATTTTCTTGTCGAGTTGACCGTTCTCCATGGACACTCTCCTAAGTCCTAACGTACAAGCACTTCATGAGCGGAGATTTGCACCCCGGCTGGATGGATGCGACGAGCAATAATCCCGGTAAAGAACCCGAAATTTTTCATGTTTACGCCGTCGAGTAGATTGGGTCTTCCTTCCTCAAGTACTAGATAAAGTCTAGAACTTTCACCTTCCAAAGAGAAATGTGTCTTGTTCTTTTTTTTTGTATGAAATGTGTCTTGTTCAAAGAGCTTTTTCTATGTTGTTTGAATCAGACTGCTATGAGATGCTGAAGATGCAAGCAGCTTGGTGTCAGATTAAAATGATGTCTTCCTATGTAAGCAGCTTGGTGTCGGACTGACTCTATATAGAGATCAAGCCTCATCTCATCGGATCATTCATTCACATACACCTCTCTTCCATCTTTTATTTGCAAGGCTGAATAAAAATGTTGTAACAAAAATATTTGTTCCCCTTCATATTACAACCTTATGATACATTACCAACATTAACTGAAAATGTATTTTGGCTTCCCTATTATTAATAGTAGTTAATAAGTTCTACCTCGAAGAGTTTGCAGAGATCTTACCAGCAGATCTCTTGATAGACTCGATTCTTTGTAACCTAATCTGTTCTCTGAACTTTGCAATGAACTCATCTGCCTTTTTGTCCACGTCACTTACATTGTTGCTCTCACAAGCTCCTTCTTCCGCTACTATCTTCTTCTCAACCTCCTCGTGCATTTCATTTTCTCTTCTTCTCTGTTCTTCTTTCTCGAAGTCTTCAGCTTCCTTGCTTTCCAAGTAACTTCTTTGATCATTCTTCTCCGTGTCTTGTTCCTTGGATTCCACGATTGGATCAGACCACCACACCTTTTTAGGAAAGTTTCTTTTCATCTTTTGCTCCGACGTCTTTCTCCGTTCGCTACTTATTCTGAATTTTGTCGGAGGTGACTTATAATACTCCACCGGAGGTGGTGGTGGCGGAGGCGGCGGAGGATTATGAAACTCACCGCCTTCAAATTTAGTCTTGTGAACTGATTCCCTCCGCTCAACTCTGTAAATTCCCGGTTGAACCTTTCTCGACGATGAATTATAAAACGCCGGTAGAGGCGGTGGAGGCGGAGGAGGAGGTGGCGGAGATGGATGAAACTGAGATGCGAGATTAGGTATAGGATTCGACTTTCTTGGAGAGGAGTAAGAAGAAGATGGTGTCAGATTCTTGATCAACGGCTGTGATTCAACTGTAGTCAGATTCTTAATGGACGGTGGAGATTCAATCTCTTTTGACGATGATGATGATGATCTTGACCTCCATGGAATCGGAGAAGGAAGCACATCACTGTTATCATCACCAAGAGTCTTCAAAAGCTGTCTTTTGGATCTCACTTTATCCCATCGACCGGATTTATCGCCGAAGGAATCAGGAACAGGATAATAGTTCAAGCTCCGAACAGGTAAAAGCAGAGGTTTCTCTCTGATCTCTGAGCTAACTCGATCGACGAAACGAGTCTCAACCTCGGGGATTTTCATGTGGTACTTGTTCCTCCATGCCTGAAACTTACGGTGGTCGCCGGAGGAATCATCGGACGGTTCAGATTCACTCTCGTGATCAACGTTAAAAACAGAGGATACTTCAAGAAGCTTAGGAACATAAGAGTGTGAATTGTTGTTGTTATGATGATCAGCTTTGTTGTGATCACTATTGCTTGATCCTCCGGCTCCTCCTCCGTCATAGTTACGGCGGCTGAAGAGGCCGTAGGAGACGGCTATGCCGACGAAAACAAGGTGGAGAAGCTCGAGGAGTCTTGTTTGGTTAGCTAGCTCCGGCGTCTGAGAAAGGAAGACAGGTACGACGGCGCAGAGCACGGTGAGGATAAGAGCTTTGAAGATGAATCGAGAGTAGAATCTTGTAGGGTTTTGATCTTCTTTAGTACCCAATTGGGTTGGTTTCTTGGGGCTTTTTGCTTCCACCATTAGAGAGAGAGAAAAGTGAGTGTTGTAGAGAAGTTGTAAAAGTTCTTTATTTTGGTTATGAAAGAAGACAGAGAGAAAGAAGTTAGTGGAAATGCTAAGACTTAGAGGTTAAGTTCTGTTTTTTTTTTAATGTTCCTACCATAAAAAAAAAGAATGTAAGAAGAAGAAAAAAGAGATTGAAGAGAACAAAATCTGAAATCCAAGTTGATGTGTGAATTCACTCCCAACTTTAATTTTTGGTTTCTAATACTATTCTAACGTTATTTTTATCATTGACAGCGACTAGAGAATCGTTACTCAAACTTGTCTAAATGATCCAAATGTTACGTACAAAACTTGTTTTTTTGCGCTATTTTGTGAGAATTGCTTTTTTTTTTGTTGTTGTTGTTGTTGTTGTTGTTGTTATAGTATGTATGATATGCTAGGTAAATGTGAAGATAAAGGTTTTTTTAAGTAGTGTGTAACATAAATGGAGAAATATAATTGATCTAGTCCAACAAAATTTGATTAACCTTAATTTGATAGAATCGGTTGTCTTCTAACTTAGCATCAATATTAGGGGAGTGGTATGGTTCGCTATACCGAAATAAAAGAACCAACAAAAGACATAAACATCATGAAATTTAGGTAATCAAGACAAATGGCATGTTTTAGGGTTTGATTCTTGAAATCGATCCAAAAAAGCTTTAATTCGAGTAAACTTCTTTAATTCTATGGATTTTTTTTTTGTTTGAAAACGTTCTATTTTAAAAAAAAAATCTCTAAAAACAATTTTAGTATGCACGGTAATTTTTTTTTTTTAATTGCAATGTTTGTTAAATCCCTATTAAAACGATTTTACTTAACCAAAAATGATGATATAATGATTTAAAACGTCTAGAATAGATTATATTATAGAAGAAATGATTAAAGGAAAATGAAATCATATTTATTTTAAATCAATTTTAGTAAATAAGGAAAGTATTGAAAATTTTAATGCACAATATACATAATATATATATATATATATATATATATATAATTTTTTAACGGTATAGTTATTGGAATTTCGGAATAGTTAAATTAGGAAATTATAGATAAATTTAAATTATTAATATTTGGTAACTATGGATTTGGAGGAAATATAGGAGCCTTTAGTTAGTGAATTAAAGGGAATAGATATCAAGAAAATAAAAAACGAAAATCTGCAGGCAAAATTGAGGGGAAAAAGGAAAATGATATCAAAGTTGACCTAATGAATATGTGTATAAATATGGAGACACTTCGTTGAAGAAAGAAACAAACTCATACAATAGATCTAAGAGCAAAAACTCTCTCTTTTTAGTTTCTCAAGTTCTAATTTTCTGGTTAGCTAACATAAGTTACTACCATCTTTCCTAGATCAGTTTTCAGTATATAATACTAGTTCAACAATTGGTGTCGTATGTGGTGAATCAAATGAAAATATCATCTTTAAGTTTGAAGCTTTTGGATTTAAGATTTTTTGTTTTGATTCCCCACAGACGGCGCCAAATTGTTTAACTCGTATTTCAATTACAAACTAACTCTACCTGATGATCTTTGTTTGGTTAATGTAAAAGGGGTTTTAGAGTAAACAGTACAATTCATTGATAATACGTTTAGAGAATATGACAGAGTAGGTCGCATAGGCATATGACCCTCGGAGGAATATGGATTCTCTTCTTTTGGTCTATTTACGCTAAGCTTTTTTTTTTTGTTCTTCTTAACGCAGCAGCAGTTGTCAGAAAACCTTAGTTACACACTAATTCTAAATACAAGATTCATCTAACACACCTATCACCGGACTTGGGAAGATTAATTAAGGGGACGATTCTTTTCCTTTAAGACCAAACTTGTCGATATGGTATCTAATACTTTTTGAATATTATAATAAACTTTGAAATTCGAAGAAAAAAGGAATAGAACAAATTCTTTTAATCTTATTGTTACATTGATTAGGGTTTTTAGAATCTCTCAACACTAGATGTTCGAAAACTCTTGTATATGAATCCGAGACTACTCCATAAATAAAAGTTCCATAGAAACAATGGAAACATAGGTTTAAATACTTAATACGGTTTTTAGATTTTTAGATTATATGATTAGTCAAGAATCATCGAGATAAATTTGACAGGTCAAACTTTAAAAAGTGTCTAATCACGACCACATCATTTTGACACCACTTTGGTGGGGCGGTGAATCACTGGTCGGCTACTTTTATCGACCTCTAATTAGTTTTAATTTTTGGTTGGGTTTGCTTTTTCTTTGACAATTAACTTTTTCTTTTCTTACAAAACCAAACTTCACATAAGCATTTGAGTTCAACCATTAGCTTAAAACATACGCATAAAGTATAACCACTGGTTTTAAGTTTAAGCCACCTTATTTCCACATTTTGATTACAGCCACACAAATTGACATCATGTCGATGTATGCACAAACACGAACAGTGATTTTTAGATGTTGTTTTTTTTTTCTCCCTTGCTTACTGTGACATACACATAGTTATTAACATTCCAATTCAATTGTTATTGAAACTAAAATTGATTGGACTCTAATGATTTTTTCACTGTAAGGTACGGAACGGTTTTCACTTGCCAATGTAAAGAGGCTTGCGCTTCTCAGCAAAAGCAGCTAATCCTTCAAGACGATCTTGAGTATTAAGAAGATTCTGATAACACATCTCTTCTACCTCCAAACCCGAAGCCATATTCGTCTCTATTCCTTCATCAATCGCTTTCTTCGCCATCTTTATAGCCAGTGGACCTTTTTCATTTATCTGCTGTGCCATTTCAATTGCTTTCTCATGAGCCTCACCAGCGGTAACACAAATGTTCACAAGCCCTGCACCACACAAAAGAAAAAAAGAAAAGAAAAGAGTATGAATCAATCCTTATTTGGGTATATTGCCAAAACAAAACCACAATATAAGAAATGTAACTTGTATAGTCAAAGACCTTTATCTGCAGCTTCTCTTGCATCGATCTTTCGACCTGTGAATATAAGCTCCTTTGATATCGATCTCCCAACCAGCCTCGAGAGCCTCTGTGTCCCACCAGCTCTAAATAGAAAAGCAAAGAGAAATTAATTATCAGAAGAATGATAAAAAAGGTAATAAGAGAAATCAATTGTCAAGAGTGATGAAGTTTAATATATACCCAGGGATTATAGCAAGTCCTGTTTCAGGCAAGCCAAATACTGCATTTTCGCCTGAGAATTTCAATTTCAGAGTATTAACCATATTTGCTTATTTTGGCCGGTTGATTATAATAAGAGTATGACCAGATATGTAAATACCGCAGATTCGAAGATCACAAGCTAGAGCCATTTCGAGTCCACCTCCCAGTGCCACACCTTCGATTGCAGCAATAGTTGGAATGCTCAGTGCCTAGAAACACAAGTCTTTCAAGTCACTACAGCATAAAAATCTCACTGAAATTCAATTCCTAGAGCTTTTACATTGAGATAAGGGAGAACAAAACAAAGAAACAAGAAAAAGAATTTCATATAAGTAGAACTATAAGTAAGTTCTTAATCTTGATAAAGCTAGAGCTAGTTCTACAAATTGTAGTAGGCCATCCTAATGATTTGATGTGAGATTGTATACATTAATGCCAAACACAGTTAAGGTTGACCGTTAACATAACCCAACAATTTTTCCATCAATGACAGTAGCTGCTAATCTATGAACACCATCAAGGATAAATGAGAATATACCTCTATGAACGAGAACATGTACCGCAACGAGTTGACATATGTGTGAACCTCAGATGGACTCATAGTTCTACGCTCCTAACATCCAATCAAAACAAAACAAATACTTTCAAGAATGGCTAAACAAATCGAATTCGAACATTCCGGGAGACATGCCAGTGAAAAAACTACCTTGAGATCTGCACCAGCACAGAAAACTCCTGGAACCAGACTTCTGATCATGACAACCCGAGCTGAACTATCTTGGTGTATGGACTCAAATGTGTTCTGGAGACTTTTCAGCATCTCATTATTAATGGCATTTTTGGCAACAGGCCTATCTAAATTGACCTCAACTATCCCTGCAAACCATAAACACAAACAGTATTTTAGTCATCTCTCCTTTGATATCAGTAAATTGAAGAAGTCTCCAAAACTTCAGAGATCTTTAATTGATCAAATGACACTGTCCTGAGCAATGAGTTTGAGTCAGTAGTAAACAAGCAAGTATATATAAAGAACCACAGTGATACATTTTCAAAACCCTGATAAGAAACTCATCTTCTTAAACAAAATGTGCAAAACACTTTACCTTAAGTAATTTTGCAATCAATTCAGCGCTCTTAAGAAACCATTCAGTATCATCCTACAGAAATAAAAACTCAAGAAACGAAACTAATACGACGAAAGGGGATAAAGGATTTGTGAAATTACCTGAATCGGAGCCAGATAGACGATTAAGCTTGACAAATTCAGGCGGAGCTGTTTCAATTATAAGAGTCCGGCATGTCTGAAGCATGTAATCACGGCTAAGATACGGTTTTCCGGCTAACCGGAGCAAACTGTCTCGGCGGAGATACTTGACGAAGCTCATCTTCACCGACTCGGACCCGTGAGCACACCCAAGTTTTGATTTTTTTTTTAAAATGAAACACCTTTTTTTTGGCTTAAAAAGAATTTGCTCTGTCCGAAAAAACTCTTCTTGATCAGCAAGTTCAAGAAATAAACAATAAAGTCAATTAATTAATTGATCAGTACTAATTTGCTTCTTATCATCCTCCTCAGTGATGATTCATCAGATCATAGTCTTTGAAACAATACATAATTACTGTACCGGGACATAACCGGTACCAAATCTATGCTCATTCTCAATTCCGGTTAAATGCGTCTGATCTGGTTCGGGTTACTTTTGGTTAGCTCAACATACATATTAACATGTGGAGGAGTACAGAAGAGAGGGGGAAAAATGCAATACAATCTTGGTGAAATGGTGAAGACTAGTACTCAAAGACTCAGACTTTATGTATCCATGCGTCAAGTCGAAGCTGCTTCAATGGTGGAACTATATTCCCTTTGCTCTTCTGCGGGCAACGCCATTTTCCTGCAATCTCCTCTGCTCTAGAGGGCTGATGATTCGACATTTCTCCCAAAACTCTTCTCCTCTTCTTTCTTTCCTCTTTGTCTTCCTCTTCAGCGATATTCTTTAAATCTTTACTTCTCGAACATTCCACCAGAACTCTTGTGTTTGGTTTCACCGTGGAAGATTTGTCTCTTGCTTCTCTGAATCTTGCCTTTTTCGTCGTCACAAATCCAGTTTCAGTGCTTTGTCCATGAACATTTTCCTTGTCATCTGATTCTTGGTGTTTTGGAGACTTTTGTATGATGGAGTTCATGGGAATGGTTTCTTGTATATGATTTGGTCTCAGCTCATGTAAAGAAGCTTCGTTCTTCGAGGGTGATTTACATTTATGGTTGTACCGGGAAACTTCAGGGTCAAACTCTGCTTCTTTTGGTTCACAGCATAAAGGTTCCTGCTTGAAGCTTGTTTTTCGTTTCACTTCTCTCTTTGAGGCATTGAACAATCTAACTGAGAACTGCTTTTCCATTCCCTGGTCTGAATATGAATTGTCTGAGGAGCCTTCCTTGGCCTAACATGTAAAATCGAGAAAGAGTCAGGGAGAACTAACAGAAGCTAGAGTCAGTCAACACAAAACTGTGCAATTGATAGTAAATAACAACTGGATTTCATTTAATTTAAAAATGTGCAGTGATGATTTCTCATTGTTTAGATGGTTCAAGAACATTACGTACCGTATTTGTGGCAATGACATCCTTGTAGACATTTGAATTTAAGCTGCCAGGACTAACAGTCTTTTGCTTGCTCTTAATTTTTCGAAAAATACCGAAACCATCTTTGTTCTCTGTGTCACTCTCGTCAACGATTAACTCATCTTTCCCAAGAGAAGAAAATTCAAGTTCATGAGTGTCAGAAAGCTGAGGAGAATGATACTCGTAGCTTGGAAACCAGTTTCTGACATCAGGAGGCTCTAATGAACAAGACAAAAAACATGTAAGATTCAACTCTACAGTTCTAAACTAACCTGTGTCACTTCATTAATAACACATTTCAAGAAAGAAAACGTCAATAACATATACAAACAACTGGCTGTACTCACCTGAAAGAACAGACTCTGACTGAGAGAAATCTGTAACCTGCAAGTAGACTAATTCGTCAGCCTAATAGAGAATATAATTTTGATTGACAGACAGCAAACAGTGAGAAACATAAAGCATATAAGAGCTCAGGAAGTATACTTATAATTAGTCATTAGATCAGACAACCCATATAATCACATCTTAACATGAAACAATGCTCAGTATTTGATTCATCTTCTGAGTCTACATACCCAATCCAAAACTATTTAACAAAATGAGAAAGTGAATCAAGCATTAATATAGAGAGGAGTGATAGAATGACTAGCCTTTTTCAGATACTGGTTTTCTGTATTTGTACTCTCGTTCAGATGATCTCTGCCGTCTAGTATCTGCACACAAGAAGACCAAATGTGTTTGTTTCCTTGAGTATAGCTCAGCATAATAGACCATGAATGCTTAGATAATAGTAGATCACAAACTCATAATCAGGAAATATGAGTTCATCCCATTTCAAAACCAAAACAAAAACCTCAATGTATAACAAAAAAAGTTCATTATTTTAATTGCAAAACCTCAAAATCAAAACAAAACCTCAGTAGTTCAATCTTACAATACCTTTGTAGAACGGAGAAGTTCTTCTTGATCAAATGACCTAGGACAAACATTATTTCTTTCAACATCTGTTATCTCATTTTCTGTTTCGGTCTCCTTTACAATACATACATTATCTCCAGGAACAGACAATTCAAAACCATCGCTTGTATCCAGCAACGGCGATTCATAGACATAGCTCGAAAACCAATTGCCAAGATCAGGAGGTTCTGAGAAGCAAATGGATCAAAACCAGATTAAGTTACATACACAATAGCACATAATCCCCATTAAGATTCACAACAATGACCAAAAGAAAGCTTACCAGAAGGGAGTGATTCAGAGTTATCTGAAATCTGCCAAAAAAGTGCAAAAATTTACAAAAGGGTTTAACCAAATCAAACATTCAAAACCTCAAAAGGTGAATCAATGGTGAGATATTACCACCTGCTTTTGATCTTTGTTGGAGACAGTAACAACACCAAGATTAACTTCGTTCACTACATCATCTACTTCGGTTTCAGTGTCATTGATTGAAGAAAACAATGGTAACGATTCATAGACATAACTGGGAAACCAATTCGTGATATCTGGTGGTTCTGTAGGAAATACCCAAATTTGAAAACGACTTAAGAAATTTGCAATTAAGGTGTAGGAGATATTAAAACCCAGTAATTAATTACTCACCGGAGATGGGAGATATTGAATCGGAGTATCCAGGTTCCTCCATTAGAGAGCTCTCCACTTCGTCTTTCTCTCTCTCTCTTTCTTTCTCAAATGTTTTGATTCTTCTGCAAAGCTGAGAGATGAGTCCATAATTATGGTTTCGCGCGCTGATTTTTTCAATAAAATTAGTTGGAGCGGAAACCTAATTTGGTATTGGACCTTATTATAATATTAATGGGCCTATAGTTTAATACCCATATTAATTAGGACTTTTGGGACTATTCAGTTAAGGGTCCAAAGCATTAAGAAAAATTGGATTAATAATGATGAATTTAATTTGGTTTACAAAAAAAATAAATAAATGATGAATTGAATTAATTTTTTTATTTTCTTTCCCATTATATTTCCTCATATGGTACTAGGGGGTTTTTTCCCTTTTTGTTTCTTCTTTCTATTAGAGGATTTTCATCTTTTTTTTTTTATTAGAGGTTTCCCCCCATTTTATATCTACCTTTTGTAATACATTTTGTTTCCCATGTATTAAAAAACAAAGTCAAATAATTAAATTAAACATCTTTAAATTATTATCACTGTTTCCATTGGATATTAATTTTTTGGTCATACAATTTGAAAGAGCATTTTAGAGAGAAAAGTGATTAAGCATACACTTAATCTTGTGGAGAAAGACATAAACTTAAAAGTAAAAAAAAAAACAAAGAAGGAAAGATATGATGATGAAGAAAGGCCACTAGAGATCACTTAGATGGAGGTTCCACCACCGTCCTGGCCTCCACGACCACGACCACCTCGACCTTCACGACCATGACCTCTGCTACTACTGTTTCCACGGCTAAAATAAGTATCCCATTTCTTCTCTATCATCTCTTTGGCCTTTGGAGTTTGTTTGATCGGCCTTTTTCCTGAATTTCTCTGAAAAGGTGTAGTCATCTCCACATTAACTTGCGAAGGTTCTGCTGTGTCGAGAGCTTTTGCTCCCACATCCATTCCATCTTTTTCCCCATTTTTACATGCACTAGGTTCACTACTTGATGCATGTGTATGTGTAGTAGCTTCTTTGTCACCCTCCCTAGAAAAACAAAAAAAAATCTAGTTAATAATAACTACACTACTACTACTACTACTACTATACTACTAACTATATATATATATATATATATATATATATATATATATATATATATATATATATATATATATATATCTTAACATTTTTGAAGTACATTTTGTACTAAAATCAATTTTGGGTTATAACTTTTTATTTTGAATATTTTCATAATCAAATCCTTGCCATATGAATAAATGACAAAACTTAAAAGTAATATTTGTAATTAAATCATAAGCAAATAGCAAAATTGGAAACAAATGTTTATTACATTTTAACATTTTCCTAAAATCTCTCTCTAATAAATTGAATCTCTCT
>NW_006238917.1:9177571-9317268 GCF_000375325.1 Capsella rubella | reverse complement strand
TAACCTAACTAAACTAAACTATATATATATATATATATATATATATATATATATATATATATATATAAAGCTGCAATCTGATTAATGAGGGTAGTTTAAAGAGATCTATCAATTACTTGGTTTTGCTTGTGTGATCATTTTTGTCAACGTCCATGTCTGAGCTAGGAGAGTAATTCTTAATGATGGTATTGCACTTGTTTATGGTGGCTGCGTCAAGAATTCCAAAATCCCAATGTCGAATCATGAATAATCTCCAGCACCTGGAAATTATTTAAACAAAATTTATAGTGTATGTAAATACTTTATAAGATGTCATATTTTTGGTAAGATGATAATTACATGTCGAGTGGTAAGTTGTCGTGCAACTCCTTCTTGTACAGTCTTGAAAATGCTTCACATGCCCAAGGAATATGACCATCAACGAGAACCCTGCATGCAACATTCATTCATAATTTTGATTTGACCACAAAATGTTCTTAAGGCAAAACAATTAATTAATTAGCTATATATGTACGTGAAAATGTTACGTACATATTCTTTTTTGCAAAAGAGTTCCACATTTGTATGAATAGCTCCACAATTTCATTATTCTTCATAGAAGAATAATCAATGCCCTGTAGTTTTTACAAGTTTCAAAAATCATTATCAGCAAAGTATATACCTTCATATATATATGTCATTTTTATGTTTTGTTGGTTGGTTTTATAAATCATGGGAATATATATACCAGACGTGGAGCCTCAGTCTCAACCTCATGGTCGGCTTCGTTACCGCTATCTTGGTCAGAAATTACTTCCTCAAGTGTCATTGGCTTTTTTTTAACAAAGACATATGCAGTTTTTGGTTAGTGACAATTAATTAACCAGTATTCAAATTTGAATGAAAAGAATGAAACAAAAGTATCATAACTTGCAAGTCAACGAATATGTAAAAGTACTAAGTGAAGGAACGTTTGAATCACCTGACCGGTTCGAGAGTGATAGAACTGGCGTCTATGAACAGGTAAGTGGCTGCAAAAACATTTTTACCCGGTTAATATATTAATTACATAGTAAACAGCAATCTGTGACATGACTAGAACAATCCCAGGGCCGTGGGTGCATGTACCTAAGGCGAGATCCGGAAATGGGAACCTCAAATTTATTAGCTTTTGAAAATATATAATCAAAGAAAGATATATCCAAATTCTTAATTTTGTTATCTATAAGACATTGGTTTATTTGAATACATTGAATCTAATAAAAAAATCAAATGAATCAAGTAAATTGTATATTAAATAAAATAAAATTTGAGATTCTTAAAAGAAGAAGAACATTCATTTTCTTATTTGAAGATTAAACAAAAAAAATTAAGAGCATCATAGTGAAATCAAAACGAAGGAAGAGCAACATATATTCGATTAGGCTAAGCCAAAACAAGTTTTTAAAAAAACATTCTTGAGTCAAACCAAGAAATAGAGACCCATAATGTACAAATTGTTTTAGCAAAAGAGACATACGAAACTGAGGCTCTATATATCAACAAACCTTGTAGCCTTTGATCGCTTAGCAGGGACCTTAGCTTCAGTGGTTGCCTTACGGGTAGCTTCAGTGGTTACCTTACGGGGATCCATTATACCCACAAAGACGTTAAATCTACAAGACAAGTATTAATTATGATTACATTCTTATTTCTTCGAATGCAAAATCAAGATCTAGAAGCGAAATTAACAATATAATATTATATGAAATTTTTTAAAAAGAGAACGAAACTAATGTAACGAACTCATGCTACGGTAATGTTGAAGCTATTTGTTAACGTAACATGGAAAACTTTATAGATGTGCGAAACTATATATATTGAGACCTGATTTGTAAGAGTAGCTGCACCGGAGAACAGTGAGATAATCGCCAGAACCAAGGAGAAGAAGGATGAGGAGGGGTTGAAAACTCTCTTTCTTTTTTTTTTTGCTCTCACTAACTTTTGTTATCTACATCAAAACATAGCTCACCTTATATATACAAATTTATTTGTAATTTACGCGCAATGAACAGAAATAAAATAGAAATAATATTAATGCTATATTAGTTATTCAACATTCAAACATAAAAATAAATCTATATAAGTTAACAATGTTTTCTTTCATTGACTAGTTTTTTTTTCTTATTTTGGGTAAAGATATAATTAAGTTAGATTCATCAAATGATGAGTCATATGTGCTAGATCAAGATGGACCAAAAGAGAGCCATACAACTGCTAAGGAGCTAACGGAACTTTGTATTCTGTTTAAGTTAAAGACTATGACTCCAAGTACATAGTATGTTACTAGAAAAAGGCATACCAAAATACACTCACTTGATATAAAATGTAATTTTATTGGTCAATACATTAATCAGTGGAGATATAACTTTAATTTCTTATTAAATATATATTTAAAATATAAAACGATATTACAAAACAAAATTTAGGTTTTAAAATAAAGAGATATTTTTTAAAAAAAATTTATTATGTAAATCTTCTTGTTTAGTTGCCACTCTTACATTTCTTATATTTTTTGAAAAATATAAAGGCCATCTAAATTTTTTTATTTTATTTTGTTGACTTAACATTTACTGTGTTATTTAGGCAAATTAGATTTGAATATTTTATTCCATTGAACATTGAACAAAATGGGAATTCAATATTTCTGTAAATATTTATTTCCTTTAGATTTATTTTCTACATGTAAATAATTGACTGGCAAAAAGATTTATGGGAATAGTTTAACTTCTATTATATTATTATCACAAGATTTTGACTGAGGATTTTTTCCTATCTTCAATCTTCATGTTTTTGTTAATGTTCTAACCACTGGCTAGAATATTGACAACAACAAAAGCATAGAAAATATCTATGTTGATGTTGATGACAATAACATTAGAAATAAGTATATGGCTCTCTTATGCTGTTCACCGACTTGCTGATCCATACTAGAATTATTGTTGGTGTCTTAGACATTAGGATTACATCCATTAATAAAGTTTCATCGGTGGCAACCTTCCTATCGTCGATCTTCATGTTGTTGTTATTGTTGTAGAACATTGACGACAACAAGGACATAGACAATATATATGTGTTATATATATGTTAATGTTGATGACAATAATATTAGAAAAAGTAAGTGAAATATCTCTTTTGTGTCATTTACCGATTTGCTGATACACACTATTATTATTGTTGGTGTCTTAATGTGATACCCTATTATGGGAAGAGGTTTAAAAAATAATAATTTGGTCACCTAGGCCATGGGCATCCATATCCCAATGGCCTTCATGAGCATGTCATCTACGACTACTGTTTACACGACTAACAAAAGTAGTCCATTTCATATTTATCATCTCATTCATCTTTGGAATATGATCCTGTTTTCTCCAAAGCTCCACTGAAAATATCCGGTCATCATGTCCACAACTTGATAATATTATTTTGTCGAGAGCTTGCAATGCCATCATCCACAATCATATCATTATACCTTCTTTTTTTTTGTTTGCTAGCGAGGCCAACAACAAAAATTACTACACATGCATTAAGTAGATTAATCTACTATGTGTAGAAATAGGTGAAAAGATGAAATGGTAATGAGAGTAGAAACTCTTACACATAATCTTCGCAATTTTATGGACATGACCACACCTTTCAAGAGGAGCTTTGGAAAAAGGCCGATCAAAACAAGCTCCAAAGATGCAAGAGGTGATAAAAGATGAAATAGGCTACTTTTGTTACTCGTGGTAGTAGTAGCCGAAGAGGCCATGGTCGTTAAGGCCGAGGTGGTTGTGGTTGCGGAGGTTGGGGCGGTCGTGGAAACTTCATTCTATCTTTCTTTCTTTTTTATACTCCGACTTATACGACGTCATTTATCATATTGCTTTGTAGTGTTGTCAAAAAAAATAGTATAAAGTTAAATATCTCCTTTTTCTCCTAAACAAAATCAAGTATATAAAGTTGAGCAATCTCATAAATGGTGTCATTTAAATCGGAGATTTTTCAACTATTTGTTTTCGCGTTTATGGTAGTCGATATTCATATCTTTCCTCATTTTATTTCTTTCTTTTATTTGCATTTCTCTTTACATTTTATTTTTTCCTTTTATCATGGGATTTTGTCTCCCATTTTATTTCTTCCTTTTATCAGGAGATTTTTTTCTATTTAATATTTTCAAAGGATTTTTTTTATTCCTTTTATTAAGATATTTTCCCCTTTGTTTACCAAAAAAGAAAAAATGATATTTTCCCATTTTATTTCCCCCTCCCCATTTTTTTAGGTTTACCAAAATTTATGTATAATCTTCTTCTTTTTTCAACTAAAAATCCACTCAATTGTATTCTAAAATTATATATATATCTTCATTGTTGTCAGCATCCCATATCGTCAATTTTTATGTTTTTAATGTCTGAACCAGTGGGTATTCAACAACATTGACAACAACAAGAACAAAGATGAAAGACAATAACAGGTGTCTAAGACATTAGAATGAGATCCACTGATGAAGTTCCAAGACTTTAGGCTAACACAAATTAAATTTATTTTGCCAAAGTAGACTCATTGATAAATAGAAAAAGCGGTGAAGTAGCAAGGAGGATAAAAACTAATATTTAAAAAACCAATTCAAATTAAAATGTTGAGTAAATGCTACATGGCTATATATGACTGTTTGGGTCATAAAACTTGAAAGAGCATTTTAGAGAGAAGAGTGATTAAGCTTAAAAGTAAAGAAGAAGAAGAAGACAGATTGAATTGAAGGAACTACCCCCCACTAGATATTACGAGATGAGGTTCCACGACCGCCCGGGCGTGGGCAACGACAAAGACGGCCACCTCGGCCTCTTTTGCTACTACTACTTCCACGTTTAAGTTTTTTAGCCTGTGTCATCTTGATAATCTCTTGCATTTTGAAAGTTTGTTTGATTGGCCTCTTCCCAGCACTCCTGTCAAAAGGTGTGGTCTTGTCCACAGCTTGGGAAGGTTCTTTTTCGACAGCTTCGACTTCCACATTCATTTCATCGTTTTCACTATTTCTACACACAGCACACATAGTTCCTTTGTTTTCCTCGCTAGCAAAAAAAAAAACAATATCTAATTAGTAAAAAATAAATAAACATATACTTTTGCTCATAACTAAACAATAACAAATATATATATATATATATATAAACAAAAGTTGCAATCTGATAAATGGCGTCTTTTAGACCAGAGATCATTCAATTACTTGTTTGTGTTCATGTGATCATTCTCGTCAACATCAATGTCTGCGTTAGGAGAGTAGTTCTTGATCATGGTATTGCATTTGTTCATGGTGACTGCGTCAAAAATTCCAAAGTCCCAATGTTTAATCATGAATAATCTCCAGCACCTGAAATTATCATAGTTAATTTTTTTTCCAAGAAACAAAACAAAAATACTTATAGTGTATGTACGTAACTATAATTAAGATGGTGTGCATGTATTTATAGAATTTTTTCGAGAGATAATAATTACATGTCGATTCGTAAGTTGTTGTGCAACTCCTTCTTGTACAATCTTGTAAATTTTTCAAATGCCCATGGAATATGAGAGTCAGCGAGAACCCTGCAACATATATATAATTCATAATTTTGATTTGATCAAAGGATTCTTAAGCAAAACCATTAATTAATTAAGACATAAAGGTCGTTTTTTGTTTTTAGGTATATATATGTATGTTAAGTTCAACATAAACGAGCTAATGTGTGTAAGAAGGAAAAAAAGGGTTACCTATTCTTTTTGGCAAACCAGTTCCAAGCTTGAATAAATTTCTCCATAACTTCCTTATCGTCCATAGAATCAGCAATCGTCTGCAGATTTCAAACGGTCATAAGCAAAGTATCAATCTTAGCACATCAATTTTGGTTGTTGTGTTAGTTGTTTAATAAATCTTGAAATATATATATATATATATATACCAGATCTGGAGCCTCAGTCTCACTGTCAGATTCATTGTCGCTATCTCGGTCAGAAAGCACTTCCTCAAGTGTCATTGGCTTTGTAACAAAAAGACAACCACATTGTTGGTTAGTGACAAGAAACGGAGACAACCATGGACACAATGAATCACTATTCAAATTTGGAATGAGCGAGAAGAATACGAATACAAGAGTAAACTTTGATGAGAACTGTATCATAACTTGCGAGTCAAAGAATATGCAAAAGAAAGAACTTGAATCACCTGACCGGTTTTGGAGTGATAGAACTGGCGTTGATCAAGAGGCAGGCGCCTACAAAAAACATTTTAATAACCCGGTTAATAAACATAGAAATGGTAATAATTCAAATAACAACCTTTCATGATTAGAACAAAACCTAGGGCCGTGGGTGCATGGACCCAAGAAATGGGAACCCTAAAATTTATTTTGCTTTTGAATATTTTATTCAAAGAAAGAAATATACAATAACATAATAGATATTTAAGATCGTGTTATCTATATATAAAAGATTTTATTTTATTTAAAATACATCGAATCTAATAACTCTAAAGTTTTAAAAGTATAAATCTAATAAATTGTGTATTAATTAAAATAAAAAAGAGATTTTTAAAAGAAGTTCAAAAAATATTAAAATAATAATAAGAGAAGAACATTTTCAACAAGAAACAAGGTTAAAACGAAGGAAAAGCAACATATCAGATTAGGCTAAGCTAGCCAAAACAAACTTTTTAAAAAATCATTCTTGGTGTCAAAATAAAAATTAATTAGAGACCCATGATATACAAAGTTTTGACCAATAGAGACATATGAAATTGAGTTTCAGAGGACGTGTGGCTTTTCAAAGCAATATCAACAAACAAACCTTGGTTTAGGGACCTTTGATCCCTTAGCAGGGACCTTAGCTTTAGGGACCTTAGCTTTAGGGACCTCAGCTTGATCACGGACCCTAACTTGATTTATGGGTACCTTACGGGGAGCCTTTGTTGATACAACAAAGGACGACATTGAATCTACAAAATAATATTATTGTATCTTCAAGTGAGAAATCAATATCTAAGAGGGAAAATAAAATTTGAATATAATATCATATGATCAAACGAATGAAACGAATACTCATGATGCTACGATAATGTGAAAGCTATATTAGCTAACGTAACATGTAACTTCGGATATATGGACGTGCGAAACTATTATATGTTGAGACCTGATAGGTACGTAAGAGTAGCTGCACCGGAGAACAGATAGATAATAGCCGGAAACTAATCGAGGAAGAGAACAAGGATGAGGAGGAAGAGTTCAAAACTCTAGATCTCTCTCTTTCTCTCTTTTTTTTTTTGTTGTTGTTGTTATTGTTGTTTCTCACTAACTTTTGTTCTCTACATCAAGACATATGTCACCTTATATATACAAATTTATTTGACTTATATCTCGCTGAAAACAGAAATAAATACATAATATATTAATGCTAGAAGATAGTCAAATATTCATAAAAAAGATATCTATATAAGCTAACAATTATTTTGTTTTTATGAGTAAATTATTTTTTGGTAAGATATAATATAGATTCGTTGAATGATGAGTCATATGTGTTGGATCTTGATGAACCAAAAGAGAGCCATTCAACTGCTAACGAGCGAACAAAACTTTGTAATCTGTTAAGTAGAAGATTGTGACTTTATAATTCGTATATATGTTACCAGCGAGAGAAAAAGGCATACAAAAATACACTCATTTGATAGGGAAGCTCCTCATTGATGGGGAGGAAAATGAGGTCCTAATACAATAACTTGGTCATGAAAGTTTTTAGAAAGATAAAAGACTTAATTTGTTTTCTTGAACATTATTGTTACTCAAGTCATAAAGAAAACAAGACCAAGGGATTGGTCAAAATTAAGAGTCAAATGCTCGAGAAAGAGGAAGTCAAGTAGACATGGAGATTGAATCCAATGTTTTTTTGCTAACTATTGAATCCAATGTTTAAGTAAACTTGAAGTAGATTTTGAATGTTTTTGAAAAGTATGTATGGCCGGATAGACATGAGGCATGCTACATACAAATAATGGTCATATGGATGAACGGAACAATGAGAGTATCTCAATGTAAGGTTTGAATCTAGTTAAAACATCGTAGGTCATGTGTGGCCGTTTCGGGGAAGACACATGTTTGAAACATAAGAAAAGTATCGTCCTCTCTTTTCAAGATGCATCAAAGGTATATTTACAAGTAAATATGTGACCGGAGTTTGTATGCGTATAGAGAGTCTAGAGAACTGTTGGATAGTCGGATATATCAATTTGTCCTAGTTATTGGATCATGAGCAATTGAGTACATAATGTTTTTGGAGAATGAGACATGACTTGTAACTCTAGCTTTGCTAGCCAGCTTATGTAAAACGTCATATGTATCGAGATATAGTGCAGTTAGCATTTGTGACCTACGTACGAATAACATCTTATTGTACCACTGTGTTTACTGTTTGCTTGTTTGGTCTGTTCCACGTAAAGCATATACATGTGTTAATTAACAACTGCTTTCAATGATAAAGAATGCATTCTTATTGTTGTTCCAATAATAAGTTGTTTCAATGATAAGATTACAACTAGAAGTAAATTATGCTTAACATTGAAACTTTGTTTTAAATCAAAATTTCCTAGTTTAATGTCTACATACATTTAATGATTTCGAATGGATTGGAGAAGGTGAAAGGGACATAAACAATGATAGGCATGCAGTACGGACACTGATAATATCTTCTTTTTCCATGTTAAATTAAGCATCGTTTAAGATTTTAACATATACAATTAAACAAGAAATTTATTAACTTACCTTTAATTAATCTATTTTACAAAACTTTTTTATTAGTTAATAAATAGATTAAATTAGTGGAGATAAAACTGTTTTTTAATCAAATATCTATATTAGAAAAATGTAAAACGACATAATAAAACAAAATTTAGGTTATAAAATAACGGTTAATTATAAATGGAGGGAATATAAATTTGAAATTCGGTTATCTATCACAATACCTTTTATGGCCTTAACTGTACCTATCTAATATTGTTAGTTTTTTCCGCCAAAATCTATTAAACTAAATTAACGGATTTAATGGACTTTTAGCTGAAAAAACCCCAAAGATATATGTTGTCATTGAACATATAATTTTGTTAGTTGTCATTCTAGCATTTCTTATATTTTATCACAGTACTAAAAAGTAAAAACCCATTTGCAATATAGAAAACCCTATTTTATTATAAAAAATGAGGGGTCATTTTCAAGGGGTTTTTTTTTTGTTGACTTAACATTTATTGTCTTTTTAGGCAAAATGGGATTTGAATACTTCATTCCATTTGTTTAAAATTAACAAAATGGGAATTCAATATTTCTGTAAATATTAATTCCCCTAAGATATTTTTTCTATTTGTAAATAATTGACCAACCAAAAGATATATGGTGTATAACCTTATTATCACCAGATTTTTTTTTATTGAGCTGGATTTTGTGGTAAGAATAAGGTTTTTTCTTTAATTTTTCCCTTTTAAATATTTTACTTATCATCCCATAACCATTTAAAAAAATTTCCTTGAAAAAAAGAAAAGAGATTAGTACAAAATAAGAATACATTATAATGTTTTAGGCTTTATTAGAGATCAATAATGGGCTTAGTAAGTCATTTAGGCCCACTAAATGGCTGCTATATAGAAGTCAAAATTCTGAATAAATACAGGTCTGACTTTTCCACGTGTCATTAAGACAGCAGAGCTGGTCTGTAACCGTAACGGTTCAATTCAACACGCTTGGTTGAGACTTGGTTGAGACTTGGGAGAGAGACTTGAGAGAGTTCTTCAAAAGCCATCTTCAGCGATGGCCAACAAAACAAAACAAAACAGATAATTACAATTCATTTTCTAATTTATGCTGAAGATTGATACGTGTAACAACTCTTTTATATATACAAAAAAAAAAAAAAAATCGTAGATATAGTATTATTTGAAAAGGTGATCGTGTGTATGTATAAATTTGTCTAACATGTGATTTGAAAATTTCCAAATATGATGATTCCAGTTTTCTCGGTTTGGTGGAAAATGCTTACGATCTACAACATGCATATTTGACCTGTTACCACTAGACCATGCATAAACAAATATGGGATTACTGTCTTGTGCATTTGGATGCAACATATAAACATTTAATTTGACCTATTATTATGTTAGCAAGTATATTAGTCTAAATTAAACTACTGGTGTCATGCTGTCGCAGTTGTGACGTTTGATAGATGAAGACTCGTTCTTTTTCTCCGTACGAGATCTTAATTGTTCTGCACCTATAACTATTTTTTATTTGAATCCATATTTAGCTATTTGTTTTTTTCTAAAAATATATAATCAATGAAATTATTACTCGGAGTTGATCAGTTTGAGTTGATGTTTTGCATTTGTAGATAAAACAATATATCGGATGACTATTGTTAATAATAGTTGACCAATATACGTTTAAAGACTTTCGACGTTCGTGTTTGAGATTTAGACTTTAGAAATATATACACAAATTTAAGTACCGGAAATCATAAAACGCTTGGATGGTCTTGTTCTTGTATGTTGAACGGTTGTCAAGTTTGGATGAAAGGTGATCGTTTATACAATTCTACAATATAATGTAAGAAAGATTCATGAAAAGTTGTTGTTTCAAAAAAGATTCATGAAAAGTTGTTGTTTCTGTCAAACGTTTGAACTGGTTAAGCAAAAGTATATGTTAATATTAGGTTTTACATGGTCGAACGTTACGAACGACAATGGAAACCCTACTACACTATACGATTTTTCAACGATAGATATTTGTGTGTTGTAAATGTATAAATCTAAATACAGAGGAGAAACAAATATAGAGAAACATTAATTGTTGGAAAATTGTTGTAAAACAAATATAGAAAAAAAATCCAATTATTAACTATGGTTGACACAGTTGTGTGAAAATGCAATATATTTGAATCCCTAATTTGGACCGCATGGTAGGAGTAGGAGTTGGTAATAGGTTGTCTACCGTACTGCATGCAGTCGCTAGCTTTTATCTCTTTCACACCTTATGTTCGTACGTAACGACAACTGGTTTGGTGCTATAAAAATACAAAATAATTAAATTGAATTGATTGACCAACTTCATTTTATATATATCATAATCGAAACAAAGTCCTTATAAATTATTGTTTTGTTAAAGAGAAATAAAGTCTTTAGCTCGTCAAATATATTAATAGAAATCATATGACGCTATTTGATTTACGCGACAATGCCCTGAATCCGTGTAGCTCTCGGATTATATTTTCTTGAATGGCAAAATAATATTATTTTCATTCCTCACTATAATATAACAAATAAATAGGATTAGCTCCATAGTTAACAGCTAGTAATTATGCTGTTTTATCTTCAGGTACAAATTGTACCGTACAAGTACATATTTTTTTTTGGTATGTGTAGTAGTATATAACTTGGCCGTTTACATACATATTGTGTTAAATCATCTTTTTAATTTTACAAAATAACCCCTGGATTGATGTAATTGATTGTTTACATCAATTCAAACGATTTTTTTTGATAAAAAGAAGTATAATGAAAGTACAAATATTTGAGAATAAAAAGAAAAGAAAAGAAAATATATATTTCAACATTAAAAAATCCAAGGATCTAGTTAAGTTTCATTTAAATTGATGGATTTAAAAAATAAAAGAATTCATTGATATAAACTTTCTCTAAACTTAACTAAATCCTTCGATATTTTAACTAGGGTACATATATACATGTATACGCTATTTAAACTCTATACAGCAAAATATCAATTGACTTTTGCAAACCTTTTGTCTCCTATATGTTGGAGTAGTAACATAAAGAGGGTTCGTTGTATTTTTTCATACTATATATAGCTACTATAAGACAATGCGACTATGCGAGTGCGATCATCCTAGTATATAGGAAGACGGCTTAATAGACCAAAAACATAATAGGTACTCTATCTAGCTAACGTAAAAGATTATCAAATCAAACTCGTCCATTATGACCAAGAATAAACGACTAAAAATCAAACTCGTTCATCAAAAATCCATTATCGAAGGACAATGCAGTCCTCAAATTAGATTTGAGTTTTTTTCAAAAGAGTAATAAATGTATTGAAAAATATACAAATGAATTATATGCTCCTTCCATTGTAGATGTGTAATGATGTCATTTGCATTGCATGTGCAAAGGAAACTATGAGTGACTTTTCTTGAAAACAAACGGAACTTTTGGAGACTTTCATGGAAACGGTCCAAAAACATCCTATAAAATATATATCTGGCCAGCCAATACCGTCCCAAGATTTCTATATTCCTTGAAAACCTGAAGAGGGTATAAATCAAATAAAAACAAAGTCAAGTCAAACAATCGAGCGTCAGCATAGTAATAACATTCAAACTCCAGTTTCTCTTTAAATACCAATTCGTAGTTTCATTTTATCTTATGTTCTTGTCTCATCAAAACTTGAGCCATCATCTCCTCTCTCTCGGGAACATATAGTTCACATGCAGACACTTACGCCCAACGCCGACATATTCCAAGTAAAACGCCGTCGTTTCAGTTTTAGTAACCAAACCTCCACGTTGATCCCGACGAAGCCGCTCTCTATTTCTCCGGCAAGAAAAACAAACAAAGAACATCTTAAAAACCTAGAGAACGTTCTCAAAACTTCGTCGAGTAGTTCTATAGATCATCTTGAAAATGTTACTTCTCGTCAAGAGAAGACGAATACATCGACGTCGTCGCTACTCGGAGGTTTGAATTTGGCAAGAATCTGGCCTCAGATGAAAGCAGCCGTCGACGAAATGTCTCCTAAGAATCTGAAGCGGCTGCAAAGGCTTCTCTCGAAGTCATACGAGGAACGTTCGCCGAAGGGTAAACTCGGGTCTAAATGGCGGGAGCTACACGGGTTAAACAACTGGGCCGGGTTGTTGGATCCTTTAGACGAAGATCTCCGGCGAGAGCTTGTACGTTACGGAGAGTTTGTACAAGCGGCTTATCACGCGTTTCACTCTGACCCGGAAGGGTCGCCGAAACACGTGGCGTTACAAGATGGGTCATTTAAAGTTACAAAGAATCTTTACGCCACGTCATCCGTTCGTTTGCCTAAATGGATCGATGACGTCGCACCGGATCTACGGTGGATGACTAAACAGACGAGCTGGGTTGGTTACGTGGCGGTCTGTGATGATCCGAGAGAGATCCGACGGATGGGGAGGAGGGAGATCGTCATCGCGCTCCGTGGAACCGCCACGTTGCTCGAATGGTCTGAGAACTTCAGACCAAATCTAGTTTCCATGCCCGAGCCCAAACCCGATTCATCCGACCCGACTCGACCCAAAGTGGAATGCGGATTTAACAGCCTCTACACGACGAGTAGCCAACACGGGCCAAGCCTCGCGGAGTCCTTAATCGGAGAGATCAGCCGGCTGGTCGAACTCTACGCAGGAGAGGAGCTGAGCATAAGCGTAACCGGACACAGCCTCGGCGCCGCAATCGCACTTCTCGCCGCCGACGACATCGCCGAGCGTGTCCCACACGCGCCTCCGGTCGCGGTGTTTTCCTTCGGCGGGCCACGAGTCGGGAACCGCGAGTTTGCCGATCGTTTGGATTCGAAAGGAGTGAAAGTGTTACGAGTCGTGAACAGCCAAGACGTGGTGACTAAAGTCCCCGGGATATTCTCCGACAACGATAAGCAAGGACAGAACCGTAGTAATAACGGGAAAAGTCGTCAAGGGGGTATAATGGAAATGGTGGAGAGGAACAATCCCTGGGCTTACTCGCATGTCGGAGCGGAGCTGCGTGTAGACATGAAGATGTCTCCGTACCTGAAACCGAACGCTGACGTGGCGTGTTGCCATGACCTGGAAGCTTACTTGCACTTGGTCGACGGGTTTATAGCAACTAACTGTCCGTTTCGGGCAAACGCGAAACGGAGTTTGAGGAAACTGTTGGATGAGCAACGGTCAAACGTCAAAGTTTTGTACACAGGGAAGTCTTTGAGACTTAACCGTACTGTTCATGATAATGGTGATGTTTTGCCTAGTCCGTCGTCGTCATGAGCTCTGATTTATTCTCTATGTTATTATTAGTTTTTCTTTGCTATATATATTTTTCTTTAGCCTAAGATATTCATTTATTGGCGGTGGGAATTATTTATTTATTTGTTTGTTGTGATTTCTTTGTCGCCATTGGTGATAATTAAAGTTGTGTAATTAGTCTTTTGCCGTTTGTTTTAACAAATGATATATTTTTTTTCCACAAAAGTTGTGTGGAAACCAAATAAACCGAAGATGAAATAAAAGAAGTTGTATTATATGTTGTTGCAAAATGAAACAATAAAATTACTTTCTCAAACTTAAAATTGTTATAATAAAATCATAATTGAATTTTCATACAAAACAAACAAATAGATAAAATCTATATAATACCAAAAATTTAAAAGACACTTATACCAAAATGGATGGAGTATATATATATATATATATATATATATATTTGGGCAGCATACAATTTTATGTTACAAACCTAAAATGGTCTTGTAGTGTAAAGATCAGTTCATAATGCATTTTTTTTTTTTTTTTTTTTTTGTAAATTTGTGGTAAGTAGAGATTGTAAATTGTAATAAGTATTTTCATAAAAACATGCTTTAACCTGCGAATCACAAAATTAAATTATAAGTATCAAATTAAGTGGGGGCTAAATGACCATATTTTACTAAAATGGTCCACGGAAAAATAGCATGTTTGGCCAATAATGAGATATTTTTTCATATATATTTTCGTGCAAACGTCCAATAACGAAATAAATTATTGTTTTCTTGATCGTACTTGTAGTCTACACTTATCCACTACCGCTTATGTTGTTGGCACTCCAAGTTTACCCACATTAAACCCCTTCAACCAAGAAGACACAAATATTTCCCCACACTTTATTTTTTCATTTATCTTTATCTCACCAACCCATCACTAGTTCCTGTTCCTCTGTAACCCATTTCGTCTTCTTCAACTTTTGCTCTTAGATCTATTATTAATCCATGGCTTCGTTTATTCACTAGGTGGTGTTAGTCGCTGTGTGTGGAATAAAATTAGGGGGTTTTGATCATTTGTAGTTATGGCAACTTTGAACCCTTTTGATTTGTTGGGTGATGATGCTGAGGATCCGAGCCAGCTTGCTGTTTCCATCGAGAAAACTGATAAGTCCAAGAAATCTGGACAAGTTTCGGGCTTGTCTGCTAAGTCAACTCCTAAGCTTCCCTCTAAGCCACTTCCTCCTGCTCAAGCCGGTGAAGTTTCTTTCTTCTCATAAAAAAAGAGTCAATACTTTAATTATAAAAATTCGATCTTTATCACTGGAGTAAGCTGTTAATATCGTTGTTTGGATTATGTTGATTATTTCATGGAGTTGGGTATTGTTGTTTGAGTGATTTGGATTGGTATCTGATTAGTTTTGGTGTTGTTGATTAGTGAGAGAGGCAAGGAGTGATGCTCCGCGTGGTGGTGGTGGAGGAGGCCGTGGAGGATTTAGCCGTGGTCGTGGTGGTTACAATCGTGATGATGGTAACAATGGATATTCAGGAGGATACTCTAAACCATCTGAGGAAGGAGATGTTTCTAAGTCTTCTTACGAGAGGCGTGCTGGTGGTGGTGGTGCTCCTCGTGGTTCTTTCCGTGGTGAAGGTGGTGGTGGTGGTCGTCGTGGTGGATTCAGCAATGAGGGTGGTGAAGGTGAACGTCCTCGAAGGACATTTGAGCGTCGTAGTGGAACTGGCAGAGGGTCAGTCTTAGTCTGTTGTTGCATAATCTACAATTGAATTGACTGTATCATTCTCATCTGTTGGTGTTTATCTTTTGGATAGGAGTGACTTCAAACGTGATGGATCTGGCCGTGGGAATTGGGGAACTCCAGGGGAAGAGTTAGCTTCGTAAGTATATGTTTATGGTTTATTGCATCTGTTATAATTGTATGTATTTATGATTGGAAATTTGGACTCAAAGAAGCTTCTCTGCATCTTTAAGTGAGACTGAAGCAGTAGCTGGTGTTGACACTGAGAAGGATGTTGGGGAGAAACCAGCTGTTGATGCTGATGCTAACAAGGAGAACACTGCTGAAGTTGAGGAGAAAGAGCCTGAGGATAAGGTAAACAGAGAATGGAATAGAATTGCACTAGCATCAGTTTTTCATCATCAATGATTGCTTATTGACTTGTGTTTCTACAGGAAATGACTCTTGATGAGTATGAAAAGATACTTGAGGAGAAGAAAAAGGCACTTCAATCATTGACCACCACTGAGAGGAAAGTTGATACTAAAGTGTTTGAATCAATGCAACAACTGTCAAACAAGAAGTCTAATGATGAAATCTTCATCAAGTTGGTAAGATCATGTATCATTTCTTTTTTTGGTCGCCTGTAAACTTGCTTAAACGATTCTGAACCTTTCTTTGATCTATTTCCCAGGGTTCTGATAAGGACAAACGCAAAGATGACAAAGAAGAGAAGGCTAAAAAGGTTTGAACCATTGTCTGAATCTAACATTTTGTAGAAGTCAATAAGTTTGCTTACTGATGTGTTTTCTGATTTGCAGGCTGTGAGCATCAATGAGTTTCTGAAGCCAGCTGAGGGTCAGAACTTCTACCGAGGAGGTCGCGGTGGCCGTGGACGTGGTGGTCGCGGCCGTGGAGGTGTTTCTAGTGAAGAGCATGGTGGTTACCGTAATGAACCTGCACCAGCCATTGGAGATACCACTCACTTCCCATCTCTTGGCGGAAAGTAAGATCCATCCACGTCGAAACTCGTCCAGCATCCTTAACGATATTGTGCCAGGGTTTACTGTTTACCGGTCTCTCGTTGTCAGGTGTAAATGTTTAGGTGTAGATTTTATGCAAACTTACGCCTGACGTCTTTACTTTTGAAACTACACTCTTTTTATTTACCATTATAGGGAAAAAAACAAGAAGTCTTTTTAGGTGTTTTGTCTTTGTTGTTTACTTGTTTTCTTACTTATGAAACATGTTTTGAGACAGACATATCTAAATGTTATGGGTTTTGAGTCTGAACTCTGGCACATTCTATCATATCTGATCGTGTTCTTAGTGTCATAAAATCAGTAATATTTGAAACTGTTTTACAGAAGACTATTGTTATATATTTCAAACTCAGATTCTCGCAATGGTTGCTATTTGTTACTACATATATACCAAAGGTTTTGTAGGATTTGAACATTTTCTTGTGTTCTGTCATAAACCATGAACAATGCTTCCTCGTTTCAACATTTATCAGCCATTTAAGCGCTGTAAATTTCGATTCTTTTCGCGTTCCGTTGTAAACCCAGATGCCTTTTTGGTGGGATCATCATGTTTGTCTTCCTCTTGTTCATCGCCAGAGCCATCTCTGGTTCGCTCCGATAACTTGACGCTTCAAACGACGACTGAACCTTCTCATAGAGACCACATTTTTCAGTTGAACAAGATTATAGCAAGATGTGTACGTTCAGGAGATATAGATGGAGCTCTCAAAGTGTTTCACGGGATGAGAGCTAAGAACACCGTTACCTGGAACTCTCTGCTCGTGGGGATTTCTAAAGATCCAAGCAGAATGATGGAAGCACACCAACTGTTCGACGAAATCCCTGAACCTGATACTTTCTCTTATAACATCATGTTGTCTTGTTACGTTCGTAACGGAAACTTCGAAAAGGCCCAGAGCTTCTTCGATCTGATGCCATTCAAGGATGCAGCGTCATGGAACACGATGATCACAGGGTACGCACGGAGAGGTGAATTGGAGAAAGCGCGGGAATTGTTCTACTCTATGACGGAGAAAAATGAGGTTTCTTGGAATGCCATGATCTCTGGATATATCGAATGCGGGGATTTGGAAAAGGCATCACATTTGTTCAGAGCGGCTCCATTTAGAGGCGTTGTGGCATGGACGGCGATGATCACAGGGTACATGAAAGCCAATAAGGTTGAATTAGCTGAGGCAGTGTTCAAAGACATGACAGTGAAGAAAAATCTTGTAACTTGGAATGCTATGATCTCTGGTTATGTTGAAAATTCTCAGCCAGAAGATGGGTTGAAGCTTTTCAGAGATATGCTTGAGGAAGGAATTAGACCTAACTCGTCTGGACTAAGCAGCGCATTGCTCGGATGCAGCGAATTATCAGCTTTACAGTTAGGGAGGCAAATCCATCAGATAGTGTGTAAATCTACATTGTGTACTGATGTAACCGCATTGACGTCTGTGATCAGTATGTACTGCAAATGTGGAGAACTTGGTGATGCTTGGAAGCTCTTTAAGGCGATGAAGAAGAAAGATGTTGTGGCGTGGAATGCGATGATATCCGGGTACGCTCAGCACGGTAATGCGGAAAAGGCTCTGTCTTTGTTCCTTGAGATGAGAGATAACAAGATCAGGCCGGATTGGATAACGTTTGTTGCGGTTTTACTGGCCTGTAACCATGCAGGACTAGTGGATATTGGGATGAAATATTTTGATTCGATGGTGAGAGATTACCGGGTAGAACCGCGGCCTGATCACTACACATGTATGGTTGATCTCTTGGGTCGGGCTGGGAAGCTGGAGGAGGCACTGAAATTGATAAGATCAATGCCGTTTAGACCGCATGCTGCAGTCTTTGGGACATTCTTAGGGGCTTGTAGAGTGCACAAGAACTCGGAATTGGCTGAATTTGCCGCTGAGAAACTACTTGAGCTAGACCCGCGAAATGCAGCCGGGTATGTGCAGCTCGCAAATATATACGCATCGAAGAAGCGTTGGGAAGACGTTGCAAGGGTTCGCAAGAGAATGAAAGAGAGCAGTGTTGTGAAGGTAGAGCGAGTCAAAGTTCGATTATTTATTCGAGTTACTAGACTCTAATGTATACAATTTGATTGTTTCAGGTACCTGGATACAGTTGGATCGAGATTCGAAACAAGGTTCACCATTTCAGATCAAGTGATCGGATTCACCCGGAACTAGACTCCATACACAAGAAACTGAATGAGTTGGAGAAGAAGATGAAATTAGCTGGATACAATCCGGAGCTAGAGTTTGATTTACACAATGTAGAAGAAGAGCAAAAGGAGAAGCTATTGTTATGGCATAGCGAGAAGTTAGCTGTTGCATTTGGTTGCATAAAACTCCCTCAAGGTTCACAGATACAAGTGTTCAAGAACTTGAGAATCTGTGGTGATTGTCATAAAGCAATCAAATTTATCTCGGAGATAGAGAAACGAGAGATCATGGTGAGAGACACCACAAGGTTTCACCATTTCAAAAATGGGTCTTGTTCTTGTGGCGATTACTGGTGAAAAGAGAAGAGCTTTGACTCTTCCATTGGTCAAACCTGACGTAACGACTGTATTTATATGCGTTATTGGGTGAAAAAAGTATCGACCTTTGACTTGACAACTTGCGTTAAGGATAGAGATGCGTAGATCGACGAGTGGTTCTAGAGTTTCGGATCAGTCTCCGGCGAAGACCCCGCCTCCGCCACGATCTCAGAGTGTTACAGCTATGGAAGATGATGATGTAGAGCTGCTTTTGCCTCGGTACGACCCGAATTCTCAAGCGGGGAAGAGAGAAAAATCAAGATTCAGATCTGCAGAAAACGTCATCCATCTCATTCCTCTCATTCTTCTTCTGTGTGTCATAATCCTCTGGCTCTTCTCTCATTCAGGTAAACCGAGAAATTGATTCAGTCTCTATGGAAGCTATAATTGATCTGTGAAACTTAATTAGGAACTTCACAAAGACCCATTTGGATATAAGGATTGGGATATCTCTGTAATGTTAGAATCTTGTGTTGATTCATTTCATTGTTTCATTTTGTTCATATGATGGATTTGGTAATTTGTCAGCAGCCTTAAGGAGTTGAGTTCAAGAAGCAAAAATGTTGTCTTGTCTCCATGGGAACTCATTTCAGTTTTGAGGGAAGGAAACAACTGTTTTTTTACTGCCGGTGATTTTGTGCCGCAACGCAAAGCCATACGTAACTCTTGCATTTTTTGGTTGATGTTGTTTACACACACATTACACATTCATAGAGAGAATAGGCTATCTCACCAAATAGCCTATTTTTGTTTGTTTTGATTTAAATGTAAAAAGTTTGGTATGTATCCACAATTTCAAGTTTTCAACATCACACAACTCAAATTTTGTTATTAAAAACACTACTTGGCGATGGTAACCAATACAACATCTTTTTGGTTGAAAACAAAGATCAATTTCAACGGAATGCTACTACCTTGTTGGTTTGTATGTTCTTGTGAGTTTCGTCAGCTAGCCAATGCCACTCAGCAGAAGAATCATAGCTTATTTCAAAACAGAATATAAATTTTACCTTTAGAAAGCTGCTATTGGTTTTAAATGGGCCACAGGCCCAGACTTAGAAAAAAACTTGAAACCCAAAGTTTTATTTTATGTGCTTTTTTTTCTTTTCTTACAGTGAACTTTCTCTCCCAATCAAGCTACTTCGATTTTTGCTTGCTCTTCTTTTACACGACCAATCGGTGTTTTCGCAGCTTTCAGGTTTGTCTCAAATCTCAAATTAGATCGGAGTCACGTCATAACAATTGATAAAACCTAATTGCTTTCGTTATATTGTAAGAGTATTAAATTTTTGCAGTAGATCCGGAATTCGAATTTTACCTCAACTTTCATATAGACTAATATAGTTTTAGGATACGGAGCCTAGTTCTGGATTTTTAGATTTCTTCAATGCACATTTTTTCCATAAAATTCGTACAATTTGATCTCCGAACTTGTGTTTTTAACAAAGTTTCTGTTTTTAGAATTATTGCTTAAAGTGTCATTCTTTCATCTCGTCCTGAGAAAGCTGTGATTTTTCTAATAAGCTATGATTCTTCTGCTGAGTGGAATTGGATAAAGTTTTCGTTTTTTGTACGCCTACTCTTGTATGTGTCTTGAAAGGACTCTCTGAATTGCTAAAAAAAGTCTTGTGCTTTCTTTGCTACACAGGTCTCAAACAGGACATTCTCTAGAAGGTTCTATTGCAGAATTTACCCTGAAGAAGCCGGATCTAATTGCTGCATCAAGTTGATTGCTATGAAATAGAAATTCTAATTCCAGAAAGGCCTCAGAGTTTGCACTAACCTCATAAATCGGCTGTGGACATCGTTGATTGTGAATGAACAAGAATGTGTAGACAAAATTGTCGCGCGAAATCCTCGCCGGAGGAAGTGATTTCAACTGATGAGAATCTCTTGATATATTGTAAACCTGTTCGACTCTACAACATCTTTCACCTTCGCTCTCTATGCAACGTATGATTTACCTTCCTCTCTCATCATTTTAGCTCAGTAATGACTGTTTTCAGTTTTTTCTTTCATCTCCTGTGTAGATTTCCCACTAATAATTTGGGTTTGTTAAGCTGATAATGGCCTGATTCATGGCGAGTGTGTGCTTGTTTTGTCTCATAATGTTATTTGAACTTGTTGCTTGTTGTTACAGCCATCGTTTCTTCCAAGATGCTTGAACTACAAAATTGGAGCAAAGCGCAAAAGAAAGTATGAGTTTCTTCTCGTATGTAGTTGCTACAGTGATATGTTATTATATTATAAGGAAGCTGATTATTTATCTTTGTTGAGAGATATGGACATGATGATGTTTTTCACCTTTTCATGCTATACACTTTTTTCAAAATTGTGTTTTGATTAGGTCAAGATCTACTGGGATGGTAGTTTTCAACTATAAGGATTGTAATAACACGTTACAGAAAACTGAAGGTGAGTATTTTTCGGTTCTTAGACATATTCGACGCCAGTTTCTATGTTTCTCTAGATGAATTTTTACTAACTATTTTTCTGTATTGTTATGCAGTTAGGGAGGATTGTTCTTGTCCATTTTGCTTTATGCTATGTGGTAGCTTCAAGGTGGGCATATATTACAACTGAGGTTTCTTCCGAGGCCTTTCATATCTAACACTGTGAAACGCTACTACCCTTTCATGCTGTATACTTGCAGTGTGCGGTTGCATACTTTTGTGTTTGTTGGTTGTCTTCTCACTCTTGAACTGCTGAGTGAGAAAACATGTTCCAGATGGAGCTTACAATCCATTGTCTTGTGTCTATGCAGGGGCTTCAGTTTCATTTGAATTCATCTCATGATTTGTTTGAATTTGAGTTCAAGGTATGTGGTTTTATGGAATTTCATGTTTTACTCTGCCTTTTTTTAATGAGATTATAGTTAAAAGGGTCTTTCCTGTTGTAGCTTTCGGAAGAATACCAGACAGTTAATGTTTCTGTGAAACTTAATTCCTTCATATTTGAGGTTAGTTACCTTTAACTGTTAATTCCTTCATATTTGAGGTTAGTTACCTTTAACTGGGAAATCCTATAGCTGGTGAAAATGTAGTTTATATTCCATCCTTCTTTGTACTAGGAAGAAGGAAGTGATGACGATAAATTTGAGCCCTTCTCTCTCTGGTAAATCTCAACACCCCTAGATAGAATTCCTTAATAGCAGTAACTCCTTACTTTTCTTGTCAGTACTTCTTTATAAATCCAACCATAATGTTTTGCAGCTCAAAACCTCGAAAGCGTAGACAAAGAGGTGGCAGAAATAACACAAGGCGACTTAAAGTTAGCTTTTTACCGCTGGATTCACCCAGTTTAGCTAATGGCACAGAAAATGGAACTTCCCTACTGACTGATGGTAAAATCACATCTTCTTCTGTGGCATTCCTTGTGGTTTTGAACTTCATATTACAGGAGAAGATACAATGGCTTGATTGTTTAGTTTTTTTCCTTCTCCTCGCATTCTTCATGAGAGGGTAATTTTACCATAACTGATGTACAAAATGAATGACATGCTACAGGAAACCGTGGTCTAGGATATCCCGAGGCAACAGAGCTTGCTGGACAATTTGAGATGACTAGCAACACTCCGCCTGCCATAGCTCATTCTTCTGGCGCTGATGCTAAAGTTGTATTGACAAGCGAAGCTGTGGTCACTGCTACTAGGACAAAAAAGTTATCTGCTGAGCGATCAGAGGCTAGAAGGTTTGTTCATCATGCATCTTGTCATCATAATTTACCATTCCCGTTGTTACAAATTCATCTTTCTATGATGGATAAGTGTTTACCATACTTCCCTAATAACCGAGAAAATTTCTTCCAGCCACCTACTTCTTCAGAAACGCCAATTCTATCATTCTCACAGAGTGCAGGTGATTTGAGTTCTTTCACCTACTTCTTAAGCATTTTCTTTATATTGCCCGCTATGATATCTTATTAAAGCATACTTGGTCCCGATTCACGGTACTGGTTTGATTGTTCTCATCCAAATCTGTATATTTTATTTTGTCTATCCACGAAGAAGATACTAAGTCCATGTAGTCTCTATTTCATTTTAACTAACCAAAAACTGCATTTTTTTCTGACAAAGCCAATGGGTCTTGAGCAAGTAATGTCTGATCGGGATAGCGAGGATGAAGTTGATGACGATGTTGCAGATTTCGAAGATCGCCAGGTATTCCATGATTTCTTTCTGCTAACTACAGGAAATGGTATATTCGATATAACTTGCTAATGGCTTTTGAAACTTAAAAAAGCTGCAGATGCTTGATGATTTTGTGGATGTGAATAAAGATGAAAAGCAATTCATGCATCTTTGGAACTCATTTGTAAGAAAACAAAGGTAACTACATTTCTTAAACTTTAAAGAAACACACACTCAAAAGGCTCAAAGCTTATTTTCTTCTGTTTCTGAACGGAAAGACCTTATGTGTTACATTACAATCCTTTGTACTGATTTTGGTTATGGAACAATATGCTAAAATTCAAATAATGATTAATGTTGCAGAGTTATAGCAGATGGTCATATCTCATGGGCATGTGAAGCATTTTCAAGATTTTACGAGAAGGAATTGCACAGTTACTCATCACTTTTCTGGTAAATACACTGACTACACTACATACTCATTTACACACGTCACATTATTACACTATCAATTTGGCTACGTTTCTGAGAAAATAAAAATTTGCAGGTGCTGGAGATTATTTTTGATCAAACTATGGAACCATGGACTTGTGGACGCAGCTACCATCAACAACTGCAGTACCATACTCGAGAATTGCCGTAATAGCTCAGACACCAACAACAATAACATCGCAGATCATCCCAATGACATGAACAACATCAACATTGACAACGACGACCATAACTGCAGAGACAAGTAACTTAAAATAGGAAGATCTCCGGTTTAGAGGATTACTATTGATGGGATCGTATAACTTATTCCTTCTTTTATTCAAAAAATGTTTAGGAGCAAACAAAGATGTACTCAACTGATTTTTACATTTTTTAGTTTGAAAAAATGGATTCTGATTGGAAAATATGAAATGTTCCATAACTTTTTTACTATTGTTGTTGAATTGAGAAAAGGTTCCAATAAGTAAAAATCATTAAAGTATATATATTGGCGCAAAATAAACATATATTGGGATCCAAATAAAAATTTAAAACAAAATCAAAGATAAGAGTTGCGAGTTTTGTAACAGAGTGATTAAGCTTAAAACCCCCATTTTGACTTGTTCTCTCTTTCTCAATGAATCCCTCACAAGCAAGCTTCTTAGATTTTGCTCTTACACCACTGATCGGTGTTTTCGAATCTTTCAGGTTTGTCTCGATTTCAATCCAGATCGGAGTCAAGTAATTTATACAATTGATAAACCTATTCCTTCTCTCGTAAGAGTTGGGATTTAACGGTAGATCGGGAATCGGATTTACGTTTTATTTGCACGAGAATTGATGTTAGTTGGTGATTGGAACCTAGTTCTGGATTCAATGCGTCTAGTTGATTCTCGAATTGTTTGATTTCGTGATAAAGTTTTCATCTTTGCAATACGTATTGTCTTGTCTGTGATTTGTATGGATTCTCTGAGTCGCTAAAAAGTTTTGTGCTTTCACTATTACTACAGGTCTCATACAAAGCTGAAATTTCTGTAGAAGCTTACCATCGACTCACTTTTGAGTTTCTCCAACAGCTGTTGATGCTTAAGGAGGTTCCCATATGCCTTTTGAAATCATGAATGAGGTTAAGCGACCTGGTTCTTCGTCACGGATCACCACAACACTCCTTGATTCTTTCATGATTCTCTTCAGAAACAAACACATCTTGTTCCCAGTCTTTGCTCTCATAGCGATCCCTTTAGCTGCCCTACACCTATCCCTAACTCTGACCTCCTTTCGCCTTAAAAACCATGTCTTTCGTCTAGAAGCCTTAGCTAACGTCGTGCACACACGGTTTGAAGCTAGACAGATTTGGCAAGAGTCTAGAGAAGATGCTGTCTCGCTTTTACATCTCAAATCCCGGTATTTTGTCCCATCCTTTATCCTCTCTAGTATTGCCTCCATAACCGTCATTACATCTACTTCCTTCTCACACCAAGGCCTAAACCCATCTCTTAAGTCGTCATGGGCTTCAGTGAAGTCCTCGTGGATGCGAGTAACAGTAACTTCCGTCATCGTCTATGGTCTGCTCTTCCTCTACTCTCCAATTCCCATGTTTATATCAGCTCTCCTCGGTTACACACCCACATTACGTTATCTCATCACGATCTTCTGTCTCGTTGTTGAGGTATACATAATGGCTATAACAGGGCTCGGCCTTGTCGTCTCTGTATTGGAAGAAAGATACGGTTTTGATGCGATTAAGGAAGGAACCGCTCTGATGAAAGGGAGGAGGATAACAGGGTTGGCTTTGGCGGGTGTATTTGTGTTCTTATCAAGTTTCATTGGTCATGGGATGGAGAAGTTGGCAAAGGAGCTAGATATGGACTCCAGCTCAGGGTCGTGGTGGAGGTCGGTGGTTGTGGCCGGTGGGTGGGACGGTTGGAAGCTGGTTTGTATGTATGGGGCTGAGGTGGTGCTGAGTTATGTTGTAATCACTGTTTTTTACTGTGAGTGTAGGAATCGCAATGGTATCAGCGATGCAAATGTTGCTGATGACGCAGGTCTTGCTATTTAAAACTTTAGTTCCAACACTTTTTTTCGTTGTTGATAACTCTTGTGAATTTGTGATATACATTTTTGGTTAGCCAAATTATGATTTTTTCATTGCTTTAAAGAGAAAAATTACCTTTGGTAAAATACACGTTGAGATATATGTATTTGAAAAGACAAGACTATTTGTTATATATACATCTTTCAGGAAAAGCGTAATTTTCAAAGAAGCTATCAGAGATGTAAGAGCAGAGTGCTACTGCCATATGTAATAGAAATTATAAACATTATCAGAATAGTCATATGGTCGATCCCCCATTATTTACAAACATAGTTTTAATATGTTTCAGTTACCTTAACAATGTGACTAGGTAAAGATGAACAGAGCATGTGTAAGAACTAAGAAGGCAAGAAAATATGGAATCATGAGATTGCAGATTGAGTCAAGTACAAATCTTAACAGTTCAGAGTCGCCAGTAAAAGGTGTTCTTCCCATCATTAACTCCTGCAGAACACACGTCTATCTGAGCTCCTTAGTGCAAAGATCTGAACGCACGTTTATCTGAGGTCCATAGACCAGACCTTTTTGCTCCTTGGCTATTGAATCTTTTTTTCCCTATACATTAGTCTATCGGAATTGATTCTCTTCGTGAAAAAGCCAAATAAGTATCGATGAACCTACATGGGAAAAACAGAATCCTCGTGCTCTTGCATATTTCGCCAATCTTCACCATTCGATACTGAAATCCCTAATTTTAGAAACAAAAGCCGGCCAATCTTCACCATTTGCAAGTATTGTAATCAGATCCAGACAATCCGTCACAAACATGACTCTGTCTACATATAGAGCTACCAAACACTTCATTGTCCATAATAGAGTATCTAACTCCGCATGGAGAAGCAAGATAGTCCTCAATGGGCATTTCAGCCCTAGCTGGATGGCTCTATCACCAATAGAAGCAACCAAACCATGAACACTTCTCATATCTTTCTCCTGCCATGAACCATCAATAAAACACACTAGAGAATCATGTGGTAGCGGCACCACGCCTCCCGTAACATCAACCTCCTCCTGTGGATCTCCTTTAGTATTGGCTATTGAATCAGCGATGTAAATGTTGTTGATAACGAGGATCTTGATATTTAAAATTAGTTAAACACATTAATATATTTTTGTCATTTCTCTTGTAATGTATCACCCAAATTCTATTTTATTCATCGCTATTAAAGAAAAAAAAAACCGTTGCTAACATACACGTTGAGACTATTTTGGGTAGTACCTGAGTTCAAGTATGTAAACCCTAAGTTCACAAATTCAATGTCTTTTTCGTTTAAAATAGATAGATGTATCATACATCATGTATGGTACAATACAAAAAGCATGCCAAAGATATTTTTTTCCAAAATATGCTTAAGAGTGTGGCTTTTTGAACTTTAGGAAAAACGAAAATTTAAAAGCAAACACAGAGTGTTTCTACATTCAGATAAAGAAGAAACTACAAACACTTTCATGCCTCCGGAGTTGGAGAATTAAGATTTTGATGCTCTGAAATCTCTCCATATAGCAACTGCAGAAAAAAATGGCTTGTGTTAAAACCTATGAACAAAACAGAACAAAGTAACAAACCATAATAGTAAGATGCTTCAGTTACCAGAATGATAAAACAAGTTATGCAAGATGGGAATATCTGCATCTTCTTGCTCAGTTATCATGGAACCAACACACAAAGCTTCCCTCTCCAGACATGGAAAAGAAGAAACTAATGATGCTTCTCCCAACGAAACATCCGGATTTAGAGCGGCCAATCCTGTGTCCGCTACAGTTTGGCCACCGGGTAAGTTAATATATTCTGCAGATGTTCCGAATGCCATCTGCATTATAAATCAAACAATCGATTCTGTTAAATAGTCTGTTGATATGGTATTGATCCTGGGGAAAAAAAATCAAGAGATATCTTTATAATTTTCAGGTTTAATTACCTGCATCCGCTTCTTGCTTCTCTTAGTCTCAACTAGTACATCACATTTTTCTCCAGACTGTTGGTTGTAATCTTTTTCAGAGCTTCTATGACTATCATCTCGAGATGGAAACACATTCAAGAGTTGTACACCGCATTCTTTTATCCTCTTGGAAGAAGAAAACTTAAACTTTACATCGTTGAAAGCCAATTTAGATGGACGACGATCTGTAGACTGAAACTTGAAGGAGCAAAACAACAGATGATCCTCCTTAAGGAGCAATTCATAATTTGCATCTTCAAAAAATGATTGCCAATACTGTGTGCCATTGAAGCTAACGTTTACCTCCAAGAATGGATACCGATCAGTGCCCTCGGCTAGAAAGTCAACCACGACGCAAGCCTTGAATTGCAAGAATTCTTGAGAAAGAGAGCTCTGAGCTAAAGTGGCAGTTACGGAATCTCCATAAGCTCGATGTTGGAAATACATAGGAACTTCCCCAACTAGTAAGATCGTAGTCTTCAAGTATGATCGAACGATGAGTTCACGCTCAACTAGGTTAAGTTTGCGATTCAGAAACTCATCATATCCCTCATAAATTGGTCGACAAGTAGAGTGATCTTTCATTGTTCCCATGACAGTGGCATCACCGACGACACCTCCACAGTCTGTAAAGTTGATAGGTGTAAGATGTCTCAATCTGAAAATGTTTGGGCAGACGTTTCTTAACCTCTGGCAACCATGCATCGTTAAGAAAGTGAGGCGGGAGAAATACTTAATGCAGCAAGGAACTTCTTCAATGGATGTGTTATCTACATAGAGCCATTTGATATTCAATGAAATGACAGGAAAAGTTCTCAAACTTGAGCAACCACTGAGATCGAGGTATTCGAGAGATGACAAGTTGACATCGGTTGGAAGAACCTCCAGCCCTGTGCATCCTTTCATTTCCAAATCCATCAATGTTTGAAGATTCCCAATTGTAGAAGGCAACATCACCAGACTTTTGCAATTGTTGAGTATCAAATTCTCCAGATTGGTGGCCTTTGAAAGATCTGGAATTTCTGTCAGGTTTTCACATTCTGACAGATTCATCTTCCTAAGACCTCCAAGCGGCTGAAATTTTAAAAGAAGATAAATAAACTCATTGGTAAATGTAAAAATAAACCCATGGATAAACAATAAGCAAATGCTACAACATTAACAGTGTATGTACCTGGACGCCTCCCCATAGCTTCTCAAGCGTTTTGTCACTCACATCAAGATAAGCTAAATTTTCAGGCCGAAATTTATACGGCATACATCTCATAAGGCAGTCCAGATAATCCAGTCCAGAGAGGAGATTCTTGTTCCAGAAACAATCCATCACTTGGATATTGATTCCATGTGGCGAAAAATAGATTGATTTTTCCATTGTAATTACAGGGATATTTCTCAAATTATGGCATCCAGAGAGATTGAGGTACTCGAGACATTCCAAGTTGAGGTGAGTTGGAAAAATCTCTAGCCGTGTGCAATGCCGCATATCTAACTTCCTCAGTTTAATGGCATTCTGAATCGAAGAAGTAAGTGTCACCAAAGATGTGCATTCAGAAAGATATAATTTCTCGAGGTTTATGGCATAAGAAAGATCTGGAATTTCTTTCAAATATGGGGAACCATCCATAATCATCTTCTTGAGACTTCCAAGTCGCTGAAACAGATTCATATACATTTTAAGAAGATTCATGTTTAGGATTTCTATATATATATCTTATATAATACCACAGTTCTGTTATAAAAATCGACAACTAAATCAATGAGTATGAATGATTACCAGAGTTCCTTCCCAAAGCTTTTCAAGCTTACTATGATACATATTGAGTTCAACCAGACACTCAGCCTTAAAAGTATAAGGTAAAGACTTCAACGGGCAATAATCCCATTGTAGCAATCTGAGCTTACGGGGTAAATAAACCAGGCTCTCAGGCAGATCTACCTCAATATCTGACCACACTATTAGATATTGAAGATTACTCATGCCTTCCAACGAATTTTCATCTATTGGAAATGACTCTTTCAATAAATATGTGTCGAGATGTATTCCAACAACAGTTTCGGTCCCCTGAAAAAAACAAATATATATCTTAAACTCATATAGATTCAAAGGCATTCAAAATCCTGCTACAAAAACCTTACAGTTTTATCGGTCAATACTTCTCGAATATCCTCAAAATCCGTCAGGAATCGACGTTTTCCAGGATTATCCATGGAGTCTGCACGATCAATTTCTATACCCAATTTCTGTACCAAATTGTGCATCTCTACGGTTTCAGACGGTGTTATACGTATGAGGGACTTATCAGCCAATATTCTAAGCCCAATGTTAACAGAACCGCTGCGCATGCCTTTGATGTAACTGACTTTCTCACCACTGAATAAACATGCAACGTAAAGGAACAAATCTTGGTATTTTCTATCTAACCTTTGATAGCTGACTCTTAATAATTTATCAATATTTCCGTTCAACCCATTTTGGAGCTCAGGCAGCATCTCCATCCACTCTTTATTGCTCCTTCCTCTTAAAGAAGAACCCAATACACTGAGACCCAAAGGAAGATTACCAGCAAGCTTCGCAACTTCAAAGGTTAGTTCCTTAAATTCATCAGGTGGAGAGTCTTTCCCAAAAGCAGATTGACATATCATTTTGAGAGCAAGACCTTGAGATGGCAGCTTCACCTCATATACAAGGTCAATGTTATGAGCCTTGAGGAGATGCCTATCTTGAGTGATCACAATTATTCTGCTTTCAGGTCCAAACCATTCAGTTTTTCCCACCAAGGTCTTAAGAAACTCTAGATTATCCACATCATCAAGAAGGATAAGAACTTTCTTGTCCTTTAACCTTTGCTCCACCACACCGGAATGCTCGACCTTTATGTCCTTTTGACCTAAGATTTCCGAAAGAAATTCTTTTTCCCAACTCAACTTCTTGCTAGAGACGTCCCCACTGGTGCTTTTATAAGTTACGAAATTGCGAAGGGGGAATCGGCTAGAGAGTTGACTGAAAAGAGCTCTTCCTATGGTACTCTTACCAATCCCTGAAGGCCCCCAAATCCCAACCATTCTTGCTCCCTTGGATTCCAAGGACAATATCAAATTCATTGCCTCTAAATGAGCTTCGATTCCGACCAATTCGCCAGAACACTTTGACGGAGTAATAAGTTTATTCGAAACATCATTGGCTATCTTTTCAACCATATGCGCTTCGTTAGGCCTAAATAACAATAGTCAATTGTGTAAATAAAGAGGCACCCCTAATAACAATAGAAATAATGCAAAAAAAAATAAAAAAATTATAGTATGAGATAATTAAAAACACACACGGAAATAATGGAGTCAAAGACAACATACCCGTTCCGAAGGTCCTCTCCGGCCATATTAGCTACATCTACAAGAGCTTGCTTCCACCTTTTTATATGATCCTCTGTTTTGCCCTTGCACGACTGGCTAAAGAACTTGCCAAATTCACCGGTCTGTTTTCTGACATCAGAAGGATCAACGTTGTAGAAAACCGGAATCACCATTTGATCCAAGTTACTGTCCTCGTAACAGTTGTGTATCTCCACCAATTCATCCAAGCACCACGTTGAAGAAGCATATTTATTAGAGAAGACGACAATTGAGATGCTCGATTCTCTAATGGCCGATAAAAGCTCAGGGGCGATTGGACGGCTTCTCTCGATCCCGTTATCGATGAATGTCTTGACTGATCTGAGTTCAAGCGCCTTGAGAAGATGACTAAGGAACGTTTTGCGAACCTCTTCCCCACTGAAGCTTGGGAAAACGTCGTATCTCCGGCTGCCAGAAGAATACGCCATGGCAGAAGTCATTTTAATCTCATCGTCTTTAGTTTTGGGGTCGAGCTCCTTGAGAAAATGGCTGCGAGAAGAAGCAGACGCCATGATAGAAGATGAGAAGAGTTAAGAACAAGAAACAATGAAGAACGAGAAAGAATAGGCGTTCTAGTTTTTCCAAGTTGACAGATCCACTTACTGATATTGAAGCTCTTCCACGGCTATATTATTGGTATGAGCCTCTAATATCGGCTGCTCTTCATCAGTCATCACCTCCTCCTCAACACGAGCATCCTCGTCATCACCATTACCGTTAGTACGGACCCTACATAGCCGCTTTGCCCAGATTAGTAATTCCCTTCTTTTTCCCGACACCGTAAGAGCTCGCTGCCGTCTTATTCGTCCCGCAACATTCCAAACTACACATCGCCATATCCAGAGATACAATTAAATTCACGTCACCGATTGATAAAGCCCAATCAATATCCATTATTACAACGTGACTTAGACATGTTTTTTTATAAAAAGTGTTTCCAAACATATTTAAAACAGATTTTACTTAAATCTGGGTATAATATATTCGGATAGTAAATAAGATATTCGGGTAGAAGCCTTCTTGTTCAATGGTGTTGACAAAGGGATTAGTAATGCTTTTACACCAGAAAATTTGGGGTTCGGAAACCTCTAGTGACGCAATTAGAGCCGTTCACTGTCGGAAGGAATTGCCAATTGCAGATTATCTTTGTAACAATTCTTATAATTTGCAATAATTAATAAATCTAAAGACGATAAAAAAAAATCGGTTCTCGTGACATGTGTGCTTTTTCATTGGCTAATATATTTTCCTGGAAAAATAAATAAATCGATATATAATAACTAACCAATAAATACATTAAATTTGTTACCATAAAATCCGCTCTACTAAATTTGAAATTATATATATGTAAACATATTTTAGATATTTCTAATATATTTTTACCTAATTTAAACCAATATATTTCAAACAATTATTTCTCTTTCACTTTTATTTAATCTTATTTATATTTTTATTATATAAAACATAAGACATATGCTTAATAATTTTCCTTTTTATATGTTGCAATATATTTTTTTAACAAACATATATTAGTAAATTGATAAAGAAAAAATGTATATTTTTAAAATATCTTAAAGAAAAATATAATCTTAATATATATGATTTAGAATATAAATGTATATATATATATATATATGATTTTCATATTTTAAGAATATATATTTGATATTTTAAGAATGCACGGGTTGGTTTGCAAAATTCACAGTCATATGGTAGAACGTCTTATGAATGGTATTTTTATGAACGGTAATTTTCACATGTTGGTCTGTCAAAATATACAATGTGAGTGTGTATGTTTTTATGAATATAATCTATGGATTGGTCTAATAAATTATTTATTGTGGGTGTGTATTTTTTTAAAATGCATATTTCACAAATGTAGTATTTTACGGGTTGGTCTGTCAAAATATACATTATAAATGTGTAATTTGATGAATATGAAGGAGATATATATTTTTGGGACTCAATTTGAAAAAAAAACTGCATCTAAGTTCTATTCATGAAAAAGTATCATGATACACATTTCTAAAAATTATGAGTTTAATATTACACATCACTGCCCGATTAAAATAAATTAGTCAAATCATGCATTATATACCTGTTTACATATTCAGTTTTTACTCAATATCCAAATAATATAATTTATTAATTAATAAAAAAATATAATCCCGTGCGGTGGCACTGGTAGTGGTAGTAACTAGTACCAATACTTAAAACGCGGGCTTTATTATGTGTACTCCCTAACTATAAAGTATCTAAATTTGTTCTATCCTAATCATACTTACACAGGAAGCAAACTTTACTACTTACAGAAACAAGGCGAAGACCAAAACAAAAGGAGAAGCTAGAAAGAGGAAAAAAAAAAAAATCACCTGAAGACTTTACTGGTCCTCTTGGATTAGACGCTAAGCGGTCATCTGCCATTAGGGATGCTGGAGAAATTTTCTATAACGAATCAACAACAAGGATGTAAGAATTTCTCAAGGAAAACACTCTCAATAATTCACATTGAAAGATAGAAAGAGAGGGGAAACTTCGCCTTCCTTTCCACGAAGACTTCTTTACAAGATATTTCGACAAAAAAAATTAGTGGATGTAACTTGTCACTGAATTACGTGGCCACAGCTCTTCTATATTTTCTATTTAAACTAGATAAGGGTCCACATAAAAACGCCAGTTAAAATATATTTTTTGACGTATAAAATAAAAATATTTCATGTGTTAAAATTTGGAAAATAATAACATTAACAAAAAATAATTAAGAGTATTTATGCTCTATGACAGAAGATTTGATAATAATTAAGTAAAAAAAGTGGGACTATTTTCGTAAATAAATCGACATACAGAAGAAGGGCGAATTGACTATATTAACCCTATCGGTGTAGCATGGTAGCGTGTACAGTGTTGGTTACGAGTCATCATTACGAATTTGAAACCGTCTTGGTAATGGCGTCAAATGGTAGTGTTTGAGGAGCGAAGTAATTTCATCGGTATTGTCGAGAAACGTATGTTTTTTTCTTCTAGGTTTCTTTGGTTGTTTGCAAGCGATAGAGTATGGCATGTAGAGAACTTTGAGTGATTTGTGAGTACCGATGGAGGGTCTGCCGGAAAGGGGTTTTTGGTGCGGCGAAGAACCTGACGGGGAAAGGGTTCACAAGTACTTCCAATTGCATTATTTGAACAACTTGGTGGAGCATCTTGGGTCTGAGGAATTGGAAAAAAATACGGAGTCGCAGTTAGGGAAGTTGTTTGATATTGGGCAGAAGTTTTCGTTTTCGAAGAAATTATGTCTATTTCTGCTCACGAGGCAGTTGGTCGTGGAGAAGAAGCACGAGATTTGGATTATCTTTGCCTGGCAGCCGATTAGGTTTAGGGTCAGGGAATTCGCATCAGTGACTGGTCTAAAGTGAGATCCTATTCAAAATCAGAAGACTTCTAGAAAAACGAAGAGGACAATCTGTGCGCCCTATTGGTTTCAGTTATTCACTAAAAATGAAGAGATAACTTCGGAGATACTTGTTCGGCGGCTAAAAGCGGGTGTTATCAGGGACAGTGATATGCGGTTGAAGTATGCATTGTTGGTCTTAATCGATGGGGTATTGTGCACTAGATCATTGAATAAGAAAGTTCAAGAAGAAATTGTGGAGTTCTTGAGGGATGTTGACAAGATCCTTGATTATCCATGGGGCAGGGTATCGAGATGACCATGTCGCGTTAGGCATGACCAAAAGTTAACCTTAACCGTATTTCTAACCGTAACCGGACCGTTTATTAACCGTAACCGGACCGTAACCATATAAAACGGTTAAAAATCGTAACCGTTTACCGTACGAGAAATTAACTACGGTTAAAAAGAAATATTAACAGTAACCGTAATAAACCGCCGGGTAACCATAAGGATAAACGCTTGGTTAACCGCATATTTAAATCCTTAAAATAAATTATATTATAACTGTATACAATGAAAAGACACATCAAATGTTTGGATAAAATTTTCACTTTATTAAAAGCAACACAACAAGTTGAACTCGTAAGTAATTAAAACATTTCATACTAAATTATTTTTATTCTTATTTCCGTGTGTATTTGATGTTGAGTTTCTCAGTTTCGATCCAATACCCATATTTAACTAATTCACCATAAATATTTGAAACTGCATATATTTTTTACTTGTAAAATAAATAATATTTCTTAAGATTTTATCTCCAGTATTAAAATTACAGTAATCATCAAATAACTGTAACCGTATTTAACCGTAACCGTATATAACCGTAACCGTCTTAAATGTATATATAATGGTTAAAATTATGGTTAAAGAAAATTATAACCGTTAACCGGCGGTTAATTAACCATAACCGCATTAACCGTAACCGTGGTCACTCCTATGTCGTGTATCACATCATGGAAAGCTGCTGGGCATGTACAAGCAAGTTTTGCCGTCAAAGGTTTTGTGCATGCACTCCAACTTGTCTTATTAAACTAAGTTGATGAATTGGCCTCTCTATTCCCCATTAACTTAGTTTTAATAAGACAAGTTCATGATGCAATAAGGGAGATTAAATGTCATGATGGTTCTATCGCAACCATTCAAGATGACATTAAAATTGAAGCAGTGAGGTTTTTTAGTGACTTCCTGTCTCACCAACCGGAGGATTACATAGGAGCCACTACAGATCAGATTCAAGAATACATTGATTTTTGCTGTTCAATTGCAGAACATGCTCATCTAGTACGAGTTGTTACAGAGGAAGAGATTAGAGATGTGGTTTTCAAGATGCCGTGTAACAAAGCCCATGGACCCGACAGATACACTATCGAATTCTTTAAACACACTTGGCCGATTTTGGGAAAAGATTTTGTTACTGCAGTTCAGTCCTTTTTCCTGAAAGGATTCTTGCCTAAAGGAGTCAACACTACAATATTGTCTCTCATCCCTAAGAGAACTGATGCAAGGGAGATGAAAGATTACCGACATATATCCTGTGGAAATGTTTTGTACAAAGTTATATCCAAGCTTATGGCTAATTGGCTCAAGACTATTCTTCCTCCCTCTATCGCTCCAAACCAGTCCGCTTTTATTAAAGACAGACTAATGATGGAGATGCACGCTTCGAAATTGGTGAAAAATTATCACAAAAATTCAGTCTCGGGTCGTTGTGCCATAAAGATTGACATAACCAAAGCTTTTGACTCAATACAATGGTCTTTTCTACTTAATATTCTCAAAGCCATGGATATTCCGACCGATTTTATCCACTGGATTGAGCTATGCATTGGAACCGCCTCTTTCTCAGTCCAAAATAATGGTGAGTTAGCAGGGTTTTTTCGCAGTGCACGGGGTCTAAGACAAGGCTGCTCACTTTCTCCTTATCTATTCGTCATATGTATGAACTTCTTATCTCGAATGCTTGATAAATCAGCTGTGGAGCAGCATATTGGTTACCATCCTCGTTGTGAGAACCTACACTTAACCCATTTGTGTTTTGCATACGACATCTTAGTCTTCTCGGACGGAAACTCTTGTTTTATTGCAGGAATTTTGAGAGTTTTTGACAAGTTTGCAACTGTCTCAGGGTTAAAAATCAGTTTGGAGAAGTCAAAGATCGTCATGGCTGGGGTCTCATCAGCATCTCGCACAGCCATTTTAAATCAGTTTCCTTTTGAATCGGGATCACTACTAGTCCGGTACCTTGGTCTACCTCTTCTCACAAAAAGCATAACACGTGACGATTTTCTTCCCCTGCTGGAGAAAATTAGGTCACATATTTCATCTTGGACCAACAGGCTCTTGTCGTTCGCGGGCCTTCTACAATTAATAAAATCAGTTCTTTCCAGTATTTCTACATTTTGGCTCTCGGCTTTCCGATTACCAAAAAAGTGCATCCAAGAGGTAGAGAGCCTTTTCTCTGCTTTCTTATGGTCTAGACCTGAGTTAAATACTTGAAAGGCAAAGATTGCTTGGTCTGAGGTTTGCAAACCGAAAAAAGAAGAGGGTGTGGGGGTTAGACTGCTCTCAGAAGTCAACACAGTGAGTATGTTGAAACTGATATGGCGTCTTGTTTCAGCTCGGGATTCCCTCTGTGTTACCTGGATTCGAACAAATTTAATCAAGGATCGTTCCTTCTGGTCTATACGCAATGGGAAAGGTGCTGGTTCGTGGATGTGGGGGAAAATTCTCAAATACAGAGACCATGCCAAGAATCTACATAGGATGGAAATTCGGTCAGGTATGGATACTTCCTTTTGGTATGATCAATGGTGCCCACTTTGGCAGACTGTTTGATAGCGTTGGCTCGCGGGGTAGCATTAACCTCGGTATATCCGCTCAATGCTCCTTCACTGTTGTTATGGCCACTCACCACCGTCGTCGGCATCAGATAGGGGTCTTAAATCAGATTGAAGATGAGCTCCATAGCCTCCGTCAGCGAGCTATAAAGTTAGGTCTTGACACTCCCCTTTGGCAATGTACCAATGGTACATTTAAATCAAAGTTTATGTCGCAGGATACTTGGCATTTGATACGGCAAACCAATCCAACTTATGAGTGGTACAAGGGTGTCTGGTTTCCCAATTCGACACCTAAATATTCTTTCGTAACTTGGATTGCTATGCATAATCGCCTAGCCACCGGGGATAGGTTGCTGCAATGGAACAGTTCTGCAAATGGCAGTTGCGTACTCTGTGGAGCAGACGTTGAGACCAGGAATCACCTGTTCTTTACATGTCCGTACTCCTCTCAAATCTGGTCATCCCTAGTCCAGCCTATGTTAGGCCAGCGCTTCACGACGAGCTGGGCATCTATCACGCCACTACTCGTTGCCTCAGCCCCTCAACTTCAATCATTTGTGTTGAGGTATGTTTTTCAGATATCTATTCACAGCTTATGGAGAGAACGTAATCGTCGACGGCATGTCTCACACACCAGCCCCGCATCTCACTAAGCAAATTGATAAGAATGTTCGAAACCGGCTAAGTACAATGTCGACCTCACCGGCCTATGAAGGTGGTCTACGTTTCTGGTTCCAAATTCATACTCTTTAGCTAAATTAGCAAGTTGTATTGTCTTTAAACTTTCAGCACCTTCAACTCATTGACACTCCTTGTTGTAACCATGTTTTTTTGTTGAATATAATTTTACATTCATACAAAAAAAAAAGAATTGGCCTCTCTAATCGCCAATATAAGCTCAGGTCCGATTTGGCGGCTTCTCTCCATCTTATCATCGACGAATGTATTGATTGATTTGCGGTTGAGCGCTGCGAGAAGATGGCTGAGGAAGGTCTTGCGAAGTTGCGAACCTCTCCACTGAAGCTTGGGAAAACGTCGTATCTCCGGCTGCCAGAAGAAGAAGCTGCCATGTGAGAGACGGTAGAAAGAACTCTGAGAAAGAGAAGAAAACCAGCAATGCATAGTGTGAGAAAGTGAGAAAGAGAGAAGAAACTTCGTCTTCCTTTTCTCCAAGACTTGGGTAGAAGACTTACGTATACAAGTTTTTTTTTTTTTTTTTTGCGTGGTTATAATCAAATCCCCTAACAATACAATTGGGAGATGGGACAAATAATACGTAAACTTCGCCTTCTTTTCCTGGAAAGATACAAAGATATATTCGAAGACACTGATTTTTGTGGTTGTCAATCAATTACAATAATAGAGATTTCAAGTTGTCGTAATTTCTAGGCAAATAGATAGAAGCTTGACGTTCGTTTCATCTTAAACAAATTATTGAAGACAAAATTTTGTGATTGTCATTGTACAAGACATTTAAACATCGTAAGAATGTAATGATTGCCTAACATCAAAGTCTTGTTTCCCTTTCCCTATTACATACATTCATGATAGAGATTACGAGACTAAATATATCGATTATGAGGACTTTAATTCAAATTATGGTGACCCAAAAAATATTTATTCAAATTATAATACGGTAAAAACACTAACACAACCTATTATCTAGTTTGCTAACTACTAATCTACTATAGTATTCTAGGGTTGTGAGGTGTGGACACTACTTGAGTGGAGATTTTCATATAATATTTTATTATTTACTTTTACATTTGTATAATTACGTTAGTGTTTGCCCTACTGCGTCAGCAACCACTGAAGGCTGCAACTGTGCTTGCTGCTGTTTAAGGAGTCTTTGGCTTCTAAGGGTTTCATGGACTGGATAGAAGAAGTCGTGCTTCATAGCATCCTCTGCGCTGATTCGTCGCCTCGGGTTAACGGTCAAACATCTATCAACAAGGTCAAGGAGCGACCGTGGAATTGCGTCTAGAAACTCTCTGCGTTTCGTGCTGAGTTTGCACCATTTTCTCAACTCCATCCCTTTCAAGTACGTTGACTCGTACAACTCCTGAAACAACAACACAAAACTCTTAACTGAATTCATCTCTCACGATCATCTATCAGATTCACTTTGTTAGTAATCTACATTTTAAAGATATATCAAGTTCTAGTAGTGCAGTAGAAGAAACAGAACGCTAGCAATGAAAACCCTTTCATGTGATATTTTAATCCAAATCCTAGCGGTAAAGAAGAACAGAGCATGTATATTTATATATCACATAAATGCAGCAACCAATGAATGGAGAGTTTAGAAGGGTGGTAACTGGTAAGATGAGATGTTACCTTAGGGAAAGAGGATTCACGGTTGTGCAGCTTAGCTACTTCCCATAATTCTTCACTGCCTCGTAGTTGTGCAATGTCCTTTATGTTCCTGGGAATCACATGGTCATCGTAAGAAGGCAAGAAAGAAAAAAAGAGTGGAACCAGAGTGATGGTGATTCAGTCAAGTCAGATCTTAACTGTTCAGTGTCACCAGTGAAAGGTGTCCTTCCCATTATGAGGTATAACAAAGTAACTCCCGCAGACCATACATCTATCTTAGGTCCTTGGTGCAAAGATCTGAAGCAAACCTGCACAAACCAATTCAGCCAAGAACAGCCCCAGAGAATTAGCTTTTCATCCTAGGTGTGCTAATGAGTAGCTCAGTCCTACAACTTTAGTCTCAAGGAACAAGATTTACATATGGATTTAACTAGTATTAAGGGAAGTGACAGATAGCTACAGTTGATGTACCTCTGGAGCTCGGAAGCCTTTGGTTCCTGAGCAAGGACCATCTTTCTTCTGACATACATCCCCTAGTAAAGTTGGAAAAATAATTTCTTAATGTTTAAATTAAACTTTAATACAATAACAAGAGTCAATGATGACACCAGAACTGCACCTGCTTCAGGCCGACCGTTAGATCGCAGTGGCATTGGGGTCAGATAAAGAAGTTCCTTCTCAGCTTTCCCTGGAAGAGCAGCTACCCGTTTTCTCATAGATATAGGAGCTTTGGATGATACTTCAGAGTTTGGAATTGGAACAGACATTGTCTCCTGCAGAAAATCTAAAAGCGCTTTTCTTCCATGACATGGCAAAGGCTCTCTCCTTTTTTCACCTGAAAGGTTGTTCCTTGTGCTGGTCACATCTTTAGCTGAAGTTAAGCCTGACCCTTCTGCCCCTTGGCTATTGAGTATCTCCCATTTGCCTATGTTATTCCGAGCTCTTATCTTTCCCGCTACTTTCTTGAGACTGTTGGGCGCTAAAGTTTTCTGAGAAGATTTGTTGGTCCCTCGGTTTGCCACATCAAGTGATTTAACCAATGTATGATGTTTCTTGCTGGTGGTTGGAAGACCTGAAGCTGCTTTTGATTTAACAGAACATAAAAAGAGATAGCTTTAGTTTTAATATTTAATAGCCGAGTACAGTGCATATGCACGAGGGGAGAAGTTTACCTGCTCTCCTATACTTCTGGTGTAAGTCCTAATTAAAAAAAAAAAAAAAAAAAAAAAAAAAAAAAAAAAAAAAAAAAAAAAAAGATAATATCAGTCGGTGGGGAAGGGAACATAACAGTAAATATCAACATAAACATTTGTGCTTCCTTAAGTTTTTCAGTGCCTTTGTTAGACAATGAACTTAGAATTGAATAAGCAGGTGTTTTCAATTACCTCAACTTTTATTCTAAGAAACACTAACCAAAAACCGTTGCTAGTAAGATTTTGATAAGAAAAGGATGCCAAAAAAATGCTAACCATGGCAAGGTTAAAATCAATGAGATAGCCTTTGTTGGTCTTCCTAGAGAAGAGGAAGTTTCCTGGCTTAACATCCCTATGAACAACACCCTTCAAGATTGCAGAAGAGAAACAATCAAACTAGTTAGTTATGTGATTGAAATATGAACGCTAAAAATAATTTAGTCCAAAATCTGCTTTACCTGCTTATGCAGACTTGATAGAGCTTTGAACATGCAGTAGCCGTACCACTGTAGCTGATCCACGTCAATTTCTCTCTTTAATGAATCAGGTCTGTCATGTTCAAGGTGCTCAAGGATAATGCAATCAGAATCTCCATTCTTGAGACATCCCTCATGCTTTATTATACAGTTTTTCCCCCTGAATGAAACAACATTTTCAGCAATTTCAAATCATTATGTTAAAAAATGTAGAAGTTTCATGCCTAATCATACTTCGTTACTTACCCAAAACGCTCCAGCATTCTGATTTCATTATTAACATAGTACTTCTGAGCGCCAGCATGAGGGCCTGCAAGGAAAACACATGAGGCAGTTCTTTCAACTAAAAACACTGAGGCAATGAAAAAATCTAGCCACATATCATTTTCTTCCCCCTACATTTAATGGCAAACTCTGTTCCATCGGTTTTCCTCTTCGCCTTATAAACAATCCCGTAGCCGCCTACATTTGGATTTCACCAATGATTAGTCAATAACCATTTAAGTTGTTTCGACAGAACCGGAATGTAGATGAAATAGTATGGAAAGAAATACCTGAACCTTCTTCCTCTACAATAGTGTAAGAATCAAAATCTGGAATTGTGTTATGTTTTGACTGATCCTAAACCACAAATACGAGAATATTAATATAGTTTGCATTAATGCTAAAAGCTAGTGCAAAAGTGCTAAAGTAGAAGCTTCATATAAAGGCCTCAATATAAAAAAATGCAAGGGGCTCATTCTAGAGGAAATAGACATGTCTACCTTCTGATCTTTAGGTTGAATGGAGTTAAAATTCTGCTTCAACTTCTGGACAGCTTTACTTTTTCTGGTGTTTTTTTTCTCAGGGGAACAGTTGTGCGCTTTGCTGTTTCCTGGCGATTTGCACTGATCCTGAGTATTTTGTACAAAATAATTATCTTGGTTAGCTTCTGTAGCAGAAGGCTTCAACGGCAGACCTCTGACAGGGCTGCTAAAGATGTCTACAGTGTGATCTTCTACAAGAAAGTCTTCAGTGTCCTCCACAATCTGCACACAGGAAGTTTGTATCTCCCCCTTAGGGAAGAGATCCTTCTTGTTTTTATCATCACTGTCTTCGTTGTCAGCAATTTGAAAATCTTCAATTTCAAGTTGCTTGCAATATCCATCCTCCTGAGGAGATGACAAACCGTTCTTGCTTTCCTCCACGCAATGAGTAGGATTGACATCCACTGAAGCATTTGCAATAATCTCGCCACCAAAATTTGGAATCTGCGGACCGGGCTGAGGATTATGATCAGAAGCCACGATTTCTAGGATATATGCAATTAACTTAGAAAACGAAGCTCGGGATTCTAAAGCCAAAATAGTCCCAAGCATAGATCCACCGGCAACAGTTCTGGTGTCGTTAGGTCTGCTATCCATTACAGAGTAATTCACCTAAAGAAAAAATAAATCAATAACACAATAACTCAACCCCCGAATGTTTGAAACTAAACTATATACCATGAGAACTTCATATTTATTAAAGAGATTACTTACATCGATCTCATCCTTGCGGCTTCTTTTGGACAAAGGCATTAACTGCTCCTCTTGTTCCTCATTTTCTGAAATATTTTCATAAGTAACCCAAAATTGAGAAGAGAATCACTATGTAATTATGCCTACTAAACCACAATAGCAGATACCAAAACGACTCAACTAGAATTAAAAAAAAATGCAGAAACTTCGTACCTCTCATATGCGCAAGACTATTCCGCTTGTGATTGGGAGATCTCGGATCCATAAAACGCCTTAATTGTTCAAACATAACATTTTCCGGCAGACCCAAAGTACGGGCGAAACCAGCCGGAGCGGAGAGTAACTCAGACGAGAGAGTAACGGTGAAGCCATCTCCAGCAAGGGAAATAGGAGAACTAGGGATCGAGCAAAGAAATTTGACAAGCTTAGGAGAACCTTGGAAGTGTCTACACTTTGAAGAAAGATCTATAACAGATTCTGGATTGCCACTAGAAAGCAGGAGACGACATAGCTCATAGGCTTGCCGATAATAGCAAAGCCAGTCATAGACGTCTGATTCGGAGAGACCAAGAGTAGCCATGAGCTCTCTTACGGCTGTAGAATTACCGAGTTGACGCGGTTCCGAGTCTTCCGTCATTGCAAATGCTGTGAATCTGAGGGCAGAGAGAGAGAGAGATGGAGATGCTAGGGATTTGAGGAATTTGAGATTTGGGGGCAAATGGAGAAGGAGCGGGAGAATAGCACGTGCGGTACGTGTGATTATATTGTTTCGAGTTTTTTTTGTACATGAATAAATGTTCCCGCTCATTCTTATGGGCCTTGTGCGTATAGGCTTATTTTAAATGAGCCCATATAACTACGGGTATTGTATTTTATATGCGCACCTGTAAAACCAAAGTATACCAACGTTATTATTGAATTTTCTTTTTGGCCTGAACATATTTGATAGATCATGATTTATGACTGATGATATAAGTGTGTTATTTAACATTCGGAAAATTTCGGACTGAAACCTAAACTTATCACAAGATTCAAAACTTGGTAGTCTTGTTTTTTTAATGCTTTTATAGTGGGCAACCATTGACGTTATAGTGAAGAAAGAAAAGAGCTCAAACCTTACTTATTAAACTAGCATAATCAATCATTCAACCACTAGACTATTGTGAATTGCAATTATTTAAGAAAAATCAAACTTGTTGCAATTCGAACAAACCAACTAATTCAGTTTGCAACATACAATGAGAAAGCTGGAGTTTGTGTATGTAATAGAAAACAACAATGCTCGTCGATTTCAAATGAAATCAATCTTATGAAATACATGGATGCATGTAATGAACATGATATATATGTATATGAATGTAGGGTGGGATGGATGGAACATGTGCATCTGTGATGGACTGATGGTATAATAATGTAAAGATGGATAAATAGTAGATGAGGGACAAAGAGTGCTCGTGAGAGACAAAGCAAATGGGATGGTGTGGAGAAAAGATCCCAAATCGGAAGATGTGAGGGGATTTAAGTAATATATAAAGGGTTAGGGCCAATCCACTCATTGCCAATTGGTTTTGAGTTGGAAGCCCATAACAAACCCTAATTTAACATGGTATCAGAGCCCGAACACACGCTGACCCATTAATTAATCCGGCCCAGATAGAGGCCCGATCACCCCATTAATTGAAGGCCCAAAAGAAGGCCCAATTCCATCGAGATAGCTAGAAGAGCATTATCTCGAGGGGGCGTGATGGATTCTGTCGAGATTAATGGCTAAAAAAGCCATTATCTCGAGGGGGCGTGTGGAGAAAAGATCACAAATCGGAAGATGTGAGGAGACTTAAGTAATATATAAAGGGTTAGGGCCAATACACTTATTACCAATTGGTTTTGAGTTGGAACCCCATAACAAACCCTAATTTAACAGATGGGGTTACGTACTAACCAAAAATGTCGGTTAGTGTGTCCGGACATAATACTGGCCGTGGAGCTTAAGTTAGGCTGTGTGACCAAATACAACACAAACAATGGTCCCTTTTTGTTTTTTGTTTCTTTGCTTTGTAATATAGCATTATGCTCTTTTATCTTTTCCTATCAAGATTTTGTCTCTTTTCCGATAGTATTGAAGAATATATATCGATAAGGTTATAATTTTCTGTTAAATCTTCATGAAAACAACATCGTTCAAGCATATCAATGGCTAACTTCATCAATGACCTGTTCTAATAAATATGATATGCACCCCTTCAAAATCCAGCCCGTGAATCGGATTGATCATAATATATATCCCCATTTTTCATATATATTGACTATTCTATATGTACCTCTTACAAAGAGATTTCGCTTTGGAATTTTCATCTTCTTTTTTTTTCTTTCCAATATGTGGAGGAAACTAAATCAGCATCCCATACCTATCCATTGACTGATACGTGTCACACAATGTATCCAACGATCTAAAAATCTAAAACAAATCATCTCTATAATATATACCCTAATAGCACAAAAGAACCTTCACTTTTCTCTTCCACTCTTTATTTACTAGTACTCTCTCTCTCTCTCTATATATCACTTTACATAAACCACTATTCAACACAGAAACACACTTAACCATGGCCTCTTCTTCCTCTCCACAAGCCTTCCTCTTGCTTGCATTGTCTATGGTTTTAGTTCCTTTCTCTTTAGCTCAAGCTCCCATGATGGCTCCTTCCGGCTCAATGTCCATGCCCCCAATGCCTAGCGGCGGCGGTGGAAGCATGATCCCCCCTCCGGCTATGACTCCACCACCCATGCCTATGATGACTCCACCACCTATGCCTATGATGACTCCACCACCTATGCCTATGATGACTCCACCACCCATGCCTATGATGACTCCACCACCCATGTCCATGACTCCACCACCCATGCCTATGATGACTCCACCACCCATGACCATGACTCCACCACCAATGCCTATGGCTTCACCACCAATGATGTCAATGGGCCCAAGCCCAAGCCCATTAACAGTGCCTGGTATGGCTTCCCCGCCGATGCCATCGGGAATGGAATCAGCAGCATCTCCGGGACCCATGCCACCGCCAATGGCGGCCTCCCCTGATTCTGGAGCTTTCAATGTTAGAAACAACGTCGTAGCAGTGTCTTGCGTTGTTGGAGTTGTTGCAGCACATCTTCTCCTCGTTTGAGATCATTATTGAATTGGTCAGCCTCGTTTTCGTGTACTTTACTTTCAATATTTTTTTTCCCCCTAGTGTTCAACATTCTATCATATTTGAGTTTGTATTTTGATATGTACGATTCAGACATTTGTTTTGCATTATTTGCTTAATAAGTTTATCGTCAACTCTAGTTGAAGAGAGACTTTGTATCAGTATGTGATGTAAATTCATATCTTCTATCTATATTGTCACGGACCATTACATTTCATATTCATAGGACATTCATATATATGATTATAAGGACAAGAACACATTAATATATACTTCTTGTTGTTAGTCGATGATATCGATGAATATAAATTATAATCACAAGAGAATAAAAAAAGTGTTACACATTCTCCGTAATTCCTTTTTAATAAATAAAATACGTTATTAAAAAAAAAAATTCATTAAAAGTAAAACAAATGTTCTTCCTAAAGATTACAAGAGACAAACCAAGGAGAAAGCTAATTGCAAGCTGTCATTGGAATTTTCTATAGAATAATATTATTTCTCTATAAATTACAGTACTTATATTTTCCTTTCATGGAGGTGTAGAATACATGAATAAGATTTAAAATTCATGAAAAAAATGAGAAAATTTCAAATATTTTTGTAATTGAGAGAATATAGGAAGAATATGAAAGAGGGTGGTGGGTATAGTGAATAAATGGTATGGAATATAGATATACCCGACCCTAGAGACAGCTAAAAAGAAAGTGACATTCACATGTCTGTCTTTTTCAATTTCCTCTACCATTTTCCATTGTGTGTGTATATGTATTAGTAATAATTGAAACCATACGTTGAAAAAAGTATCGTAGAGAATCTCATACAATATAGCACTAGGCTAGAATATAACATTTTTCTTAAGCCATGTTAGTGATTTATATTTGTAAACTACATGAGCATATTGCAGTACAAATAGTGTATGGCAAAATCGTAAACAAGTTCCTTAGATCTTTTGGTATCCAATGAGGTTTGCGTCGTGACCAACGACAATAAAAAGTTCTTTCCATGGCACTTTAGAGGCAACAACGGCATGCAACGTTTTCACTTTGACATTAACACATGTAAGATATATTTATCTTCACTATATGTAGTACTTTGGGTTCCCTACAAAAGAAGTCAATGATCCCCTCTGATATGAAGATGTCAAATTTGAGTTTTGCTATCATAACCTGTCTTGTGGGCCTGTGGCCGAAACGTGTATAATCCTCATTCCCACAGAGTAATTTGTTCAAGTTCGGCCAAGTCGATTAAAGGACTCTAGTACGTATATCCATATCCAAATATATATAGTATGATCACTGAAAACTGAGTCCAACTTGAGCTTGTCATCTTTTTGAGGCAATTAAATTAATACATCTTGCTTCTTAGCTCTTACCATGACTATATATATACTTGATGATTTCATGGTTTTTCAAACTAATCAGTTGTTTCTCCTGCAGACGGAACAAGAATATTTGGTGATACTTCCAACTGATACAGCTGAGTGGATTCAGGGGCGAGTGATTCTACGAATTACACACACCACATACTACTTTTCGTGTTGATAAATCTCAAAAAGTGACTACAAGAACGTGTTTATACACACTAAAACAATCTCACTGGTGTCACTTCTCAAATATGAACCAAAGTTACATGACTCTCGTGTGTATTGAAACCAAAGTTATCATTGACAATCGATCTTATACTTGTGATGCCACTCTTTTTGTACAGCTCTTGGGGAGGTGAATGCTATGGAAGTTTGGTCCCTTTGGAACAGTTGCAGGTCTTTTCTCCCCTGAAGCAACACAAACAGAAGGTTTGATGGTTGCAACTTCCTTAGATTCTCCATTCATCGTTTTATTTTCTGCCACGGTTTCAGTTCCTTTACTTGCCACTTGCTTCTTTCTACCTAATACAACCCTGAGGAAATGCAAAACAAATTGTCAGATTACATCCTAAGGAAAGGTAACTGTTATGACAAGTCAAAAACTCGATTGCCCGGTTCTCTCTAGTGAGAGACTACACTTTCGTTTCTGATCAGCAGTTTTTACCTCTTGCAGTTAATCATATTTTCAGAGACAGGAGTAGTGGAGGCCCCTCTTGAAGCTTTCAACCGGGAAGTTGTGTTCTTCTCCAACTGCAGTTGAGATTATTAAATCACAAAAGAGTCACTCATACGATGAATAGACATTGATATGTTTCAGAAAGAACTTACTCGAACTGGCTGATGTTTTGGACCCAAGTTTTCACCATGGAACCCCATAATGTTTGCAGTTTCTTCTTTGGCTAGAGTACACTCTGGTTTCTTATCCGTGTTTGCTTCCTTGAGAATTCGTCTTTCCTATAAGTAATTCTACCATCAGAAAAGAAAACCAGGTTGCATATTAGAGAAAATACATCTTTGATTATTGCACATCATACATCAGTTCGAAGTCGAAAAGGCTTTGGGTTGGTGAGCTTAGGTTTTGTATACTTCACACGAGTACCAGACGAAACAATCTTGCTATTGAAATATTTATCTGCTGGTGTCATAACCTGGTCCATACAAATGCATATAAATACACAGAAGATGATAGTAGAGCCCAATTAAAAAGTACACAGTTAAAAAGTACACAGAAGGTACATAGGCTATGTAACATACCTTTTGAGTAGTTTTCCAAATTTCTTTCTTGCCAAAGACTTTCTTTTTCAACAAAGGGTAGGTGGCTTGGTCGACTTTTCTGCAAGATTCACACAAAACAAGTATATCTGTGAGGTGATGCGCAAAGAACGAGAACCTAAAGTAAAGCAAGCAACCAACATTTTCCTCACCTGTTATTGTCCACTGCTGAAGAATTTTCCTTATCGTTGCCTTCTCTATCATCATCCGTCACATTAGGAACATTTTCTTTGTTCTCACACTCCAATGGTAATGCATTTTCCTTGTCTTCAATCTCCACAGTCTCACATTGTTTTGCTTTATCCAGTCCAGTCACCTTTATTTCAGAAATATCTTCTCTATTGATGGCCACTGCAATAGTAGCATTCTCTTTGTCTTCGCACTCCAAAGCTAATGCCGACTCTTTTTCTTCAATCTCTGCTATTTGATATTGCTTTGATGTAGCCAGTCCACTCTCCTTTATTACAGCAGGATCTTCTCTGTCTTGGAGTTGGTTGTTCATGTTAGCCTTCAATGTGTCTGACAATTCTTCAGATTTGTTTTCAACCAAGAGCTCTTCATCTCCGTTAGTTTTTCTAGTCCTTGGCAAAGATTGATTCTCAAGTTCTATTCCATTAGCTTCATGAGCTTTAGAATGATCAGTGGAAAGCACAGGCTCTTCCTTTTTCTTAACCCTCTTCTTCAAAGTACTGACATCTTTGGTTTTCGCATCGTTCTGTTTCTGTGACCGCACAGAATCAAACACTCGGCTCTTCACCTCTCGTGTTTTTAGCGGCCTTCGAGGTGGAACTGAACTCACAACCTTATGATTAACCCCTAAACCGTTTCTTTTGTTACTAATCTCAAGCTTCCTCATCCCATTACACAACTTCTTCACGGAGGAACTAAGCTCCACAGATCTCTTCAGTTTCACCAACTTCTTTGGAGATTGAAACACCAAAGCCTTTGCAACAACTCTGTTTTCCGACACCTTGATTGTTGCATTTCTCGGATTCTGTACACTCCTAAAAGCTGCTGGACTTTGCATTTGTTTCTTTCTCTCTGTTAATGCCTTTTGAGGAACTGATGACACCTTTGCCTTTGGAGTTACATTCTTGTTAGTGGAAATTACTTTTGCTTCTTTTGACCTGATATTACCATTACCCTTCTGAGGAATTGATGAGATCATAGCCAATCTAGAAACGCGTGATCTCGAGGGTTTTGCAGGAACCGTATTGGGACATTTAGGATCAACACTGTAATATCAAAAGTATGTAGAACAATGTAACGTTAAACACACATTACACTGATGATCTCTCTGAGTTAAACACACTCAGCGTTTCAGTTTCTTTACCTGAAATCCTTTCTGTAAAGAGCTTTTCGAAGACGAACACTTGGACTCCTAGCTGCCATAACCTAGTAATGTTGATTAACATCTCAAAATTGGTGAATTTTTTCTAAGCGAAATCAAAATAAGGAAGAAAAGAAAAGAAAAAAGTTTGGATCTTTTATCTAACCCGAAGAACGAATTTTTTGTAGATTGCTTCCGAATCCATAAACTCTTCATGCTTTTGATCACATCCTAAGTACACATTATAACCAAAAGGGATCAAAACACAATCTAATTAAAGTAAAACCCAAAAACAAAATGTTGACTAAAACCCTAATTTAGCAATTTCCAGAAACTCTCAAAATCAAAATTTCCCAGATCACTGGAACATTAATAGTACTACAAATGATTGATTCAAACATTCAAAAAAGAAAAAAAGTTAAAATGTAAAAGTTTCTGACCAACTCTAGAACAGAACCAGTAACGATCATCTCCTTCAGGGCGATGATCTGGTGCGGTGAGGTCTACAAACTTGGGAGCTTCTATCGTCTCATAGAAGTCTTCTTCGGTAAACTCGTCCATTGTAATATGCTCGAATGCCTCCATTTACACTAAAATGATCAGAAAATTAGAGTTTCACAAGAGAGAAAAAAGAGGAATAGAGAGAGTGAGAGAGAAAGAGTAGTGTCTAATTTGGTGCCTGTGTCTTCTAGCTCAGACAAGATGAAGGAACAATCACCAAAACTAGCCGTTACGTGGAAAGGATTGTAATAATGGTCTCTTTCCAGGGCTAGTTTCGTCACTACCGTGTTTTTGAGCTTCGACGCATCTTTTTCATCGTGAGTAAAGTAAATCTGAAGGAAAGAGGAAAAAGAAAGAAGAAGCAAAACCGGTTCTTTTAAACCGGCATTTCCACAGAACCAAACTAAACCTTATCATATCATATTATTGACGCACGAATATTTCTTGTTTCTTTGCAAATCATTTTTGCTTTGTTTTATTCGACAGATTCAAAATCTGTATTTAATTTAACTGAACAAAGTACATTATTCCGTAATGCACAACATTTATCTTCTTTTTTTTTTTGTTTAGACGTAAGCATTCAAATAAGAAATTGTAATTATAATCAAAATCATTGGTTTAATTAAAGAGTTTGGAGCCTAGCTAGTAATCAATTTTCAAATTGAAACAAATAGGAATATGGTCAAATGAATTTATTTCAACGGCTACTTGTGAGACTGTCGAGAATCAACGGCTACATGTGACTGTAAAGCTAAGCGCATGAGAATATTAATTGGCAGGAAATATCGGTTCTGGGCCAAGCCCATTAATAGTCTGCTTTAAAGTAAAAGGCCCTTTGAGAGCCCAATAAGGGAACGAGCGAAGCAATTGTTTGCTAAAGATTTTGCCATTTTGGTATTATCCCGTTCAAGTCAAGCGAGAGATCGGTGACGGAGTTTTCTTGCCGCCGGAGCCGGAATTCCTCTTCCTCAGTCTACGGTTGTACTAGTAACAGATATTTTCGATCGGAGTATCTCAGTGAATCCTGTTTTTCTTTTCTTTTTGGTTCTTCGTCGCTTGTGTGGCAGAGTCAAGTCTTTTGGGTTATCCCATTTTGAGCAATCCCGTCTTTGTCGATCGATTATTTAGCATCTAATTGAGGTTCGTTTGCATAACTCCACTGTTTGTGTAATACTCTTTGCAATTCCCTCTGCTTTGTTTGGATTTGGACCTGCGATTCCCGTCATTTCCTAGTCTTCGATGCGAATGATTTAGATCTATAGCTTGTTTGATTCTATGTATTGTTATAAGCTCTAGTGTTCATTTGATTTATAATGATAACTGATGCGCAATGGTAGACATCTTCGTTCTTCGGATACTAGTTCAATTTCTCAGCTAAGTTTTTATTATGTTTGTGGCTAGTGAACCATCAATTCCAGGTTTTTTAGGTTTTTCTTGTTTCACATAATCCATTACAGTTGATGATTTTATAGGTTTTTTGCTCTTCATTGATTTTTAACAAAAACTCGTTCGCAGGTGGTTTGCAGGAAGATGAACAAACTGGTGGAATATGGGAGAAAAGCTATGTTCTATGTGAGAGTCCTCTCTGGGTATGAAGAACGGAGAATCCGAAATTATAGGTTGCAACTCGAAAAGCGTATCCAGCAGGTTTATTCCTTTCTCACCATGCTTTTATCTATTGCCTTAGAATGATTGGTATATATCATGATGATTGATGACACCCTAGCTTCTGTCTCTTTTTGGACTTAAGTTTATCGCCTAGGATGAGACATTGAAGCAGTAGCTTATATTCTATAAACTTGTATGCAGAATATTTACTTCAATATGTCCATCTATGTTTATGTTAATTGAAGAATATCTTGTAAAGAGTATAAATGGGCTGTTATTTATTGTACACTTGACGTGTGATGAAATAAGGTCTTCCTTAAATAAGAGTGTCCTAATCGTAGAGATGTATGTGTTTTATATGTTCAACAATACTTTTTGACTTTTCTAGCTTCTAGCAAGGGTTGTCTCATGGATCCATTTTTTATCTGATTCGAACCTTTGATCTTGTAGGCCCAACAAAAGAAAGCAGAGATAAACAGACTCCCAGAGCAGATTGTATTATCTGAAGTCCGCCGTATGGTTGAGGAGATGCAGAATTTGAATAAGCAGATTGAGAATACGGTTAGTTTCTTGCCTTATCCTCAGGCTAAACTTTGCAAATGGTTTTCTCTACTCCCATTGAGTGAGATTATCAATTCCATCAGCTATATATATGTACGTCAAGTATGGTGAATACTGTTTGAGATATCGTATCCGTCAAGTGCTTTTTGTTCCATAAGCATTTAAAGATGGGAAAAAGCTTCTAGTTTATTGGGCGTTGTTATTTTGAAAGCATAAAGTTTTGGAAGGAAATCGCCAAACCAGTCGCAGAGCCTGTGTTTCTTAAATTATAAACTTTCCATCTCTTTTGTTTTACTTTGTCCAGTGTTAGGAGAATTTCAAGTCTTAAGTTTGTTTCGGGTCTTTTCCAATACAGGAAGCTCAGATTGAAGACTATTTTAAACCGATAGACAAGCAAGCTGATACCATAATGGAGATTCAGCTCGAAGGAGAGAAGAAAACAATGGGGACAATGATGAACGCAACACAACAGGAAGCTATAAGAAAGATTGAAGAAGCAGAGAGACTCGCTCGTGCACGTGGAAATGCAAATATGAGTGCAGAGGCAAACACGGGAGAGAAGATACAGGATTCAGAATCCACAGCCAACGAAAAAGCTCAAGCAAAATAAAGACTGATCTTGTCTTTATGTTGACACATTATAGATTCAGAGTCTCTGTACACATCCAACGGTTAAAGTTCTCTTAGTTGATTAAGCTGAGATCGCAGCCTCTCATTTGCTGAGTTTTAATAATTTGGAATTTGGATGACTGGATAGAGAGAAACGAAACCTGAGTTTCTGGTCTGTCTACTGTCTAGCGTGCAAGAACTTATAGAGGTGGCCCTGGTTTGATTATACCAGATATATTGTTTTCAACTAAACTTAGCATCATAACTGAAAGATTATTTTGCTGTGTGCGTTTAAATGTGGAAAAAGTATGACAAGTGTTTGTACATAGTATTGGAAAGATGTGTAGTTTGCTTCAGGCTGATGTCAAGTATAATCAGCAAAACTGTTTACTGTTTTTCAAAATCCGCAAAAATGGGGCATCCCTCAGACTATATACATCAGTGATTTGGACAAGATTGGTAGGTATATTCCTAAAGCTTGTAGCAGTCCAAACGGCACAACATGTGTTCCCAGGATAAGAACTAATATGAGTAACAAGACATCTTTCTCTTTCTGCTTAAATCTTACGCAATATATATTTTCTAGTAGCAAAACAGAAGGTTTTGATTTAACCAAGAGAAGAAAATGTTGAGGTTCCTCTTATTATTTGCTTTGGGTATGAAGAAACTCACGCATTTGATTGTGAACTTCAGATTTCACCACAAGTCGCATTCTCTTAGAGTCTTCCCAAAGAAGGCCTCCCCATTCCCGAGCAAAGTCACAAGCTGCCTCAAACACATCCTGCCAACAGAATGTCACAAGATTTTGGTTACTGAGGTTTACTATAATGGTTTTGGGATATAAATGAAAACAAAAACTAAGAGGATTCAAGTTTGTTACTTTTGAAGGAAATTCATCGTAAAAGTGGGCCTGGGTCATCTCAATTCTCTTTAGATCTGACTCCCAAAGCCGTATCTGACATAAACAATGCATTTGTATTCAACAGCACACAAAAAAATCAGGGATCAGAGGCAAGTATACACTTTTCAAGCTATAAACCAATCCTATACGCATTTTAATATAACTGACACTAAATGGAAGGAGGGTGTATAAACCTGATCGGTGACATTTTCTGGAATAGCTGGGACTCGATCAGCACATCGTGGATGAGAATTTTGCTGGAGAAAGGTTATAATCTGTGACAACAAAACAAAAGGAAAAAGAAAATGATCATTCAACAACTTTTAAGAAAAGCATCAGCAATATGATCATCATCTTACAAAAAGTATGGGTCCGGTCAAGTGTAAGCATGAAATCATGTATTGGATGGATACTTTTCAACTGAAAACAAAGGTACCTGGTCTGATGTGATGCCATTGTCAAATGCATTGTACAAACTCTCCTTTGTAATTGCACAAGCAATAAGGTTTGGAAGTTGGTACTCTATCCTGGAAAAATGAAGCAGCAACTACTTAGACCTAAAGATTTCAAGACACAGAACTCAGAAAAGTGAAGTTACAGGTCGATGTTCAGGAGCAACTACCTCGCAAACAGACGTAAAATTTCACACTGTAACTTAGATGTGGAGTACGCATACATCCTGAAGTTCGTTTCCATCACGACAAATCCCTGATGAGGAATAACAAACAACAACGATACTCAAAATCAAGAAATTGTTGGTAGTACCTAAAAATGGAACAAGATGGGAATAGAAAAGGTGTTACCTCTTTTCGGGCTGATGAATCTGACAGACTGACTGACAAATTTGTAGCCAGTTTAGTAGGTATAAACCAATTGCCTTTCATTCCCTTTAATAATTATAAAGATAGCTCAGCTTATGACATAGTTCTTCAGCTTATGACATAGTTCTATAATCTCTCTAATTTCAACTTTTGAAAAGTTTCTTTTCTTTTGGTATTTGGTAAATTGGTAATATTACAAATGGTCTAAGTCTAACCTGTTGAAGCTTGACTAATCCCAAGTCTTCAAGGTCCTTGAGTGTATTTTTTTGAAGCTCTGTCAAGGTATTTGAGTTATATGCCTGCAATTAGTATAAGATGTTTAAGCTCAGCGAATTAATTAAGAAGCTTCCAGCTAAATCAAAGTAAGAGTGAACAAAAAAAAGAACAAGAACGCCTGAAATGACTAGTTTGTGAAGTTCAGTTGTACCTCACCAGTTACATGAAAACTAAGCTCTAACAAAAACGAAATTAAGTCTGCTGGATCTACTTTTCGCTCCTGAACAACAAAGGCATTGGGTTATTCATTCAGTGTAGAGATATCAACTTAACTAAACCTTGTTAAGGCATGGTATTAAATTACAAACCTCGGCATTCGATATGTATTCTCGGATAATGTACCAAAGCTGGGCATTTGTATCCATCAGCTGCAAATTAGGGTCAATAAGGTTACTCTTATATATACAAGTAATTAAAGATCAATGATTCATATTTGCATACCAAAAACTGAAAGCCACTTTCAGTTAATCTTGGGCCATCCTTGTCTCTGCAATAAAAGATGAACTGTACTGAATAGAGAGCCTATATGCCACCATTATGCATCTATAGACGTGTATGATAAAATTACCTCTGACTCAATAAACCTCGCTGGAAGATTTTCATCATAGATTCACTGATCCCATTTAGCTTGTCCCCTTGACCCGAATTTATGAGTTGTAGCAAGAAACGCTGACAAACATTAGAGCACATCATCAGATACAAACCAAATGCACATTACAAGATATTTCTTATACAATTACTTCCATCTTACTGGTATTATCAATAAACAAAATTAGAAAATACACACACCTCCCATTGCTTAAGGGCATAGGTCTCAAGTTCTTGTAGACTTGGAAGCTTAATGGAATTGTCGGAATTCATAGGCTCTCTAGGTAAAACTCCACTACAAAATTCAGGTTTGGCTCATCAGCATATTCTCCAAAAGCCTAGAGAAAAACAAAAAAAGGACTGCGACATCAACGTAACGTTGCCTTTACCCGGAAATAATATGTTTCTGAAGATTGTTCTGAAATGTAGGATTTAGGCTGTAACTGGTTCCCCTTTTCCTGCAAAAGTAGGAAGAGGAGCTTAAGATATTATAGGAAAAAGAATCGGAACTATCATCTTTCACAAAACAATACTCAAGTTAACATCCAATGTCAAGAGAATATTTAACATCTGAACAAGTATAACAATGATACTATCAAGAATAAAACCAAGAATGCATACCTATCTGTAATTTCTGAAAAAATCCTTAATTGAATCAGTCGATCAATAGCAACTCTGTGCTTAGAGGCACCATCAGCGAGCACCCACTCCTCCAACACCGTAGCAGGTACAGCAACATCAATGTACAACATCTGCAATACATACTTCTTGGCTAGAGGCGGCAAAGACCTGATTACCATCTCAAGAATGTAAGATCCTCAAATTTGTTTCCAAACTCAACAACAGCAAACAAAAATCCTCTGAAACCCACATTTCAGTATCTATGATTCAAAACAAAGACACATAACCTAACCTGAGAATAGCCTCGCAGATGAAGACATTGTTGTAGAGCTTGTCAAGCTTGATGGCTGGAAGAGACGCCACCATGTCCATGAAATTCTTCGCGATGATCTTAACTTGCGGCATCCTTTCACCAATAGGGATTCTCTACTCACAGGACAGCTTCTGGAAGAGTGTACTAACTGTGCGATTCCACAGTTTCCACGAAATTAGAGTTTCTGCCACATTCAACCCAATATCCCAAAAACAGGACTGAAGAAGAACTCCAATGAAGGTTATCAAATTAGTGAGCTTCGGTTAGATAGAGTTGTAGACAAAACAAACTCGAATTTAGGGTTTCACTCTTCTCTAGCTTCCTCTAAGAACTTCAGAATCGATTACCACCAAGAATCGAAGAAAACTGACGAAATCGAACGAAGAAGATGACCAAGATCAGGACTCGAAGATGAATTAAGAAGCTACTGATTTCTCTGATTGGTTCAATTGCATTGTCGAAAATGGAAGAACATGCGTGTTTCTTCTATTCTTTATATACACAATTACGACGTCGTTTTAGTTTCTAATCAAAATGTAACGGGCCTTAAGCATACTAATGGGCCTTTGTAAATTATTAAATTACTCGCGCCAATTTGTGTTCATAGCATGAGAAATGCTTACGAATTACGAAACGTTTGATAATCTGATAAATTTGCTACTACTGATTTATTCCATTGAAATCGAACTCATACAAATCATTACAATCTTCTTTAATAAGACACAATACATAATAAACTATATGAATCTACTAGGATTATTTATTACCATTGTTCTAGAGGGCATTATTTAAATATATTAGCCCATTACATAGAGAAGAAACCATATATATAAGTATCTATAAACACACTGATGAAACTGGGAATGGAATTCAAGTGAGTAGAATGTTGGAGTCGTAAGTGGCTCCTGCGGTCCAATCGGCGGGAATAGCGTTTGGCGATTGGACCCAATTGATACCGGCGCTTCCGTAGACTAAGAACCTCAATGTGAGAGTGCCTCTTGGTGGGTTTTGCAAATCGTGAACCGCACCAAACACTCTTCTCATACGTATCCACTCTTTGCAATCCTCCTATAATTCATACATACACAACCATATATTGATTAACAAATATATTGTCTTAGCTAGTGATCGTTACATGATACTTAGCTTGTCATGTTTTGTTTTGTTTTGTTTTGTAATAATATTTGATCAAGATAATTACCTGCCATACTTCAACGGCGAGGATGTCATTGATACCACCAACGTACAAGACAAGGATGGCAAGATAATGAGGGTTATAGCTTTTCTCATGGATCTTGTACACTAGGTTATATCCAGCGTACCGGCAAGGGATCCTCTGGTACTCGACGTCGACCACACCGAAGGAGTAGAGCTGATTCTCTGTGCCGGGTCGAGCCATACGTCCGTACGCCTTAGGGCTTAAGATGAAGTCCGTACCATCTCCTTCTCCGGAGTCCGTAGCCACTACGTATACTCCTTCCTCACTGCAGTGTGGTGGTATTTTGCACCTCACCTTTGTATAATTCATAAATTATAATATTATATAAGGTTAGTAATGGACATTTAGTATTGAAATTAGCATATGATCAATGTTATATATTGATGAAATATTTAATGAGGTTGAATTATATAAACCTGGTAACAAGCACCACAGCCGGTTCCATTGTTCCATAGTCGCCACGAAACACCACTCACTTCACCATTATTGATATCTCTTCCAAATTCTCCATATCCACAATGTCCTCCTGCATACATAATAGTCAAAGTTTAATTATTCATGATAGAAATCAAAGTACTAGGCATTTTATCAAATAATAACGGTTTCTTGAAAAAGTCTCATTATGGACACGTAATGGAATCGTTTCAATTCTATATTAAGAATTTGGATAAACCTACACGTATATACAATCATACAAATATATAAACTAATTAGTTTAGGTTCATAATGAGGTGTTACGTACTATACTAATGAAAAAAAGTTAATTAAGAGGTACATAATTTATAGCAATATAATTAATTAAAATACATACGAGGATTTGCTTTGCATTCCGGGCTGCCATAATAAGTAGCTCGAGAGCTAACAAAACCGTCGGATAGACAATGGAGAGGCAAAAGGACAATGACTTGAACGAGTAGAAGAAGCAAAACGTGAGACTGCTTCATATTGTGCTATCTTAACTCTATAAATATTGTAGGACTATTCGTTGTAAACCTTTATCTTAACAAGCGATATAGGAAAATAATGGAATTGGTAATAACAAAATATATGTGAATATGTGATGATAGAGTCGGGGGGTTGATAGGGTATTTATAGTTGAAGCTAAAGTGCTTATTATAAATATCATACCATTGATCAAGCATCGTTACTATTTGTTTCTTTCCACTTGGCAAAAAGTTTAAAGCTAACTCAAATTTATATTAGCTATAACGCGTACTTGCATTACCCAATTTTCTAGTTTAACTTGATCGTCTCAAATGTTAAAATAATTATGTTTACACTTTACATATCATTCATCTGCCAATGTACTTACCAGTAGAGTTGGCATCAACCCAATAGATTCTTATTATGCGCATTTTAAAATATCAAGTATGAGCATCTGTTAATGGACTAGAACACTATATATATCTCTTAGTATAATTTAAAATGAATAAATTAATAAAATAATTTTCTGGTCCTTAATATTGTTTAGTTACGCTATTTTGTTTTTGTTGATGCGTTCTCGCTTGGTGAACATTTTGTGTATTGAAAATATAGATTGGGGATTATTGTAGAATTTTTATAAAGTTATCTATAAACTATATGCATAAAAATGAGGGTGGGGAAATATCCAAAATATGTAATGCAATATACATGGTGGTGGGGTTTATAACTTTTGGGTCTAGTGATTAATTATCTAAAAAACTGATAGGTCAAGCCTCCAAAACGAGAAGTTCATGACACCTAATACTTAATAGATTGATTTGCGATTAGCTGTTTGGTGTATTGGATGAAATGAATCTAATACAATATACCAAGCGTGCTATATTTTGGAATCACTAAACCTTCATTGTTTTACACAACTAGCATTTTAGTATTAAGTATTAGGGTTGTGTAAAATGACATTTATTTATGATTATCAGATAAAGACATGCCCTCGCAAGTTGTAGTAACCAGTATATATTTGCAGGACAGAAAACATGGTTTTGGTCATTTCCCCGAAATGGTTTTCTTCGATAGCATGTTGTTCGAGAGTTTGGATCCGATATGCTTAAGCAAGTCTACTACATTTGGATAATCTATGAGTTTGATCAGCCAGATGTGTCTTTTTTTTTTCCAACGTGAAAGAAAAATATACACAAGTTGGTACCAACATACCAGTACTGCATAGATAAAATATAGTAAACTAAAATAGCCCTTTTACTTTCTAAAACTCAGAAACTAAGTAAAATAAGATAAACACACCACGTAAGTATAGCAGTTGCTCCTATTATGTGTATATCTCAACTTTAGTGTTGTCAATAAGAGGGATGTAACAACACACTGAGTGTGGTAGGATATTATTTGCAGCAGCCTAGCTTTATATTTGAATAAAATAATTGTTATAAAAATATAACTAAATTCTATTAGGAGAAGAGAAAGACAAAAAGGATACTATAAGTCTAATTTGAATAGAGAAGTCATTGAACCCTACTTGTTGTTGGTTTGGTTGTAATCCACTTAATAATATTTGATTTCTCGTCCCCTATAGGCTCCTCCTAGTTATACATTATTCCCTTTGTCACAGATTAATTATATTTGAATGAGATTCACTTCAAAGGGAAGTTTATACACAATCATCATCTACCACACAAATGTTATTTCAATGGACTTTGTTTGTTTACCAAAATTCAGATTAATCTCACGATTTACCAAGAAGTAACACATAGCACTCTTAGGTGTGTATATCTTTATACTTATGAACGTTTTCGTTTGTCAACGTTTGGTTATGATAAAGTGCGCACACCCTAACCCTAAAATTTAAATCATTGGTTACTTCTTCTTACGCCAGTGGAAGGATTCATATTCGCCGGCACGTAAGGAACCGGTGACGTCATTTAAACAGTTGACTGACATCCAATAAAATCAACATTGCCTGTTTGTGACAAATGTGGGCTTTTTATAGGAAAAAGGGATACAGAGATAATGGGGTTGGTGCATTTTATCATCATGTCATCGCTCATTCATGCCTATCTCCATCTTATTCCAGAAACGGTACACGTTCTTGCTTGGTGTGAACACAAAGCAACATATTGGTTTGTAACAGATATACACATACGCATATTAGAGGTGAGAGCAAATGAAACTGATTCATTTTAAAGCATATATTAAAGATACACCAATCTTGTTTCTAGGCATTCACAAAGCCTACACATATGGGTTTGTTTCTGTTCAAATAACCCTACAATTGCAGCATTACTGGTACCCTTTTTCAACATGTTTCAAGATTTTACCTCACTTCTGTGCCAGTGAATGGTTCACCGATTCCCCCTTTGATCAGCGGTCAAATCTCCAACCTACAAAACACAGCAAAATGATTATGTGATAACAAAGTTTTTTTTTTTTAAAAGGAAGCCAATAGAATTAGAAGTCATAATATAATGATAAAGTCATAACAAGGTAAAAAACTTATAAAGCGAGAAGCCAATAGAATTAGAAGTAGACTAACATTACTTTAAATCACCAAGACCTATCAATGGTACGTGCTAATATGCAAACAATCAGAGAAGGCAAGGGTTTGAGATTTAATCATTTGTTTAAGACAACCAATGATACGAGTTCTAGTGTCTGAAGGAGCATAATCCTTGGATAGGTGTCGGCCATCAATAGTGAAATTTGTAATAATGGGCTATGAAAATGATATCACTATAAAATGGGTCCTAAGAGCGCAACAGGGGAAAATGGGAAGTAACTATTTGAACTAAATGGGATGCAAAACTAGAAGACACGAGGCCACTTCTAACAATTACATTACAAAATATATGCTCCCGTGTATTCGATTGGTTTTTATAAGGCTATTGCTTGAATGCTAAAGTAATAATCACAAGCCATTTGTGAGGAGTAAAAAGTATAAGAACTTTTACAGGTGTTCCTCTTTGTTAGTAAATGCTAGATAATTGGTCCAAAGTTTACAGAACGAAAGTGGTACATGATTCCAGAATATGCCCCCCCCCCCCCCCATGAAATGTAAATTTATGCTTCATCATCATTATAATCGATATATAGAATGACAGCAAGCAGATTTTAGCTTTTACCTGTTAATCATTGGATTTCGAAAGACAATTCTGACATTCAGATGAGTTGTGCCTTTTTAAGGTCGGACACAACTCCTCTGTCTTGGTTGCCCTTTTCATTGTAAACAACCTGCAAACAGATTACAGAAAGAGAATGATTCAATTATGCAGAGGATTAGAACTCTATGTTGAAGGAAAACAGAACCAGTTGCCTGGCTGGTTAAATGCTATTAATGAGAGTAGTAATTCATTATTCTTAACAATAGGTCCTGGAGATTTCTTGGTTCATCATGCTATTGCTTTAGGTTTACATACAACTACATTGATCTTAGTAAATACGTTTTTGGATTTTTCTGTCATTTATAGTACCTTATCAATGATCCCATATTCAACAGCCTCACTGGGACTAAAATATTTTGGGCGTTTCATGTCAGCTTCAATCTGCTCCGGGGATTTACCAATATGCTTTGAATACAACTTGACCTTGAGCACAACATTACATAGAACAAAAAAACAACTTTTCAGATAAGTTCATCAATAGAAGTGAAAAATATCGAAAAGAGAATGGTAGCATGATTTTAGAGCCAGTGCATACAATTAATGGCTAATTGATGCATATTAAGATGTCTGCAAGTATAACGCCCATTGCCTACATAGTACATATTACATATATTCTAACCCCCCTTCAAAAGACTTATATCACGCATAGACACTATTGCATATTGAAGATCAAACTAAGATATTCTACGAACATCACAAGCAACACTTAATTCGCTACTATGTGAATTCATATCAAGTTTATCTTCTCACCATTTCTGTTTTTATGTGCTTGATTTCTTTCCTTGCAATTTCCACATCGGTGGCTTGGCCTTGAAATCGAGCAATGGGCTACAAAGTTAACATACAAACGAAGATATATGGATGAGTAAAATATGCATGAACAGAAATTAGGAATCATAAGCCTTAGTTTCTTCTAACTGGAATAAGACAGCCAAACACGTCACCTAATATCTAAAAGAAATGATCAGAATGAACCTGCTTTATCATAATAGTTGATGAGGGCAACGCAGAACGATTTCCTTTTGCACCAGCAGTCAGAAGCAAAGCAGCTTCACCCCAAGCATTCCCGACGCAAAGAGTAAAGATTGGTGGTTTGACATACCTGAAGTCAAAGATAAGGTAAGAATTGATTACTGCATGGATAACTGGTTGGTCTCCCCAAAATAGGCTTGATCTGAAAACTGTCTCCAAGTGCAATTTCAAATATTTGGGAAAGCAGTTTTACGATTCAAGTCTAGTTATCAATACTGTTAAGAGAAAAGTAAGTGAAAGAAGTAAGTAGAGAAAAGGAACGAAGATCAATTACCCCATGACATCATATATTGCAAAAGCCTCAGTATCATAGCCCAACTTTTCACCATTCTGAAATGGGAGAAGATAAATTCTCTTATAACATTTTGAACGAATAGGTAATGAATTATAGACTTTTCATCATTCATTTGAAACAAACCACAGTTTCAATTTACTTTTCAGCATGAGTTGATAATATGTTGGACTTTCCATATGAAAGCCTACCTTGGTTGTCCCTGTCGAGTTTATGTAAAGGTAAATAGGCTTTTCCTCGTCTTCATACTGAAGGTAAAGAAACTCCGCAAGTATCAACTCAGTGACTGATGGTACAAGAGACATTCCCAAATATACAATTCGGTTTTTGAACAAATATGATGCCAAATCAGGAGGAGGTTGTTCGTGTGCACTTCCCTTTGAGAAAGGTATAACCTGTTGATAAGAGGGAACTGCGATGATAAGAATCAAAGAAAAAGAAAAAGGCTCACTGAGAGTGAATTGATCAACCATTAATCTCAGCCCAGCTAAAATAGATCAGACAAAAAACTGTATGTGAAGAATATAAAAGCCTCCAAATTCCCTATGACAGCCAGGGATCCTGTTCATAATCAGAGGAATTGATGCATATTGTATGTAGCACACACAATGAATTGAAACTTCTGCCCCATAATAAGTGACAAATAGTCAACTTAAATCAATATTCAACCATTTGCACTATATAATCTTCATACTCAACCTTCTAACCAAACATGTAGCATCTCCTATCAATTTTTAAAAAGTAACGAATGAGCATTCTTTGAGACCTGACTAGACATATTTAGACTGAGTCACTCTAATCCATTGATATCGCCGGTTCAAAACTAAGTAACAACCGCTGGTCAAGTATGATTCGACTACAATTTCTGTAAATTCACTACCAGAGAAGCATAAATATAAGCTATAGAATGAATGAGCATTCTTCCAATTGCAATCTAATTGCCATTATCTTGAGTTACTCTAATCCATTGTTCAAAACTAAGGAACAACAATTGGTGTCAACCAATACAATTTCTGGAAATACACTACCACGGGAGCATAAAGCAGAATATCAGCTACAGCCACGGAAAACCCGATTTCAAAATCCTAATAGTGTAGACCTCAGCTAATTGAGAAACGATATGAAATGTACAAAATTAAAGTACCATGGTGACAACTCCGCGCTTAGGTTTGGAACTGGACAAATTTAACGGATTCAGCGATTCCGCACGAAGCTTAGCGCCGCAAAATTCACTAGAGATGCTTCCTCCGGTATACGGCGAGAGAAAGCCATTAGAGAGAGAAGCTTTAAGAGACGAAGATGAAGAAAATCTCGCTTTAGATCTCAGGTTACGTGTAGAAGACGGGATTATCGCTGACGAACGAGCTCGGAGAGTTGTGAAGCTCGTCGCAGTCGCTGCTGCTACCTCCATTTTTTTGTTTGTTGCAGAGAGGAAGAGTGAGAGAGTCGCCGAGACCCCGAAACGATAACGACGATCTATATCATATCGGGCTTTATAACATTATTATTGGGCTCAATAATAAGCCCAATAGTTTTAGTTTTTCTCTGGAAATATTCCGGTTATTCGATTAGTAGAAACCAAATCAAACCGGGATTTTCTTAATTTTCGAAAAAGTTTAGTATAATTTTATGAGGCTACCAAACAAAACATCTACTGGCCACTTCAGAGAATCATCTGTCGTGTTCTGTTTTTTCTTTTTGTTCTCAGATTTTTATAAACATGAATGAATAGAGAGCACTAAACCTGAATCGTTCCACTAATTCTCAGCAAAAATGCGTTCACTTCACTTAATCGTCTTCATCATCATCATCAGTAAGTACGAATCTTGTATATTCTTCATAAGTTTTTTTGTGTGCATACTGTGAAACTAATCAGGACTTTCTAATTTGCTTATCATCTTCAAAAAGGTCTTGTTAAAGCTTCAAAAAGCGACGATGGGTTTTGTTCAGCGCCTTCGATTGTTGAATCGGATGAGAAGACGAAACCCATTTATTGGAAAGCAACACATCCAACACTCTCTCCTTCACACCTCCAAGGTTCATATGTTTCCTTACAGCAATCGTGATGTTATTAGATTACTCGTTTCTAGCTTCGTGTCATTAAAAGTTTGATCCTTTTGCTGGTTTGAGTTCGATTACCCTTTTAGGTCAATTGTGCGAGGTCATAGCAAATAGGGTTGATTTTGATTACTAGCAGTACTGATTACTAGTTAGGATTACTTGAATTCTTGGCTCATGCCTTGTAAAAAGGTCTTAAATTTTGCTCAAGTATATGCTGGCATAGAAGCCATGGAAGCATTCAAGTTTCAGTTCTGTCAGATAGACAGATTTACTGGTCTCTTTCTGATAGTTGTCACTTTGTATATTCATATGGGGATTTCTGATAAATTTTGGTAATTGAGAATTCTTCATTTTTGGATCTTTGTCAAGTAATTTAAGCTGAAATGTTTTGATTTTGTTGTTTTGTAGACTTGCCCGGTTTCACAAGAAGTGTATACAAACGAGATCATGCGTTAATAACACCGGAAAGTCATGTATACAGCCCTATACCTGACTGGTACAGAACACTCTTTTAACTTCCCTAGTTTTCTTCATCTTGTAAGTGGCTAAAGTCTGCAAGTTTTTCACTTATTTGTTGCTCAAATTTACAGGACAAACACATTAGGAGCATATTTGATCACACCGGCAACGGGATCCCATTTTGTCATGTACTTGGCGAAAATGAAAGGTCTGGATCCAATTTATTCTCAGAAGTGATGAACTTCATCTTGGGATTATTTTCTTTTATTATTTGATATTAGAGTTACTATCTAGATGTCAATGTAATCTTTTAGGAACTAGATTTGTGTCCTTGAGTGCTCTGCTACACCAATCTTATTGGTATCAGAACAATCCCTTGTTCTTGCTATACGTAGAACAAGTGAGGGATTAAGGATTTGCGGTATTATATGGTCTACATGTAGGATTTGGTGATCATCTGCTGATTTTCTTGTCTCTTGCAGAAATGTCAAGTTCAAGTTTGCCTCCACAAGACATAGAGCGGTATTGTTACATATATGAGCTCTCTCTCTCTTTGACATATGCTTACACTTATTATCTACATTCTACTTATTAACTCCTTTCAATATTTTGAATTTTCTTCAAGTCTTGTATTCGTGGTCGAGGGTGCTGTAACACTCACTAACACATCCAGTTCTACAAAAAAGTTGGCGGTATGATCTGTATAAGAATAATTTACTGAAGTATTGTTCTGGTTACATTGTTGCTACCCAGCTTTGATGATGAATGCTTGCAAGATTTCTCCACTTGTTTCTTCATTTTTGCTGATATTCCTATTTTTTCTGTAGGTTGATTCCTATGCATACCTACCTCCAAACTTTTATCATTCCTTGGAATGTGTTGATTCTGCAACACTTGTGGTCTTCGAGCGGAGGTTCTTTTCCTGCCCATTAATATGACAAGAAAATTTCAGGTTTTGCTTCAGTTTATAACTTAAAAATCTCCTGCTATACTGGTACATCTCTAGGTATGAACATCTAGGAAGTCACACAACAGAGCTTATCGTTGGCTCCACGGACAATCAACCACTACTAGAGACTCCTGGTGAGGTAAGTGTGCAAAAGTTCTCCACTTTCCTCATAATGCATCTAAATTCTTTCAATTTACATTGTAATACAAGTTCTAGATTCTACATTAGTCATCTCTGAAGATTTGGTTTGTTATTATTACAGGTTTTTGAACTGCGGAAACTTCTTCCGACGTCCCTTGCTTATGACTTCAACATTCATGTAAGCACTTCACTTGATCGAATGAATCCTTTCGCTTTTTGTGACCTCTAAACTTACTGTGCCTGTCATATGCAGATTATGGATTTTCAGCCTGGAGAGTTTCTCAATGTTAAGGTACAGAACTGTTTAGCTTCATTACTACTATACGGATGGTGATACCATCTATTGCTCGTGATTTCCTTTCTCTAACTATTAGTTTTCCATTTCAGTCTAGTCTTCTCATATTATTTTGCAATGTTAACAGGAAGTTCATTATAACCAACATGGTTTGTTGCTTCTGGAGGGCCAAGGCATTTATCGCTTGGGAGATAACTGGTATGCGACGCTGTACTAATAAATCATAAGTGTGGATATATAGCTTCCACAAACACACACATGCACAATCAAGAAAATTAGTCTTCTGCATTGGTTATGTAATGTGATCAGACGCATTTGACCAAAAATAAAACAGCTACCACAGCCACATTCCACACGATACAAGAAGTGGTTATAACTTTGATGTGATCTTCTCTTTTAATAGGTATCCAGTTCAGGCTGGTGATGTCATATGGATGGCTCCTTTTGTTCCTCAATGGTATGAGATTGCCCACAACTTGAGTTTCTACTCTGTTTCAAGCAATTTTCAAACTTTTGCAAGATTCTCTCTTGGAACTGTGTCTTAACTACCTGAAAGATCATTCGACCACACGTTCTCAGATAGTGTTCGTTGTTTCAGGTATGCTGCACTTGGAAAGACTAGGTCTCGGTATCTGCTGTACAAAGATGTGAATCGGAATCCGTTGTGATCAAAGATACTTATATGACTTGGTGGGAAGTTTGATGAGGTCAAGAAGGTTCTTTTGCAGTAAAAAGCCAGAACCTTGTTATTTAGTTATCTATCTTACAAGCCTCATGTCTACTCTTAAGCACTAGCTACTCGAGTCGTAATTGTATGAAATAACAAAAACTAATTTGAAATGCCATATCTTTGTTTCAGCAACTGGGTTTCCTCTACATGACCTGTATTTTCCTTGCCTCTAATGCAATAGTGTCGACAATGATTTCACCGTCTCACTGAATAGTTACCACAGTGGTATAGTGTTACTAATCAAAGCTTTATATATACCAAAAAAAAATAAAAAGAAAAAAAGTTTTTCTTTCTCAGACACAGAAATCGAATCACTTTCTTTACCTTTGCTTCTCGGCGCCGGTGTAGCAACTGCTCACCGGCGTCGGGATCTATCAATGACCCTGAATCTCCTTTCCCCTCCTTTAAGCTTTTGGATCCTCTTACTTGTTTTACTTTTGTGCAACTCCCTACCAAATCCAAGTTCCTCTTCTTCTATGGCTTCTCTCCTTAACAATTTCAAAACCTGCGAGGAAAGAAAAATGAGACTTCCGGCGAGTCCTTTTCTGACCCATCCTCCGTTTGCAGCATCCTATATGAAGTGGGGAAGAGAGAACACTTGTGAAACCAGCGGCGCTACCACTGGCAACTCTGAGACTAGCCTCTCGGCATCTCTCAGATCCTTTAGATCTGGTCTCCTAACATTCTCTTTCGACGAATCTACTAACCGGACTCCACCGGCTTTAAGGTTTCCACTCCACATGTGCCTTTATCGAGAAGAAGTTATGTCACTGTGGAGGCTGCAACCGACGGCGGCCACTCCGCTGTTGAGGGCGACGACAAACAGCACCAAAACCCTAGCTGCTCCAGTGGTCGCCCTTTTTGGGCTAGGCCCATTATCTACTTGTTTGCTCTCTGGCCCAATTTCATCGAAGGCCTTTTATGTGATAAGTGACCCATCAATTTATTCACTTTGGCCCAGCTTGAAGAAGAACGGCATTATGATCCTGTCTCTAAGGAGCTGTGATTACCGTTTCCTCTCCATTCCTTTTACCATCCTTCTGATCAGCTTTGAGATCCTTGAAACCCCCGCTCTTCGTCTCTCTTACCGGTTCCCCTCGAAGTCAACCTCAACATCTCTTCGTTCCTTGGATTTAGATCCCCTCACCAAGTGTTTTACTTGGGTGCAGTTGGACGGGAGCTCTGTTTTGACGTTGGAGCCGATGAAGACCCTGATGAAGAGAGCTCAGTCCTTAAAAACGCTAGCTGACTTCAGCCCATATCTTCAAAGCTCAAGGTTTGCTCGAACCCTGGAGTTTAGCTTATGTTGGTTAGACTATGGTACTTGTCTGATTTTGAAGCTAATTAGGTCCCTTAAACCTCTATCGAAAGCACCTACTTTAGATCCTTTTGTCTCTATTTTGGATGGCCGCAGACTTCATAATAGCAAAACAAAAGGCTCTCTAGGCTGGTTAGATATTTATCCTTGTCAAGATCAGATAGAAAGCTTGTATCAAACCCTTATCAAATTCGCCTATCTCCATCACCACCAATCGCCTAAAAGTTTGAACCTAGGGTCTGCTTTATTGTTTCACTGCAAATCCGACTACAAGCTTTGTGTGGAATTCCTTAACTTCCATGGCCGATGGCTTCATGTGAGGGAGGACCCACCTGCTTTGTTACGGTATTGCACATATCCATTGCGATTCATGTTTGTAGGTTCACCTAAAGTCTTGAGATTTGAGCCCAATACGCTGAAGACACTTGAACTTTTGTTCTTGCGCTTTCTCTTGTCAGCAGAAAAACTACCTTTAACCTCCTCCATGGAGAACCCTTTTAAAAGCTCCTATGCATGTATTGCAAGAGCCTTCTATGATCACTTGTTGGTCGAGGAATTCGAGAAGCCCGTCTTCATGGTCGATTCCGCTATGGTCCCAAACGATTCTTCAAGCATTGCAAACCTCTCAAAGTCAAGCATTTTCTTGGAAACCTCTTGGAACCTCTATCTTTATTTCCTTTGTATGCTCTTAGTTTTCAGTTGTATGAACTCCCCTCTTTTGAGGATTTAATTTAATGAAAGCTTTGTTTGTCCAAAAAAAAAAAAAAATAACTTTATATCCATAGTCAAGCTTAAGTTCCAATATCTTTGATTCCTTGATAGAAAATATCAATAAAACCTGTCTTGATTAGATCAATAGATATAACTTTGATGGGAGAATAATATAAAACGTAGTCCACCACCAGAACACAGCCGCCACTTCCACCACAAGGAGGACGTTCAACACCGTTCCTTTTATTCTCGCCGACGGTGACTCTTGATGAGGTCACCACGTCACCTTTTCCTAAACAGGAATATTATGATGAGTCCACTTATCTTTTACTCGTCCTAATTAAGCTCTTTCCTCTATCTTTATCTCTCTCACTCACTCACTTTCTCTAAAGCTATAAACTAGTTGTCTCTCGTTATAAGTCCATGGTTCCCACTTATGCAATATTTTAACACAAGTGTTTTGTGAATGCGTTTATGTATCATGTATGTAGTCTTTAAGAATTTTTTTAAAAAACCTTAATTAGTGAAGAAAAAAAAACAAAAAGAGTATGAAAAAGATAACCTAGAATTTGGAATGGCCCAAAGATTGCTTGATTAGTTAGTTTATAAACATATTTTCGATAAAACAATAATTCATTACATAAATTTATAACCTAAGTGGTGAGTAGTTTTGGGTGCTTGGGGTTGAGAATGACTGTGTTATACGTGTGCAATATATTAGACCCTTGACAATTGCATCAATTTTATTTACACGAATATGTTTCGTGACTAAAGTCTCTAATACTATCATTTTCTCAATTCTTCCAAAAATTAAGATAATTCGATTTCATATCTGCCTATGTATATCCTTTGACTGAATTTAATTTCCTAATCACCTGTACATATATATACGAAGGTCTACTGTAAAACCAAAGCATCGGTTGCAAAATTTTGTTATTACATTCAATATTCTCTTAAAATTATATGTTTTTCAAAGGATTTTATGGTTTCAAATCATGGATGTCTTTGGCGACAAAAAAAAAAAAAGAAAAAAAAAATCATGGATGTCGTCTTTTCATGTATGGCAGACCACCTTGGTTTAATTTAAGTTCCATGACATATATATTTAACTTTACATGTTACATCAAAATTATTTTGTATTGTATGTCCCAAAAGATTAAAGGTACATCGTTTGATAAATATTTAAATGCGGAAACATTGTTGACAATCTTGTTGGCTACTTATTTCTTTGATCGATTACTTTCTTTTAAATATTTTGTATTTGATATGAACTTTGCAATCAAAGATTTTTTTTTTGTTTGTTTTCCTTTATTTATTTATTTGTTACATCACACTTCTTGTGGTGGAATGGTGGGCATTTCATAGCCTATGATAAACCAAAAGAAACCAAATACAAATGAACTAATTAAGGCACTCTATGACGTTAATTAAGGCACTAGCTACGGTTCAAATCAAACAAACAAATATTATATAAATAGTAATTTAGTGCTTGGTATAAATCAATCGTATTGTTTGGATGAGGAGTTTCCACCACGATAATTTCATAATCAAACGTTAATTCAAATTAGGAAACCACAAAATGACAGATATATATAGTAATGTGAGAAGTCCGTTAATGTTGTCTAAAAGCCTCAACAAATTAATAAACTAACTAATTGTCCTTTGACATATCCCACAAGGTTGTATGTATGAGTTTAATTACAGTCAAGAAAAGAAATTTAAAACAATTCCTTAGATGTAAAGAAAAAACAAAATCCTAGATATGTAAAAGGTTATATGTATGAGTTTGCTTTTTTTTTTTTGGGTAAGAAGGTTGTATGTATGAGTTGAATATAGAGAAATATAGATTACAAAAATATATCATACTAAACAAGAGTTTAAACACCAAAAAGAAGATAGAAAAAAACATAATAATCAAGCGATATCACACAATCAGCATAATATTATCGTCAGCAAATTGATAAATCATAAAAATAAATTATTACAACTTAAGATTGGTATATATATACTCTGATATTGGTCATACATTTTTGTTAATTAGTCACTTAGCAGTTGTGTAATATATAATACAGAATTAGTATGTGATGCGGTAAGAAAGGTAAGTGCAAAAAACTGTCAATATCATTATCGCTGTAATGGAGTTAGGAGATCGAATACTCCTATATCCGATCGTTAATATCATGTCCAATCTAGCAACCTAATTAATCATTTGGTCTAACTTGTAACCTAGAAGTCTATATAACATTGAAATGGACCTCATCATTATTACATTTAATAGGGTAATGATGAAGTTATAAGCTTATAATGATGACTTCACACTAAGTATCTATATAGTATTAAGAAACCCTAGACCTACTTTGTTAGAAAAGATATGGTTTCTAATATTATCGCACCATATGTATATCAGATAGTAGAAACCATATCATACAGTATATGATATTGAATATCCAGCTATAACGTAGAACGCCAATACACAGTTTTCTTTTCTATTATATCACACTAATTTTTCAACTCCATTATAAGTATATTCACATTCACGTTGTAACATTCGTGAAAAACTTGGAACAAATATCATCTAAAGACTGTGTGTGTTTATTATAATGCAGAAGTACTCATGCTTTCGGTTCATGGACCGGAATATCTTAAAAATGTTATTAATTTTCTATAGATTTATTCTAAATTTCCAAACGATCTTATAATATTACTTTTGCTTATTTTTAGTGAGTGGGCAATATAAGGCAATCTTAACTGGACCATGATAATTTTGGAGTGGATCAAAAACGCATAAAGCTTTAGCTTTGTGGTGTTATGTTCATTTCAAATGTCAAATCTTTGATAATAGCTACTCTATGTAATTAGAGAGACTATTACTGTATTTAGTTAGTGTATCAATAAAAGGTAAACTTCTTGTGAAATATGCTAGAATGCTACTCTTCATTGAATATACATACACACACATCTATTTCCTATCTTAATTTTACTTTTTGGTAACATGATGATTTTTATTTAATTTTTAATGATTAGCTGAATAGTCTTTTTTTTTATTTTTGTAAATAGAACTAGCTGAATAGTCTATTTTGAAAACTTAAGCTGTCTACATGTGTCTTCACTCTTCATAAAGCAGTTCATACTATAGTACTTCTAAAAATTTAGACAAAGTAATAACTAATGCTCTATAATAATTTAGATAGTTTTTAACCCTTATTAGAATTGAAAACAAATTTATATGTGTAATGTGTTAATCTTAATGTTTTAGTTGAACGCTAAAATGTCGATGGAAATTGTTCATGATGCATTCTCGAACCGTAACAAAAAAAAATTGAAACTTCCACAACTTCTTTTGGAAATTTACATCAGTTTTGTGAAACATTAACAATCTTTTGTAACTCTTTGATACAATTTCGAAAACTTTTACAAATCCTTAGAAATTTTTAAAAATTGTTGTTTGTAATATAGTTTTCTATGGTGTCATGATCTACTTTTCTAGATACAAAATAATATTTATACAATTTCAATCCTTTTTTCGTGGTCATTAGGTGATTTGAAATCACTCATTTCATACGTTTGATTTGGTGATTTGACCAAGAAATCACTGATGATTTCATACGCACTAGACCAAGTAACGTCATTTTGTTCTTGATCAATAAATATATTAGAAACAAAAACACTTTACACGTCGATGACACGAACTTTAGAATATATTCAAGAAGAACATCTCCAGGTGTGTTAACATACATCAAAATATGGTTTCTTTTTCGGATATAAGACAAAGTATTTTAAAGAATACTTTAAGGGTGATGATCCAATCAATTAGGTTAGCGGAGACTTGACCATAGTGCACTTCATACTCTACACTATGCATTTATATGGACGACAGAGATATGAACATGGTCCACTTCACTACATGCTTTACATTATACACACAAACACAAATACACAATATGTATATATAAGATTCGTATTGATAGCGTATGTGCATGCTGTGACTTATATAAATAGGTAAGGGTATTTCAGCTTTTATATGTGCGTATGTGTATATAGATATAGTAAACTAATTGTTCATGTTTACCCTTTGGTGATTTTTTTTTTGAATAATAAAATCTTTACGTTAACATAATTTATCTCGAGTGTATACAACTGGTTTTACCTGAACAATTGAACTCCGGGACACAAAAATAATGACAAAAGACTATAAAGATTAGAGAAACGAATATCAATTTTTTTTTATATAGAGAAATGCATAACAAGAATTTCACTTTACTAATACTTTAATTTGTTTATGATATAGAGTTTTGTGAGTATGCTCATGAACTGCTCCAGTAATGAAAATGTATCTTTCCATTTCATTATCGTTATTCCTATCAAACAAAAAAAGTTAAGGATAAGTAATTTATAATGTTTTGACATATAGTTTTAAGATCCGAAAGGCAATGAATTTGATTTCAACTTTGACTAGACATAATTGGTTTAAACTATACGGTTATAATAATATAATGAAGGTGGAGGTGGACTTACAATTTTTGTTGTCAAATACTAATGTCGCACTAATAGTAGTAATTAGCGCGGTATGGAGCTCTCTTCCTACTCCATCAACCATAATGGGTTGATAATTTAATTCATCCCACTAAATTTACACTTTATTAATTATCATAGTGTGATATATATATATATATATATATAAAAGATCATTCACATTCACATTGTGTTCCTCGGAAGTAAAGAAGAATGTGATGGATACGTATCAAAACTACAAAAGTTACAAAATCTATTAAAATAATTTTCTTTAAAAGTTCACGTCGTTAAGTCAAAATATGAACGATTAAAAAGATTTTAACGTATATTTGGATTCATAATTTGTACTGCAAAATCAAGTTGATCAACAATGCGTACAAACAAATATTATACCTGAGTTTTTATTGTAAGCTAAAAAAAGATTATACCAGAGTTTTTATTGTAATTAAGCTAAGTACTTTTGCTCATATATAAGGTAATATTTCTATATAATTAGATGCTTCTTAAAGATAAGAGAAGGATACCAATTGAGAGAAAGAGAGCCATACTTTCTTTCCCGTACATGTATCCATCATCATGCATGATATATACACAAAATATAATATATATATATATATATAGAACGAGAAAGAACTTGATCATTCGGGCTGCGAAAGGCTGCAAAAATGCATGTGTTGTTGGTTGGTCTAAAAGATGATTTTGTATGTACCTGCGTAGACGTGTCGTGAGAACAGTGGTTTATAGATGAGGGTAAGACTATAATTGCAGTCTACAAAACTCGTGAAAAAGGACATACAAGTACTTTCAGTAAAGCTTTTGTAATAAGGTCCGCAGTGTACAACCCACTTTTAGATTCTCCCAATGATCACGATCAGTTTTGTCCTACGATACGAACATGTCTTCTTCTTTTTTTTTTTCTTTTTTATTAATTCCTTTTATTACTAAATGGAAACTCACATTCCAAAGGTAGAGCACGAAGCTTTTTCAGCAAATTTAATCGTTGTAAAAGCATTTAAATACGAAATTTTGTTGAAATAGAGATGTATTAGTCTACGGGTCATAACGAATTAATATAACTAACAATAAATATGCGATCGGTTTATGATTATAACTACAGTATCTAACAAAGTTATGGACTATGACTGTTATAAAAAATATATATATTCAAAGTAAAGGAGGAACAAAAAAGTTAAAGAAGTTATGATAAAAAGATTTTAAATCGAACGTTCGAAATCATACGAAACGAAAGGTTATCCAAGAAGCCTACTGATTATATATAGAGCCACTCCCACTCGTCAAGCTAAACAAACGACCTTATTTAATTATCTACTATCTTATGAACGAAAGAGCAAAACATGTCAAAGTACTTCCACAGCCTCTCACAGACACCACACAGGCTCAAGTCCAGGATGCTCGCTACGTGGACTCCTGATCAAGAAGTCAACCAAGTCCGCCTTCGTTCCGGTGCGGACATGAAGCGTAAACTCCGGTGGTTTGACCTCGTCTCTCTCGGCGTCGGTGGCATGCTCGGGGTCGGTGTCTTCGTGACAACCGGACCCGTCGCACGTGACATCTCTGGCCCGGCCGTATTCATTTCCTACATGGTCGCCGGTTTTTCGGCACTTTTGTCCTCACTTTGTTACACTGAGTTCTCAGTTAACGTCCCTGTCGCCGGTGGAGCGTTCAGTTATCTCCGAGTCACATTCGGTACTTCAATATAATTTCATATATTATTTCTTTCAACGGTATAGTTTTTATTTTTTTTTCACTTTTTACTTGTTTAATAAGTTTTCTCTCATACTTCATACAAATAATACAGATATTAATTTAAAATTAAATACAGATATTTCTCTTTATTTTTAAAAAATTTAAAATAATCCAAACCAATACGTTTTTGTTTTTGTTTTTCTTTTACCTATACACAAAATTAATATCTAAAAAAAAGAAGAAGACAAGTAAAAAAAAGAAAAAGAAAAAGTAATTGTCAGCTGTCACAGTCAGACAGATCTGAAGAACATGGTACATGTATACGAGATTCCTCTCTGTTCATCCCCATATGCGATCTTTCTTTGTCAGTAGAAAAGTATATCTGACCCATAAAAAACGCGTACGTGGGGGCATGCAGGTGAATTTATCGGGTATTTTGGAGGAGCCAACATACTTTTGGAGTACGTTTTGTCGAACGCTGCAGTTGCTAGAAGCTTCACAGAGTATGCGTGTACGGCGTTTGGCGTTTCTGATCCAAACGCTTGGAGAATTAAAGTGAATGGTCTCAAGACTGGTTACAACGAACTCGATTTCCCTGCCGTTGCTCTTGTCCTTCTCCTCACTCTCTGCCTTTGTCATAGGTACGTACTAGTTATAATGCTATATATATATATATATATATATATATATATTATCCAACCAAAATATTATTTTCCTATATGATTAGTATTTCTTTATTATTCGTATTAGTTCTTGAACGTTACTATTTTAGCACGAAGGAGAGCTCAATGCTGAACCTAGTGATGACGGTGTTCCACATAATATTCTTCGGGTTTGTAATAATCGCCGGATTTAGTCACGGCGACGGAGCCAAGGCGCTGGTGGAGCCGCGAGGTCTGACTCCGTACGGCGTTCGCGGAGTCGTTAACGGAGCTGCCGTAGTGTACTTCAGCTACATCGGATACGACACCGTTTCCACTCTGGCCGAAGAGATCCAAAACCCTTCCTTTAGTCTCCCCGTCGGGATCATTGGCTCCGTTTCAGTCGTCTCCGTCCTCTATTGCCTCATGTCTCTCGTGCTCTGCCTCATGGTTCCCTACAATGAGGTAATGTATAATTAATTAAATGTTCTAATGTATATATTTTGTGAAGATTTTTGTAACTTCATCTATAATAATCCCTATCCAATGTGATCACATGCATCCTTATTAGCATCCGCTAGTTATAGCTAAATTAATATAGTGGAAAAAGCAAAATATTTATAGAGAGAGAAAATTTAGGTAGCTCGTATAACTTGTTGAATGAATTTGTATTTTATTTAAAATACATCACAAACTTTTACTATTGTTTATGAGAATATCTAAAAGCATCGTTGACGGAGAAAAAGAAGCATATATCGCTTAAACACACTATTCAAAAATTTAAATCAGTATTTTTCTGTTTATGTATACATATTTTGTACAAAAAATAATAATCAAATAACTCACTGATAGCAGGTTTAATATACTTAAACTTGGTTAAATGTAAAAAAAAATGTTGTAGATATCAAAAAGTGCGTCGTACGCAGTTGCATTTCGAAGGATAGGGTGGGGTTGGGCAGGGAACGTGGTCGGTGCGGGTGCGAGCCTGGGGATAGTGGCGTCGCTTTTGGTGGCGATGTTAGGGCAAGCCAGATACCTTTGTGTGATCGGAAGAGCCAGACTGGTCCCTTCATGGCTTGCCAAGGTGCATCCTTCCACTGGAACTCCCTTGAACGCCACTCTTTTTCTCGGTACTTAATAACATTTTATACAATTTCGTAACTTAGTATGTGATGGATTTGATTAACAATATTGGGAAATACTATGTCAAGGAAATGATTAATATAAACCATGTGAGTGGAATCATAAAAACTTATTTAATTATCGAATTTAAAAACTATACTAAATGTGTGCGTTTTCAGGCCTATGTACAGCTTCGATTGCTTTGTTCACGGATCTAGAAATAGTGATGGAGCTGATATCACTCGGAACGCTATGCGTTTTCTACCTAGTGGCCAATGCTCTTATCTATCGCAAGTATACATTAACGGGCCAAAACTCACCTCTTCACACTCTCTCATTCCTTGCACTCCTCTCTTCTTCCGCTCTCGCGTTCTCCCTATGGTGGAAACTTAACAAACCGTGGTGGGGCTTAATGCTATTTATCTCGATCACTATAGGGGTCACAGTAATTTTTCAATACCACACATCATTGCTTTCGTCGACTGCTAACAAAAATCTTCTTGCACCTATACCCTCCACGTGGTCGGTGCCGTTCATGCCGTGGCCAGCAGCAATATCGGTGTTTCTTAACGTTTTTCTAACTACAACGCTGAAAAAACTGTCGTTTCAGAGGTTTGCGATATGGACATGTCTTGTAACGATGTTCTACGTGTTGTATGGCGTACACAGGACTTATGAAGCCGAAGATATAGGTAGAGACAGAGTAGAGTTTGTTGAAAGTCATGTCACTAGCACGAGGGTGCAACCGGAAATGTTGGACAATATCGAAATGGTAGTTCCTTAAATGTGTATACTGTTTTTGTTTGTTCAAGAACAAATTATCGAGGCGTTGACGTATGCGTGGATTCTTTTCACCAAGAAATTTGAGGCGTATACGCCGTAATATCTCCGGTTAGGGACCAAAACAAGTTAAATTAGCATTTTTTCCAACTCGTGATCTTTTAAAACTCCATTTTTGGGAGGGTGGCCGATTAGTATATCAATTGAACTAACCTAGATGAGCATAATGTAGTAAATTTAGATACACCGGTGACTTGGTCATCAAAGATCCTAACTAGTGTATCTCATCAAGAATGTTCTATATATTACACATTCATGTTCTTTCTTGAACATGGATGCCTGTTTTACCGTTTTTACCGAAAATAAATATAAAAGTAAGACTCCAAAAAATGTGGTTTAGTAAAAGCATGTGGACTCATTCATTACTTCCTTGCACACATAATTTGACCGGCTTCGACATAATCTAAAGTGGTTTAGTAAAAGCATGTGGAAGTTCAAAATGTAGATATCTATGAGAGACTTGAGAGGGTGGCTCGAGCTGGAGATATTGAGAATCTCTACGAGTTGATTGCAGATGATGCAAATATTCTGAGACATTTTGATGAATTTCATTTTTGTGATACGCCACTACACATTGCCACGGAAAATGGTCGAACTCATCTTGCTATGGAAAGGAGGATATATTTGCCTGGAAGGATGAAGATGGCAACACAGTCTACCATATTGCTGCATCAATTAATCAGACTGAGGTAGATGTCTCTCTGGTCTTTCCATTCAGTTGTCCTTCCGCCATTTAAATTTTTATTCAAATATGGCTCTTGGTGCATGAAAGGATATATATGCTCGCATCTTGCTCTAGTGTCGTCACAATTGCTATTGAAAATTACTTGCTCTAGCATTTGCTAAGAGCTGCTTCGTAACATCTGGGACATTTTCTTTTACAATTGCCTTCTTGCGAAAGTTTGTGGGTGCTATGGCAATGAGTGGAATTATCTCATGATCGCGGTGTATATTTTGCTCATCATATCTTTTCATTAGTGTTGGGATTCCTATTAGGTTTTCCTAAACTCTGGGTGATGTGTGCTTCACTTTGCTGGTCATTAAGTTGCTATGTAGAATCGTTAACATAAAAGCAAAGAACTTGGATGGTAAGACTGCAATGGACATACTCCAAACTTACAAATCTCCTCTTTTCCCCAAAATAAGCAGACTTCTCAAACCGTGCTAAAGAAATACTAATTTGTGGTTCCACAATCGGAATATTTGAGCAAGAAGCCATCGTTTATCGAGAAACAAAACACTCTCTTGGGGTTGTTGAGCAATCTGAGTAAGATTAGGCACACGTCTCTAAATACTAGTGACAATCGCAGTGTGATAATTGTAGTGGCTATACTGATAGTCACAGCTACATACCAAGCTGGTTTCAGTCCTCCTGGTGGATTTTGGCAGGAAGATTCAAAGCCTGGAGATTTCAATCCGCACTTTGCTGGGTAGATGACTATGCCCATTGACGGTGCCTCTTTTTTTTTTTTTTTTTTTATGTATTTAATGGAATTGCCTTTTTCTCATCTCTATATATGATCATGATTCTCGGAGTCAAGTTATTTCGGTGAAACAGTTCAGCTGGTCTGGTTTGCTTTCCATTATGTCAGATTTGAGTTTCGGTCCCTTTGTTTAGTTGAACTGTGAATTGTGTTTTCCACTTTTGCATGTTCACCATTACGATATTGCCAAATTGACTGTGATAGAAGTTTATACTCAACATACGATGATACTAAATTACATCAGGCAAATTCTCTAGACAGCTTGCAGCGAGCTTCCAGCATGAGGGAACGTATCAAATTTTGTAAGTTGGAAGGGGGAAAAGAATAAAATAAGTTACTCATCTGTTCCAAAAAAAAAACAATAGAGTTGGTGCAAACACAAAAGGGCTATCCTACGTTCAAACACAAATTTTATCTTACCAAATTATCAAAATGCCAACAATTGGAAACCCAACTGACATTACTTGCATCAAATTTCACTGCCGTTTCTGTTCCTAGTAACTCAAGAAGACACTTCTTACTACACTCGAAAGCTATTTCATCATTATACCATATGAAGCCATATAATGAACCATGCATCTCGTTAATAAGAGTTCCCTACTACGAAACCGGCCTCCTTGCATTTGAGCTCTTTTTCTCGCTCAATGCCTCAGCAAACGCACCTATGATCTGCTGTTGTGACTCAAGCATCATCTGGCAATGCTTCAGCTCCATTTCCATTCTTGACTTCTCCATCTCCCTCATCATCTCCATCTTCGAATTCTCCACCCTCACAAACATTTCTGTCAACATCTTGACGGAAGAAACAACTTCATCAATCGGGTCAGACTCAACTTCTGCTGCTGCATTCATTTGCTCGTGCTTGAACCTGGAAGACGATCCATAGCCATTGGAAACACCAGTGTTACGAGGATAGCTCCCATCTTTCCTGCTGTAGCCATTCACCCGCGATGAGCTCCTAGAACTTTGAATCCTCGGGTTGAATCCTTCCCTCTCTGATCTATCGTCATCGAACTCATCATCATAATCCAGATCCTGAGAGAAATTGGGTTCAGGCTTACTGAAATTCTTCGGTTTAAACCCATGAGAAGCAAAATTCCGATCACCAAACGACTTCAACGGAAAACCACCACCACCGCTGTGGCTAAAATCACCAGAGGAAGGCTTGCCATGAGTCCTAAGCCTGGTTGCTTTCGGGACTAACACAATCTCATCATCTGAATCAGCATCGAAATCAGCACTAACCTTTGGATTTCCATTGTATTTCCTTTTTAATCCAAATCCACTTCCTGAATCGTGATCTGAATCAAACTCAGACTTGAAACCACCATATAATTTCATATTACTCCTTGACCTAGATCTAACCCCATATCCATCTCCTACATCACGAGGTGAATCAGAGTAACCACCGCTGAACTTACCGGACCTCTTCGATCTAACCCTAAATCCATCCAAACCATTACTCTCATCGTCATGATCCACATCGGGATCGTAAGTTTCTACGGCCGCCGGAGTCACAGGAGCGAACCCCATAGCATCCAATATAGGGAACAATTCCCAAGAGGAAGAGAACTTGCCTGGTCGATTAAGAGACCGTTGTTTTTCGCCGCGATAACGTTTCCGAAGCTTCTCGATCTTGTGTCGGCATTGGATGGCTGATTTCGGCGGACCTCCAACGGTGGACGAGGAAGAAACAGCTGCGGCGACGTCGTCCCAATCAGCCGCACGGAGGTTCCCACGGCGGAGGGCAAACCACTTATCCTTGTAGGCATTGACGAGCGCAGCGGTTTCCTCGTCGGTCCAGCACGGAGGAGGAACTCTTCTAGTGGTGGTGGTGGCGACGGTTACGGCGGTGGAAGAATCGATGGCCATGGCGACGGGAGATCCATCATCGGGGATTGACATTGCGGCGGCGAAGAATAAATTAGTGATAATAGAAAGAGCGGTGGGTAAGGGATAATAAAGAGGCGGAGGAGAGGAGAGGCGCACGTTAAAGAAAAAGTTAGGTTAAGGAAGGATTGGGCCGAGAAGGAGGTGGCCGGTTGAGAGTTGTGCTAAAGTGCACCGTGGGAGTGGTGACGTGTGCGCACCCGACGCAACCTTCTCCACCGCCGCCGAATACGCGCGGTCGTTTTAAGAGACCTCTCTCTGCCACAATCAGATGAGTCAATTTACCGGTTCAGTGTAACCCAATGGTTTCGGTTCAAATTATTTGGACTTTTCTAACAATATACTGTACTATTCAATTTCGGTTCGATATATAACCAATGAATTTTCATTTAAACGGAACCAAGACATTTTCTGGCTTCTTTTTGTAGTTTCTATTTATATGAACAAAGAAAATTATAAAATTTCAAAAAGGAAGAAGCAAGACTATCTTGAGCTCATTTGCTAGCTTTTTCTTCATGAACCGGTTCCTTCTTGTTCTTGGCCCGTCTTCATTCTCCGTACGGTTAACGACACTGGTTTCTCCAGCACAGATACATCAACACCATTCCAGACATCAGCTCTTGTTGGTAAACTAGCAATCGTCTCCACCACATCCATGTCTTCTGGCAGAACAGAGCCGAATACAGTGTAAGATTGTTTCCATTCGTGGTGGTTTGCTAAACTGATGAAAAATTCTGGACCCGAGCCAACCCATGCCACTGAGCCACGGCTTATAGTTGGGCAGTGCTCTGTTGGGATCGGCGTGAACATGTTTCCCTCGGCCTGGAGTATTCCTTGAATCATGGCGTATGGTGGGCCATAGGGAGCCTGACACAGTGAAAGGATAAGACGTTCAACAAAACAAGAACCGAAATCTCTGTTTGTACATAGAAAGATAGGTGTGCAAGTAATAAGGCATCAACAAGCTAAAATGGAAATTGAACAGGTTAATATCATTGCAAGCGTAGTCGTTAAAAGCAATCCAAAACTAAAGCGGTAAAGCATTTACACAAAATAAAATGCATTTGAACTTCGTTATAGAACAATGTGTATTCTCTAAGAAGAAATATAGGCAATCAGATGAATCAAAAGGCTAAAGAGTCTATCAAATTGACAAAAATCATATGCATAACACATAAATCACAATTTTTACTATGTGATAAGACCAGTCATGGTTTATGCCTCGAGTACAATCAGCTGTGCCTCACATTATATGCGAGATATGACCAAACATCTCAAAAGAAATTTCATTGGTAGAAAGGGTGACAAGCATACTCGATACAGTCTGAAACCATAAATGGGATTGTACTACAACATACTACAAATGAAAGACAGATATTCAGTAATGAAAAGGAATAACAGATGAATCAAATGGCTACAAGACTATCAAATAGTCAGATATCCAAGCACATGGATCAAATGTCATACTTAGAGATCATAGATTTACACTGAAAAGTAATTATGCGTGATCTAAGAATTAAAGGTAAAATTTGTGGTCTCTTACATTATGTACATGCTCGCCTTCTGAATCCCAATATGATCCCCGGTTCTCGGCTCGATGAAACTGGCAGCCTGCGCAATGGCGCAGAGTTAACAAACTAAGAATGTAGTAGACTGAGTGAGGAGCGCACTCAGGGTGAAGCTGCAATAAAGGGAAGCATCAGTGTCAAGTTTAGCACTTTTAAACAAAACCTGAAATTTTCCCTGGAAGTACAAAAAATACATTATTAATAAGACTTACTTTGACATGAATTACGCCGTGTTCCGTTTCAAAACCAACAATGCCCTAACAGAAGCAAAGTAGCTAATCAGTTATCACGACAATCATCAAGAACACAATCTGTTTTCATGAGAAGTAGGAGTTATCATCACAATAAAATCAGAGAGACATAAAATTCTGATTCACACTACCAAAATAACACTACTCGACACAGTAATTTTGCAGATTAGTAGGTCGATCAATGGAGTTAATTTTCTAGACATGATAGGTCACACTACCTGGCCTTGTCCAAAGATAAGCCCAGATGTCCATATTACATTCTCCCCACCTCCTTGTCGATCAGGCACCAAGACATCTTTTTGCTTCTTCAACCAACACTGCGCAGAGATAAAACGATCTCAGTCTCTAGAACTTGAACCGGTGGCGAGTGTCATAAATTCAGCATTTCTCAATCACTAATCACGCACAGAGTCAAAACTCACGAGGGGTCTTTAAATTTAGTAACTTTCGACTGAATCTCTAGAAATTTGACGATACAAAGGCTCAATTAAGCATTTTGACGAACACTTAGCGGGCAATATAGGTAAATCATGCAGCATTTGATTTGATAACAAGGATCAGACATTTACCTCCCCAAACTTAGACCCACAAGCCTCTTTGTTTCCACAGAAGACCCATGAATCGCACAAGCAAGGTCCATCGTTGCCGTTACACATAACTTTACACGCTTTACAACATTCACGCGACGAATTAAACTTAAAATCCGTTCCCCACTTCACCGCCGGACCCCAGAGCTCCAAATGATCAATTCCACGGCAACACCCTTCTCTACCATGTACAGCCGCGGCGTGATCTGGCGACTCCTCCGTGAATCGAACCGCGGAATCGACGAGTAATGTACGATCTTGGGAAGGACGGAGGACAGTGGAGAAGACAGCGTAGACGATAACACAAGAGATCAAACCGATCAAAAGAAGAGCGGTGGCTGTAAAACGGCCAGGCTCGCCGTCGTTTAATCGACGGGGCATCGCCGGAGAGTACGAGGATTCGTTGACAACGACGAGGCGTGTGACGTAGAAGATGCGAAAGCAAAAGGAAGAGACAAGGGAGAGATTTCATGTGAAAATTGAAAAAATTTGGAATCTTTTTTTCAGTATTAATGAAGAGAGAGAAAGAAAAGAGAGTGTTGGTGAGTCAAATCGTGGCTGCGGCTTCCTCTCTCGAACGTTTGAACTTTCATGGCAGATGCAGATGATTGTGATCTCTTGTTTTGTTATGTTTGTGCTCTCTTTTGGAAGTTGTTTTTTTTTTTCCAACGTTGAGATGTTCAAGTAATCGAAACTCTGTCGTTTTAAGGAAACATATCCCTTTTGATTGGTATGAATCGCGTATGAACGCAATAAATCCACTAAGTGTATACAGAGTTAATAATTTGTATTTTATATGGTTGGTTTCAGACCTTTTTGTGCTTGTATGAATTTTATATGATAAAAAGAAAAAAAAATTATTGCAATAAATCATAGCATGTTTATATTTTATATGCATTTGAAAGAAAATTTTGAAAAAAAGGAATGGGGGAGTGTGTTAACCATGATGGTATTTATACCGATCCACATGTTACGACCACAGAACTCAGGTTGGATTAACTGCGAGTGCTACAAATGAAATCTATTTTTATTGGCAGCTTTGAATCTTAATCTAAAATCCACGTTGGGAAATATGCATCTATTGCATACGATTTGCTCAATATAACTAGGTGATTTTTTTTTTTGAAAAATGCATGTTATTTTTATCGAGATGTTTCATATTTAATAGTGTTTGATTAGAATAAAAATACTTAGTGTATTAAATTGGTGTTAAATAATTTAAAAGTTTTTTTTGAGGATAAACCAAAATTAAATTTCAGTCTTACGTGTTTTAATAGATATATACAATCTATTTAGATAATTATACGAATATATAGATGTTTTTAGTGGTAAGAGGTTGGTTTTGTAACCAGTAGTATCCGGGTTTCGAATCCTTCCATCGACATTTTTTTTTTCTTTTTTTCTTCTATTTACTAACCCGTTATCACTAGACTACAGCTATATATTCGTAAATCTATGTAAAAATATTGTATATATCTTGTTAAAAATGTCTAACTCAAATTTAAATTTGATTTAAAGATTTTGTCACATATGTTAATTTCTGTTAAGTCGTATGTTCGTTTCAACAAAATTTTAAAAGATACGATTTTGTTTGACATTGATTTTACATATCGTATACTTTGTATTTCAACTAAAAAATACTGAATATCAAACGTCTAAATAAATATTACATGAGATTTTTTCGGAATTTTGTTTACACTGCTGGATTAATGAAACACGTTGAAGTTAAATGATGAAAAAAATGTGATTTAGCGAATGTCAAAATTCACGTGGATCTTTCGAGATTCAAACCAAGCGGCAAACATGCATGCATGAAAGGAACATTATGTGAGCATGCGAACGTCTCGACGCATTGATTTTTTATTTTATTTTTTCAATTTGTTTTTGAAAGCCAATGAATCTTAAAACCGATACAATCTATCCATTTTCTTTGATTTCATTTAATCAAAGTGTCAAAACATTTTATCGAATGTAATCCCTTTTTTTCTTTTTGCCAAACTACATTTAAGATATGATCATTATAAAATTATAATTACACCGCACAAATCATAGTCACCAAATAGTTATCACATTGATTTTTTTGTTCTGTTTGTAATACGATTGGCTAAGACGGTCCTATATATAATTGTCAAGAAAAAGAGAATGTATTGCGACATTTATATATGTTTATCATTTATCCACAAGAAGTCTCTGACAACACAACTCGAACACAAAATCAACTTGTTCATTTATGTTTATCATTTATGAAATCTTCAATCTCTATCCTCTAGTACATATGAAAAAGAAAACTATTGAAGCAAACCGATGAGCAACAGATTTAAGTATTTAACTAAAGAAAAAAAAAAGTATTTAACTAAAGAAGCTGTTAAGCTTTATGTTAAAAAGTTATTTTGATCATTTATAAATAACTTAACATTCAAATACTTTAACACTTATCATTATACGTTGCGTTGTGTGCTTTTTTTCTTGGCTCCGAATTTTTATATACAAACCTGAAACCACATTATATGTATCTTATCTCATTAGTTTTGCTTTATTACCTTTCTATTTTCTATTATTACATTTTACTCATTAGGGTCAAAGCTTTGTAACCTTTTTTATCATTGGATATTTTGATATAAGGCTTTTTTGTTTTGTTTGATATAGATAACAATTATCTACATTGGAAAGATGCGTTTGGGAGCCCATAAACAAAGGATAGAGACTTGTGCACACTTTTGGATTTTTTTTTTCTTATCTAATCAAAAATTCTAAAAAGAGAGAATAGATATTAGAAAGTCAAGTTGCCACAAAAACTCATCTCTCAATTGCGATTGGATCGGTACCGAACGGTGTCGTTTCTATCATCTCGAGGCATTTGGTGATATTAGCCGCTTTGTTGCTGACACGTGGCCTTAGATGAGCAGCTCAAAGACATAGGGTGACTCATCATATTCTTACCTTCTTATCACCTCGTTATTACGACACTACCCCTGCTTCTAATCCCATCTTCCTTTACGTGCACTGGAAGAAAAAGAAAAAAAAACTAAATTGAATTATCAACACAAACAAAATAATTAAATCAATTTAGATTTAAATACAAGAAGAAAAAGAAGAAAGTTTGATGACTCTTTCTCGTCTTTGAAAAATCTACTTGTGAATTATGACTCTTTCAATTACTAATTCAAACTTTTTTTCTATATTAAAATTCATAAGTACTATATAAAGTTAAGTAGTCATTAAGGTCTATAATTTAATTACATAATTATATTGAATGATTTTTTTTAATATATAGGGAGTTGAAACTACATCTTAATCATAGTTGGACTTTTTCTAGTTTAGGTATGAGTTTACGAGTGAGGTTTTTTTTTTCTTTCTTTTTTCAAATTAGTTGTTTAATTGTTAATTATGTTTGATAACCTTTTTATTATTATTATTTAAATATATCACTAATTAAACTATACTTGGATGTTTCTTGTATGACCTCATTTCGATTAATATAATTCCTCTACGGCGAGAATCAAACCAAACCTAATTATGTCAACAAAACTAATTTTTGTTTAGATCACGCTTAATTAATTATACAAAAGTGATGTTATAATTGTGCTTATGTAACCCATAATAGTATAATATAGGAGAAATACAATTAATGGTTATGAAGCAAATAATTGTATGTGGATACAAAGAGAATAAAAACGAGTAGTTGAAATAATTGATCGTCCATATGAGACCATTACCTAAAAGAAATGGAACTACATATGCATGTTAAATATTGGCTAACTTAGTAATGTATGTTTGCTTAAACAATATCAATAATCAATAAATAATAATTAAAATCATGAAAAGGATCATGTTTGCCACACTAATGGCAGACACGTAGAATTAGGACCGTACAAGCCAAAAAAATCTCAATTTCAACAAAACCATCCGGATAAACATAATTAAAGTTTCATTTTTTCTTGCCATTTCTACAAGCAATTGACACAATTATTTACCTAAAATAGTACTTTTAATAGGAGAGTTTAAAAGACTTTGAAATTATTTTATAATTTTTATGTACGGCATTAAATGTTTGAACATTGAATCGCTAAGTATATTAGTTTTAATTAATTAAATTAAACCAAAAGTGAGTCTTTTGGTAGTATCTTAGAGAATAATACTACTCTATTGATTAATGACGAGAGAGATTTAACTAATCTCACATTATTTTAAAACTACTAAAACTTGAGGATCAAGTGGGTGGAAACAAATGGCAATATCTGTAAATAAAACCAAATACGAGGGTCTTATTTAACTAAGCCCTCTTTACCTTAGCTTCAAAACTGAGCTCGTTCTTCATCATTTCCTGAAAACTAGAGAAACACAGTTTAAAGCAAAAACCAAACAAAAAAGAAAAAAAAAGCAACAGTCTTTTGAGATCACAGAAACCCTAATTTGTCAAGAACCCTAATCTCAATCTCCTTCCTTTTTTCCAACAAAGTTCAGATTCTGTATGTAAATGCATCTGAAGAATTCTACTGTAGCAGAACGGCGGTACATCGGAAAAGAAACCGCCGGTTGTTTTTCTTCTTCCTCCGATTTGGATCCCAAACCTAAGATTAAACACCATCGTCCTCTTCAGGTACCTGAGATTCTCACCCCGGACATTGGTGCTGGCGCTGGATTCAGTGTGTTTAACAATCAAGTTCAAGCTCAAGCTCAGAGTCGTCATCTGACGGTTGAAATCCCAGATTCGTCGTCTCGGAATCTTACATCTAAGAGACCTGTGGTGGCTCAATCTTCTAATCCGTTCAACGTTGACGATTTCCGAAGACAGCGCGCAAGCTTTGGTTCGATTTCATCTTATTGTCCGTCGTATATTTTGTCGTGGTTCTCATCATCTCTTCCATCGATCCCATCAGCGACTAATCAGAAGCTTCTCCGTCATGTTCTTAGAGTCCGGTTGATATGTTTCCACCTTCGTTTCTTACTTCTTCTCTCTGTGCCTCCTCTCTACATCTTTTTCTTGTTGATTAGTTTCAGATTCTTCCTTCTTTTTGTCTTTTCGATTATCGCCTTTTCTTTCGTCCTTTCGATCTCTCTCAAATTCGCTCTTCCTCACTTACCATCGATTCGTTTGATTATCGCTCGATTGCTGTCCCTCAAGCTTACCCCTACTAGATCCTCGTCTTCGACTCAAGAGAGCACTAAACATGTTGTTTGGTCAATTGGGTCGAAGCCTGTCACAGAGAAGAAGACCAACTCTGGCTCATGGGTTCAAAAGTACAGCTCTGGTGATGTTTACGAGGGAGAGTTTCATAGGGGAAAGTGTTCAGGAAGTGGAGTTTATTACTATTCTATGAAGGGTAAATACGAAGGTGACTGGATTGATGGGAAATATGATGGATATGGAGTAGAAACATGGGCTAAAGGAAGTAGGTACCGAGGTCAATACAGGCAGGGGATGAGACATGGAACTGGAATCTACAGATTTTATACTGGGGATGTATATGCTGGTGAGTGGTCTAATGGACAGAGCCATGGCTGTGGTGTGTATACCTCTGAGGATGGTAGTCGTTTTGTTGGAGAGTTTAAATGGGGAGTCAAACATGGACTTGGTCATTACCATTTCAGGTGAGAAATCATCAGTTTTAACTTTTGGAAATGGTTGAGCTTAGGGTGAACTTTTAGTCCAATGCTATTGACGTTTAGTGTGACCAGTTTGGAATTGAAGTAAATGTGGTTTCTGAAAGTTTCTGGCTTTGAGTCTCGACTTTCTTGTTAAAGCTTTACTTTGACTTTTATGATGCTGTGTTTAGGTCCATGTTACTCGTGGGATGTTCTTAGAGTTTATAGCTTTCAATCTTGAGTTCTTGATAGATTGTTATACTGCCTAATACCCTGTACTGTTAGCGTCCCTCACCCTTTTTTTTAAGCTCGACTGCTACTGGCATTGATAATTGCATGAGATTACCCTATGAAAGATTCTGGCTTTCAGTTCAAATTGCATGAGATTACCCTTAGAAAGATTCTTGCTTACAGTTGAAATTACATTTCAACCAAATTTTGTTGTTGTTGGCTGTCTTCCTCTCTAGCCACGGTTATTCTTACGTTTCAGACAATTAAGTCTAGGGGAATCAAGGTTCAAGCTTATGTGTTGCTGACTTGAGCATGGATTTGAAAACAATTGCATCCATCACTGTCTTCTATTCTTAAGTGATACTTATCTGACTTGAAGCCACATCTCTCTTGCAGAAATGGTGATACATATGCTGGGGAGTATTTTGCAGACAGGATGCATGGTTTTGGAGTGTATCAATTTGGAAACGGACATCGGTATGAAGGAGCCTGGCATGAGGGGAGAAGGCAAGGACTTGGTATGTACACGTTCAGGAATGGTGAGACACAGGCAGGCCATTGGGAAGACGGAGTTCTCAGCTGTCCCACCGAGCAGACCACTCGTCCTGATTCATCATTTTCCATCAGTCATTCCAAGGTTCTCGACACTGTCCAGGTATCTTATAATTTATCTTACACCTTCTCATATATATATATATATATATATATTGTTACGTACTATAAATTTTGTTCATCTTCTGAAGAGATTAGATTGTAAGAAATTTGAACATGTATCCAGTGATTGATTTGTACCCTCATGAGATTTGATCCTTGTCCCTCTCTCTCTTTGATCAACAGCAAGCAAGGAAAGCAGCTGAGAAAGCGCGTGAAGTTGTGAAAGTTGAAGAGAGAGTGAACAGAGCAGTGATGGTTGCAAACCGAGCAGCAAATGCTGCGAGAGTTGCTGCGACGAAGGCTGTCCAAACACAAACATTTCATTGTAGTAGTGGTGAAGATCCCTTGTGAGTTCCTGTGGCAAAGATTTTGATTTGACATAATTGCAGTTCATAAACTTCGAAGACACAAGAGTGAAAGAGAGACGTCTAGAGAACACAGTGAAAATTCGCGATCTCCGTTGAGATTTTTTCTTGAAGGTGAACCACTTGGAACCAATGTCGAGATCTCACAAGTAATAAGTAAGAGATCTGGCTATGGAGCAAGTAGTACAGGTTTACTTTTTCTTTTCTCCCACTTGTTTTATAAGTAAGAGCTCTGGCTATGGAGCAAGAGTACAACTGTACATAGGTTGTTGAAGAGTAAGCAATGTGTGTTAACAAAAGATCTTTGTAACAAACCGTAACCCCATGTAAGAGAAGCAACAAAACATTGTCTTACTTTTACAACGTGTGAAAATAACACCCCTTTCTTACTAATTTTCGTTAGATAGAAGATGATATGAGAATTCCAGATACAAATGAACTTGACAAAATCCAAAACCCAACAAGAGAAGGTTAAAGATAAATTCGGGGAGTGGTTATATATGGATTTAGAAATCTGAATCTGTGTATTATTACATCCACACCATAAACCCTCAAAAACTCTAAATATTAGTATAGAAGATGGAACAGAAGTGTACTGTTACACGAGAATCCTTGGTTGATACAACATTGCGTCAATTTCATCTCCATCCTTAAGCTCCAGCTCATCCGGTGTGTTATACTCTCGAATTCTCGTACCATCCAATAGAAAACGAAATGTATTCCACTCGAAGCCTCTCAAATCGTGGTATTGTTCCATCAACTTAAGCAACTTAGTGTCCCTTCTCACCTTAAACACTCTTACACCTTCCTCATCCTCACCCATCACGTTTAGAGTAACATGAGTCGACTCCTTGGCAACTTTACGCTTTTTCCCTTTCTTCTTCACATCACTTCTTTCATACACTCTGCTCGTCGTCGAGATTATCTCCCCCGGCATGATCAGTTCTGAAGAGCAATCATTAGGATCGATCTTTCGCCTAGTTTTCTTAGATCGGACCTTCGATTGCAGAGTTGAAGTGTTGTCGCAGATTTGGCTACCTCCTTCGGACATTTTTGATACAGAAGAGAATTTTACGACAGAAAGAGTTAGCTAGATACTGTTATGCAGAGCTCGAGAAACCCTATAAATCTTTTAGGTTAGTGCATAAAGGTTTAAATGGGCTGGGCTAAAATATCGGCCTAGGCCCATAAAGTGATTCTCTCCCGCTCTAAAGTCTTTTAATCCTCGGGAGAAATGATGATCGGTAAATTCCCCCAAAAGATGCAGAAATCGTTCTCGTTGATCCAAACGGTTGCAATCTCCGGCGTATTCTCCGCCGTCTCTTGCTGGTGAGTGATTAGTTCTCATCTCTCTTGCTCCTTTTCTTAATTTCTCGTTTCTTCTCTCTCTATATCTTCTATTTAGGGTTTATACAGCCTTTTTTTCGCTTTCCAGGTATGGATTCATGTTCGGTAGAGAATCTGCGAGAAAAGAGCTCGGAGGTTTGATCGACGAGCTCCGTCGTGGAGGTTCCAATTCTGATTCCGCTCCACATTCCTGAGTTAGGCATTCCGATTTCCCCAGGCGCTTTCGTTATCTGTTGCTAAGTTAGTTCCCGATTTCGATTACTTTTCCTGTGAAAATTTCCATTTATGCCACTTAAAATTTCCAGAGTGTTGATGAATTTTGGAGCAATTGTTGTATAAACGATGTGTTCATGAGTTAATTCAAGTGTGAAAGATTACAAGATCATTGTTTGCAAGAGAGATGCATATTGATTGATGATGATAAGATTTTAAGAGTAATAAAAATGCATATTATTTGAGATAAGAGTTTGAAGATGTGTACAAGGAAAACTTAATAGGATACACAGTTCTAACTGCAAATCTAAGTGTACATTATCTTGATTTTGCTCTGACTCTGACCCAGAATTGTGCAAATCTATAGCTTTAACACTCTACTGGTTTGATCTTTTCTTTTTTTTGGTCTCTCTCATCTCTCTATGTATTTATTAGACAGGAATACAATAAACCACACTATATGTAGTACCTATATGAGAAATTACACTAGAGAAGCTTCCTCAACCTTCTCAGCGACCCTGCCTCTGACAAATCCAACATAAAGGTCACTTCCAGTTGTGTCTTCCTCTGAGAGTTTCCTGCCATGACCTCCTTCCTTCATGTTCTTAACAAACTCCACTAACTGCTGCCAATTTTGACCCTCAAATAACCGCTTGTTCATTCTTAGGTAAGTAAATGCGGTTAACCCGTTTCCGGAATCTGACCTATTTGTTGCAACCACTTGTCCGAATGCGCTCGAGTCATATCGTTCTAGCGCATTCTCCCCTGCTAGTTCTGTTCCAGCCTGCCTTGTCGCGTTCTGTACTTGCTTTACCAGACCTTCTGGTGAGCAATTTGCGTGCTCGGGTTGTTCCCCGTCTTTCATCTCCATGCAGGTGAAGTTGAGCACAACCCCATGTTTGTTGAACATCTTAGCTATTGGCAGATACCCGTCATGGTTCCTTGTGTTGTAATATCCAGCGGTTAGCTCAGCTGCGTGTGACCTGGTGTTGTAGTGCCAGTGAATTCCAGCTACCTTTCCTGATAGCTTCGCTCCGGATCCTTGAAAGATTCCTTTTGCTGAAGATAGGAGTTGGTCTCCGTGTTCTAATAGCTTCCCGGAGTACCATTCCATGAAGAACTTTCCATACTCGCTATTCCATGTTCCGTCTCTCCTGAAAAATTCAGTATCTTCTGGGAGATTCTTGTACTCGCCAGCATCATGAGGTCCACTTGTTCCCCAATTAGTTTTCCCGATTGATTCAGCATATGCTTGAAGTGACGATTTCATATACTGCAATCAAGAAGTATCATTTAGAAGAAGCGTATGGAGTATAAGACTTTAAACTAAGCATAAGTATACATTAACTTCTCTGGTATTTGTCTAATATTTGCTAATGTTTTTATAAAATAAGGCTTTTTTTTGTTTCTGCTGGTTTTAAATACCTTATCATAGCACTGGAACTCTCCAATTCCGGGAAATCTCCATGTCCCATTGCTCTCAGGGTATGATGGGTATCGCAATTCTCCACAAGGTCCCATTCCCACTTGAATTTCCTGCAATATATGAAAAATGATGATACAATTAGTTTAGGTTACTGTTGCCATGTCTTATCTGAAGTTAATTTGTTTTCCTTAGTAGTCTAGATTTATGCTTACCGCAATAACTCCTCCTATGTAATTATCGAATCTTTCACGGAAGCTCCTCATGAAATCTGAGTAGACCTGGATAGGTGTTCTTCCTCTAAGGACAGGTACATAATCACAACCCAAGGAGATATACTCAGGGTTCCTTCTCCCAGATTTGTCTGTGTAGACAAGATCAGGGTTCTTGCTGATTTCTTCAAGTACCCATGGGGGCAAGGGGATACTAGATTTTAAGAGAGAGAGAACCATATAGAGGATTAGCTAAGCTAGAAATGATAGACAGAGATCTAAATCGATGGGAAACTAAAGTTGATTCATTACCTGCAAGAGTCTCCAACGTTTCCTCCACATTGATGGAAAGACATAACGACCTGGAGTTTGAGACCGTGCCTTTGAACCATCTGTATCAGCTCGGCATAGCCGTCCCAATTATACTTCATAGGTCCATCTTTCTCCACCAATCCCCACCAAGCATCCACCATTACACCTTCCACACCAGCTCCTTTAAGAGCCATCAAACTGGCGTTCATGGCTCTTGGTTTGTTCAAATGCCCTGACATTGTTACCGTGTCAAGCGGTAACATGACAAACACCGGAACACTAGAGTCGCTCTTGGGGTGTGGGTATGAGAGAACATGGAGCTTCTCCCATCTCTCAGTGGTTTCATTTTCTGGCGTGAAGGTCTTCTCATGAGTGAACTTCATTTCCTTAACCGAGCTCTTTGCTTGGAACTGATATGTTGGCGGCCTCATCTTCGCAAAGGTCATGTTGTTAGAGGAACTTTCTTGGTTTCTGGAATTCTTGGCATCTTTACGTTTGATAAGAGAACTTGAGGAATTTAGTGTCAACTCCATTGCTTTCTCTCTTTTTTTCTTCTGTTGAGAAATGAAGATAGAGAGAAGAGTTGTTTGTGTTTGAAAGAAGATGCTGTATGTGTTTGATAGAAGATGCTATTTGTGTGTTTGTATTTATAAAGAATATTGTTTGGCTGTGATTTGTGGACACATTGTCAAAAAGTGGAGAGAAAATATCACAAAAGGTTGCTTAATTCCATTTTTTCACTTATCACACGGTTCTTACACCTATCATAGTTAAAAAGTGTATATGTCACTTCAGTAGTTTACAAACGCAGATATTTTTTAGTTACTGCAGTTGTCCAAATTTCATCTGTGTATCCAGGTAATGGTAATAAGTATATATATTTTTTTTCTTGTCGGTAATGTTGAGAATAATGTTGATTTTTTCTCTTGGTAATGAAGATAAGCTATATTTTTTCCTACTCACCCTTTGGCTTTGAACACATGGTTCATGTGGCTGAAAATTCTTAAGGTCTCTTGATTTTAAATTTGAATAAGAAGATAAGTTGCAAGGATTTTTTTTTTTTTTTTTTAGTATTGAAATTTTCTTGTGGTGGCTATTAGCTCTGCTCTGTTTTTCTTCTTCTTGGACTTTCTTTCCTGTAAGGTTTATGTTTTCCAACTAAGCAGCAGACAGATCCATTGACTCATACATTTCTAATAAAAGCTAATATATATTTTCTTTTGAAATTTCTTCTCATGACCCTCTTGTTCACAGTGGCACATTCTTTGTGACTTTTTTTTTAATTATTCCATCATACCCATTGATGTTCTGATTTTATCTTGCCAAATTATATGTGGAGTTAATGAATTAAATTTCTTGTCAAATTTTCCACTTGGAGTGCCTAGCTGTATTCTGTTTATACCTGCAATGATGTTGTTATACTGAAACAACAGTACTTTCTTGTATCAAGCCCTTGTTGATCTGCGTTCAATGTGCTCCACTGGAATTGACACTATGTTGATTTAGCTCATTTGTCAAAAGTTGACCAGCAGTGTATGTAATGCTTAACACTTAAGGCTTTGATCTTGTTTATGAGCCATGTGTGTTTCAAGTGTTTGTTTTTTTATTGGAGATGCCTTTGATGCATTAGAATCCTTGTCGACTGCAAATGTTTTTAGAGAATCTTTCTCTCTCTCTTTTTCTTGCTGACTCATTGAAAGTGACAGTTTGGTCTTTATTCAGGTGACGAAGATTGAGGTTTTGGCAATTTCCTCATCAAGTAGTTTAGTTTTCTCTCGTTTCTAATTCCCACCATTAATATTTTGAATGGTAGAAATTGATCCTTATCGCCTTTGGCACCATCTCATTTTGGCTTGTGCTTTTTATTCAGAAGGCTAAGAAATGTAGAAGGCGGGGACGACGTTGGACATTGACTCAGACAGGTACGTTCTACTAATCCTAATTGCTTTTAATTTTATTTTTTGAACTTAGAAACAAGTTTTGTTTTGTAATAAAAATGAGTTTAGATTCTTGAACTTCCACCTTCTCCACCATTAATCCTTACGTTGGTTCAGAGACTATTGTAGTGTCTTGCTAAGTACCTATGACATATGCTTGGTCTCTGATTTTGCTTTGTTAACAATGATATATGCATGTTGTGACATTTGCGGTCAAGAATTTTAAATAGACACAGGCTTTATTGTGATTTTATGTCTCTAGACTCTTAAGGTAAGCATTGTAAGAAAATCATGATTGTGACGAGTGAAAGAATAGGTCGATGTAGATTTTGGCTTTTGAGGAAAGAATCTCATTGTCATTTTCGTAGATTTTTCTGAGGTAAACAAGTTAATACTTTTTCCTTGATTATCTCTGTCCATGGAAAGACTTGAGCTATTATTATGGACCGATGGTGTCAAAAAAGTACAAAGCTTGTGGACCTGTTTTCCCACACGCATCAGCTAAGTTACAAAATTTGTGGTTGGTCCCTTAACGTTAAGTGTTTCTCTGTTTATGTGTTGATATCTTCTTTCCACGTAACCTACTTGCTTACCCTCCCCACCTTCTCCTCTTTCTCTCTTTTTTACCCTCCTCACTTATTTTGGTCGACATAACTTCTGAACTTTTTCTTCTGTCATTCATTTTTACCATAGTAAGGAATCTTCTAGAATTGCGGTGAGAAATTGTGTGATCTCGTGATGTCTTGTTAGATTTACAATAATGGTAAAACTCGGTATCGAGCCTTCATGGATGAGATGTGTGAATTAACAAGTTCTAGGATTGGTGCAGAGGCCAAGCTAATCTTTGTAGTTTGTTAGCGTAGTTTGTAGAAATATTGCTGTGCTGTTCATCATGCAAGATAATGGGATGTTGCTATATTATAAAGCAGACTCATTTGGTTTCATGGTTAGCTCAATGGTGAAAGAGTATCATCGTCTAGACTTGAGCTAAACTTGGAAAACTAAAGACTTTAGAACCTTAAAGTTGAGTAACAGTTAAGCTTTGGTTTGTCATTGTCGCTAAGATATTTTTTCTGCTTTGTGATGTGATAAGCTAACGAGTTTATCTTTTTGCAAAACCAAAGAAATATCTATTCAAAATAGAAATTATTGGAAGATATTTTCTCTCACATTTCTTCTTTTGTTTGTATCATTTTCAGAAAGTACAACACATGGTTTCCCATAAATATCCAAGGAAATATCACAGGAAGATATTTCAAGTCTACAACATGCAGACAGAAAGACCTGACAACAATTATAATAATTCAATACAGTATTGGGCAGATATTTTGTTCTAAGCCATCAAGAGAGGTTTCAACATTCTGCAATGGGGAAAGCTGAGCCGATACGGTTGTTGCCAAGTCGGTAGCATTTGACATTGACATTGTATGGACCCAACTGAATGTGGTTTTCTTCTCCGCCCATGAAGAAACACATTGTGTATAGAGCTAACTCGAACTCTGGACTTACTCCTACTAGCGTACTTGAGACTGATTTTAGAACACCGTTCCACTCGAATTGGATTGTTAGCAGCTGAGTCTCTGAATCAGGCTGCATATGAATCAAAGGTGTGGTTTCTCGGTTAGTAACCTGTTCTGAAGTACTTATATTTGGAGGACTTATCTAGTATTGGACGAAGCTATGGTACTTACAATTTCACCACGACGTCGGGGAAATATATACCCTTGATAGTCTACAGTTCCTTTGGCTTCCTCCAAGTAAAACTACAACAAAAGAGAGCGCCAATTTAATTTTTTGTAAGTTTTCGTGTTTTCGTTAGGAGATTCATGGCGACGAGGACAAAAAGCGTTTTACCTGAAGCCAGTTATGGAATCCGGAGACCTGTTCCCCACCAGATTGTTTGATCTCCCCTACAAAGACATGCTCAAACGCAGAAGACGAGCCAGAGGTACCTCCACGGCCATAGAGATCGAACCAGAGACTTGTCAACATTCTCTTGAACTCTTGGTAGCTTCCTGGAGCAACGTCCTTGAGCACGAGGTACTTGTGAAGGTACTTGATCATAGCGGTTCTGCTAATTTCTTCAATGAAAGCCGCTTGCTCTTGCCTCTCTTCTTCTGTGACTACTTCTTTGTAGCCTTCATTTGGGTTATAGTTGTCAAGCAACGAACAGAATCTGGCGAAAGTCGGTTTTCTAAAGACTTCATCGCTCACCCAAGAGAACAGTAATCCTTCAGCCATATCGGCTCTCTCATGAACCCTTTTCCCATCTCCGCAGTCAATTTGATAATCGTTTCCGGGAACAAGGCGGTTTGAATCGAGGTCCCACAGTTTGTTGCAAGCTTCTGAGAGACCTGAGAGCTCCAGTTGAGAGGGTTCTAGATTTCCATGAGTTTCAACATCGTCTGAGTAGTGTTGTTCACTTGCTGGGCGTTTGTAATCTCCCCATTGCTCCTTCTGGACCTGCAGATAGAGAGAGATAATACATATCAAATCAGTGGAAGAACGGGTAAAATCAGCAGTTAGGGCTCCGACTTGGTATCACAGTTTCAAACCTTATGTGATTGCCTTGCAGGTTTCTTTTTCCCTACAGTTTCCCAACCGTCATTGTCCTCTTGCTTGCTCTCCTGTACTCGGAATCAAATGCCAACATTAGATCCTTAACATGCTAAACTGAAATTAAGTTGATAAATTTTTTCAAGATGATCTAATGTAAGAGTAAATGAAGTTAAATCTCACCGAGAAGTCTTGTTGCTCGGTTACTTTAGCTGCATACGTATTCTCTTCATGTTCCTCCTGTGTAAGAAGAACAAAATACGGATTATGAAAGGCTTTGTTTTGCAGGTAAACAGCCTGAATTCTTGTGAATGTTGTAACATGGAAACACCCAAGTTTTAGTGATCGATAAGACTATCATTTCACAAGATTATTTATCAACAAGTATTAGAGAATCGTATAGAGTATTTCCATTGTTGGTAAAGAAGACACTGGTCATCAAGTAGTATTGTCACTGAAACTCAAATGGGTAATTTAAATGTTGAAATGCATTGATGATCCCAAACCTGATGTGAATGCCTTGTGGGAATCCTTTCTCCCTTCTTCTCCCATTGATTCTCCTATGCGAGGAACGACCAAAAAACACAGACATTAGATGCATAATCGTGATCTCTCTGGTGATCATGAAACAAATGAGATTCATCTAAGACTATATCTAACAGTAATAATGCAAAGTAGAATAAATATGCAATATACATTACAATTGCCAATGCTGTCTCCTAGATTCAACAAACTGTGAGATTCCTAATTCCTAGACTTTTGAGTGAAATCGAAGCACAAGTTCTAAATCTGAGTTCCGTTTGAATTCCAAAACGATTTGAATTTTGGTTCCTTACCTCTACATTCTGGCGTCGACCGTGGGAAGGCTGAGACGAGCCTCCTCCCGCGCGATTCTGATCCTCCTCCTCACCAGAAACCACCTGCGATCATTTCCAGATCCAGGGAAAAAGAAGAAAAGAAGAATCGTTCATCAGATTCAAACTATCAAACAATATAAAAAAAAAATGATCATAAGAGAAGAGGATTTGGATGTACGAACATCAGCCCAGCTAGATCTGGATCTCTCGTCCCTGGAGTTGTCTTCATCATCACGACGACCACCGTCTCCGCCGCGACGCTCGTTACCTCCGATAGCCACGTCGACTAAACCTCTGATCAGTCCGTCCATTGTCTCTCTCTCTAAAAAAAAAAAGCTCTCACACACGAAAGGAGGAGATACAATATTATAATTTTTTGATTTAAAAGAGTGTTGCGGTGTCCGTGTGAGAGAGGAGAGAGCTGTGATCCAGTAACCAGAATTGGTAGTTGAATAAAGACAGTAGCTTATTTACTTCCTTTTATATACTATTTTTCACCCACACGCGCCTGCCTCGTTTCCATAATTCCCTCCATTTGTATGGACAAAGCGCGTGCGTGACGTATAAATAAAATTATAGACAGGTCAGATCACATTACTAGTGTACTCATAAGTAACGGTCGTTCACTCTTACCGACAAATAGTTGATTCGTTTATTTATAGCTTAAATGGCTTTATGGCTAACTTTTACAATAGCTCTGCAACCACACACGACAAAATATCAAAATTTTCAGTTAGTTTTAGTGTGGAGGATTTTGTAGATTTTATATTTTGTTTTGTGATGCTTAACAAGACGTTCAATTCTCAATATGCTACCGGAATTTAAAAAAGAAATTGTTGTTTGTCATTTTCGATGCAAGAGAGTTTGACTCATTTCATAAGGTGCAGCTTTGTATATTTTGATCCTGTAATTGCTCCCACATGAGTTGTTTATTCTTAAGGGTATGTATATGTGGAGAAGAGGATTTGAGTGATAAAATAGCCACAGTAGCGCGTGCATCTGGTAATAGTAGTGCATGATGCATCGTGTATAATGAATTATGACTGTATAGAGCTCTGCACGTTCCCGCCACTACGTAAAGGTTTTAAGACTTTACCAACAATTAAATCAACGTCTCTGAAAATCATACATCATTATTAATTAGGATCCTAATTCCTTATTATACGCAGTTTTGAAGAGCTTCACCCGATAATGACTTCTGTTCAATAATCGACTAAAATCACTCTTCAAACTACCAAATCTCCGTTCGAGCTTTCACTTTCTTCACATAAAAAGTAATACATATGTGAGTATAAAATTGTTCAATCAATAAAACAAGAAACTATGGACAAGGTCTTCTGTTTCCTTTAAATATGCAAAAATATATTCTTACAATCTTATTGTTTGAAATTAAGAAGCATATCCCGTCATGTAATAACTCTGCTTCAAGTTTTCTAACCAAGAAACCTCCCTAGAACGCACAAGTATTTTTTATCCACACATGTACACTTACCACCATAAAATCTCTTTCACGCAATATAATAACCCAACTAAAGAAGCTCTCTTTGTTTTTGCATATCTACTTCTTTACATAAAGCAATAGTTTCCCAAAAGTAAAAAAAGGTTTTCATTCTATACGCAAATTCTTTGCCGATTCAGATTCTATGGATCTGTAATCATCTCGAACTCTAACGGCTCTCCAGTCAGAGTCCTCTTTGGTTTGTCTCAGAGCCATGAAGTGAAGTGCATCACTTCGAACCTGGTAAATGTGACAAGCCCATGGGTACGAGTCAGGTGCCGACCAAACCTTCTGCTCCTCAAACTCCGTCTGCTCGGCCAGAGACGTTGGCATGCAATAGACTGTGTTGAGCTCTGGCTCTATGAAACCAGCCACTGCAACACATCCAGGAGAGATGAATCCCTCAGGAGCTCGTGGATGCCAGATCGATACAGGACTTATGTAATCATCTAAGCAATTTCTCCACACCTGACAAGGGAATAAAAAATGTGTCATGCTAACAAAACACAAACTCAGTTTTTAGTTCTATTGCAATTTGGATGTTGTGAACTTAATACGATGGATTCTTGGTTCAAAATATTGCGTGGTTAAAAACAATGGATTCAGGGTGAAATTAATTGATGAGCAACACTTACGAGGTCATAACCCACTGGAAGTGCAAACACCCGATTGGCGTTATTGTAAACAGCAGCAACATTTGGGGGATGGCTACCAACATGAGCTACATCACCCACTGACACGAATCTGGCAAAAAAAATAATGCTTAAGTTTCCACGGTTCAATGCAGAATGCAGCTACAGCATCACCGTTAGGGTACCAGATAACCAATTTATGAAATAATAAAATATTTGTCTTTTGAAATTTTCAATCTCTTTTGGCTTTACTTACCCCTCTGGACAACTGGGTCTCCAGATAGTGCACACTCCTCCATCTTCCGTATCCTGAAAGCAAAAAAGAAAATAATTGTAAAGCAAACCTTAAAACGATTGACCTGGTGGTTAACTAAACATGTTTAGTCTCATAAAGTATGTCAAGGATCCTTATTGACATCCATTGATGAAGAGGGTTTGAGGTTTTGATCCTAGTCTCCACCTCTTAGATTAAGTTAAAACCCAAAATTTTCGAGTGTCATCAAAAGAGATAAATTTAAAAGGCAAGAAATTCAGAATTTTTCTGTCCTAACTGGTTGATTTGCACAAAGAGCAGCCCCTTCTTAAACTTTATGATATAGAAAGAAAATTACCTGCTTTTTACACAAAGAACATCGACCTTTGGACTCTCGCTCACTACTCCAGATTTTTGAGAAGTTGATACTATGTTTGACAAGCTTTCTATCATCTGAGACGGAGGTTGAAGAAGAAAGTTCTCTCGACTTAATAATAGCTTTGTTTTTGTATGTTTTTGAGTCTCTTCCATCAGTCTCATTCCAAGCAAAATACACATGTCTCTGGCTTGAAGGTACCTGCAATGGGAAGAAAGAATATTCAATAGGTGTGTATTGCATCAGCAAGAGTTTCCATACTTGAATAATTTGCACTGGCTAGTACGTTATGTGTAATATAAATCAGAAAAGTTAAGCCATGTTTTATGGTCATAGTTTTTACTATTGTAAAACAGAAGACCAAATGTAAATTTTCCTTCAATCATAGCCAACTTAATTGACTAAAATAATAAATCTATAACTATAGATTGAGTAGGGATAGCAATAACCTTGAGAATAAGATTTTTCATGTTAGACTGATATGCTTTCCACATTTTGCGCACTACTGAACAGATTTGAACAGCTTGGGGTTCTAGTCCATCTGATTCTTCTGGCACGCTGCACTTTATAACCTGAGCAAAACTCTCTGACTTCCGAAAACTCTTCAGATGCAGTATGAGATGCGAGGGCCTTTGGCTACCTGCCTTTGCCAATTCCAACGCCATAAGATCCTCCCAAGGCACATCCCACATGATCTTGCTGGGTTTCTTATCCATCTTATCCAGATCAGAGCACTGAATGGAAGCAAAAGGTCAGCTAATAATCTAATAATATAATTTTAAGACTCTAATGGAAAACCCGTATGTGTAATCGTATCTTGTTTGTTTAACCTGTAATAACACAACTCTCTTGTTGGTCACCATGACAATACGTTTGTATGGAACAAGGAAATGCTCTTCATAGCAATCAGACAAAGCGAATTTTGAGGGTTCCCTGAATATTTCTGTACAGCCAAAATGCCGACTTGCTTCTGCTAGGTGAAGGAGCATCTGCAAAACCACATAACTAACAGAATTCAGAACCAGTTTGGAGTTTTGAGCATGAGTGGCAAGCTTGACAAGAAGAATGTAAGTTCATAGCTTGCTTATAAAATTCTCGGTATAATTTACAACATATCATGTAAGGAGACTGAAAGTGTAAAACTATAAGATTTAAATAATAAAATTGTTTGTGGATTTAAGCATCCAAATTTTCTCAATATTGCAGCCGCACTAGTAGACAAAGAAAGAAAAAACTGAGTCAGTACCTGGCCAATAGCTTCCTTCTCATCATATTCCCTGAGGATACCGTCAGCATGAACAGCACGGGGATTTCTAATTCTCTCCAAGGCGGTCCTGTTGCTCAAGACCTCCAAACATCTGGAACAACTTGCTCCAATTCCATCGACAGTCAATGAGAAAAAATCTAATGCACCACTCACTGGTTGTACGATAAATCCTAGAAAAGCCCGTCCTACCCCATGGGCAAACCCTAGAATACCATTTTGTCGAGCGCTCTCTACAGGCTTTGTAACAACTCCTGATACCCCAAACGCAACACCTTGTGCTAAGGCTTCTGTTCCTTGAACAATTGCATCACCTACACCAGTGATCCTCCTCGACCACACCTGATTCATTTTCAGACCTCTTTTAAGCAAACTGACAAAGTGACCATTTCAACATTATAGTAAGAAAGATGTACCTGTTTTGCCCGTAGTTGCAAGAATTGACCATCAGTTGAGAGCTCAGCAAACCCTTTGCTAAGAGAAGCCAGTGTTGAGCTAGTCATACCCAAAACATCTACTGAGAATATCAAATGTAAGGGATTGTGGATCAGATCTCTCCATATGCGATTCCCAATGGCTGGAAGGATTGAACTTTTCCGTATAAACCTATCTCTGTGCATTACTCTCCTTAGATGGACCTAAATGTAGATATTATTTTGAAACATTAGGAATATTCTCGCTCTCTATATTTTGAACTAAATTCTAACTATCGCAAAACAATGAATTAGCTTGAGGTATCAGATATTGAAACGCTTTCTAGCCAAGAGTTTTTCCATGACAGTCCAAGATAAAATCGTCTGCGCTACTTATCTCGTACTGGGAGTCAAGAAAGAACAGGGCTACTAACACAAGCTCATGCTCAACAATTCATAATTTACAACTGGTTCTCAGTTCTCACATCACATGAACTAGACTCCCATGAAATGGAACAAGGTATCCCAACAATTAGTTCTATTACCAGGTTGTGCGGGAGGTAAAGCCAAGGAAAGAAAGTAATCGCTATTCCATTTCATAAATGGGAGTAACTTTCAAAGGAAAACGAATCACCTGAATTTTGAATGCATTTCCTACAGCAGACAAAATGGGGCTCCAAACACCAAGAATTCCATGAGGCCTCTGAGCTGGGGCTGTTTCCAGTGACACCTTTAGCCTTACCTCTGAAACATCTATGAGGCTGAAAACCACCAACAAAATAATACATAACTTAGGTTCAGAATTGCCCAACTTGCATGCCAAAAGGGCCAAAAAGTATGGACTTTGTCCCTGATATGGTATAATTCTAAAGAAGACGAGAATACTTTATATGTATCTCGGGATCAACTTGCGCGACACTAGAACTTTTGGGGAGACGGTCCATCTGAAGCTTATTGTAGAAGTCAGCCGACGCCCAAATGATAGGCTCGTGAATGTTTAGTCGCCAGGTATTATCTGTCACCTGTCAGTTGAATAGAAAACACATTATGTGGTTTCGATAGTATCTCAAAATTACGTTTGAGTCCATGGAGATACATCTCACTAGAAACATACCCGTACATACACATATGGATACACTTGAATGCCATCAGTTTCTTCATTACACATTGTAATTGTCATCTTAAGCACTGGTTGATGACTATCTCCAGTGTTATCTGGTGCCAATAGTACTGGCATCAAAGTTAGAGGTAGCTGGTTATCAATCTGTAAACGACCCAGAATGATTTTGAACCTGGAAACCATTAAAAAGTATACTGACTATTCGATTCCATCATCGCATTTATACATGAAAACAGACATAAAAAGAAAGCAATACTGCAATATTCGAGTTACCTGCTGGTTCTTCCCTCATCATACCCAGTAGAGTAAGATACAAAAACTTTTTCAAGGTATAAGTATGATAACTCTTTCGGTAAGTGATCTACAAGAGAGATCCCAACTAGTCCCATTTCAATTATGAACTCCAGAGTGGACGTCTTGTGTTCTGTAGGTGTCTGAGGAGTAGAATATCCATAATTCCCAACCGATGTCAAAGATATGATTTCGTTAGAACTATGTGAAGTACTGTCATCATCGGTGAATCTAGCAATCTTGATATTACCAATTTCTTGAACATGAAAGTTCACTTGTAACTCCCTAAACAATTCAGAATCCACAACACCTTTTTCCATGTCTAGTTTGAAAACGCCAGAGCGGTGATCACTTTCAATCTTTGCATCCAAGAATTTCTGACCATAAGGATCTTCCCAAGCAAAATTTGATGTTGTAAGAGGTTCCAACAAAACCCACGAATCTTCACCAAAACCAGATTGTCGAACACTGATGCTTTTGACAGTTGATCTATTTTCAACCCTGGTTTGAAAAGTTCAACAAAAAAAGGGAAGATAAGGAAACTAGAGACAGTTTCACAAGCATGTTTGTCTGGCGCTTGTAGAGAAGATACCTCATAGGACCGTTGCTTGGTCCAAGTCGGAATACAACTATAAAACGTGACCCTTCTTCATATCCCCGTATCTCTGCTTTCACAAGTCTCCGTGCACCATTTTGACTCTTTAATACAAGAACAATTGTGTCCTCTCGAGTAACTTGAACAGGAAATGACCATTCTGTTTCTCTTAACCGGACCTGAAATTAAGCATGTCATTAGTAGATAATACATTATTAACGTGAAAAATGATGCTTTTACCTCTCAAAATAAAAACATATGTAGTACCCAAGGGAAGTATGCATATGTTAAACCATCTAACAACATAGAGCATAATCGACTTGCATTGAACCTCGAATTTATTGCTCCTAGATGTCTAACTGGTTTGACTGAGAAAATATCATGTTACATGCTTCCAGCGGACATTTTAATCAGCAGCTTTAATAATTCTTCTGTTTTCCCCCCTCAGTTTTGCAACTCAGTGAATAAAGGAAATATACAAGGAAATAGCTCGTGGCGAAGATTTTGCAAGATTAGACAGCTCACCTGGAGTTCATCTCTCCCACTTGGCTGAAAAACAAAGGAGACCCTCGAATCATAAGCATGGAGTACTTTTGGTTCATCTCCACTGTTCAGTTTAATATATATGTCTTCACCGATCCTGTTGGTGAAAGTCATGAATGGTCGAACAGATATGATCTGAAAATAAATATGAGTCAGTTAGTAATAAAAAAAAAGATGTAAAAGATAAAATGCTTGTTACCTTAGTAGGAACAGACTGGTAAGAGCAAGGTTTTGTAGATAAAAACAGCCGCATGCATTTTCCATCGGGATCATATGCATCAACATCCAAAGATCCATCCTATTAAAATAAAGCCGACAGTCAGCAAAACTCGATTTTTAAGAAAACTAGTCCTTTGATAAATTCAAGTGATATATAACTGACCATGTCACCAAGAGCAGAAAGATCTTTTGCAGGACCATATTGCTGATTGCCAGACTGAGATATAGACACGGACAGGCCCAGAAGTTTGAAATTCAAAGTAGAAGCAATTGTATGACCTTCATATATTTCTTCTTCAGTTACTTCATCCAGGACTACTTCTTCATTCTTTTTATTTCGAAATGGAAGACCAACTTTTCTTGTTTGCTTCTTCCCTGACAGATCCAGAAGTCTAAGTGTAAGTGAGGGACACCTTGCAATCGAAAACCAGAACGGAGCGTAGAGGCGGATCATCTTCGACAAAAATTTCTGCTGTTCATCGTAGTTTTGCTCCAGTAGTACTTGGGCAACCCTGCTCGCATATATTCAACAGAATGAGACCAAATAAACCAGTAAACTTATATAATTCAATACTTCAACAGAAAGGACAAGACCTTCCAGTGGCAGAACTTATTAGTCCAATTGTCTTCGCAGGAACACCATTGGGGTGAGATATAAGGACAGCTTCCTGCCAAATTCAATAAACCTAATAAATAAATACAAGAAAGGATAAAAGAAACAGAATGAAAATTCTGAAGGTGATGTGAATCTAGGTTTGATTTCCTAACTTACCTGCATTGGTAGCCATCCTCTTTGTGGCAGCAAAGAAAAATATAATTGGTTTCTTATATCGACACTATACACCTTCACAGTTTCTCCAGAGCCAAAAACACTTCTACATCGACAAATAAAATGACCACTGGTTTGCATCTCTAGTACTGAGTACTCAGCTCCAAATGGAAGACAGTTTGCTATTGAAAAAGGCGATTTGACCACAAGAGTCCAATCTTGAATAGGGTCCGAACGTATGTCCTTTGCAATTTCTGTTGCTTGGATGTTCAAACAGAACCATAACTTTTTATTATCTCCGGAAGTTCTGCTTATCTGAGTACAACATAGCAAGTGCTCAGATTCAGTAAGATCTGATATACATATTTCAGACTCAGATTCACAAGCAGTCTCTTGTTGTCCTGGCCTTGAAACCACAGAACTCCAAGAATATTCATCAGAACCATCAGGCATTACACACTTCAGCTTAAGAACATAAGATGCAGACTGTGCCAATCCTGATAAAGGAACCGGCAACGTATCACCAGATTCTAGAAACCCAATAGGAAGGTCTGGTATTGAATTGACTTTAGACTGCAGGCAGAAATCAAGTAGGAAGTCAGTATTGTTCTCCACCGAAACTAGAGACCTGACATTTACGTATCTGTTTCCATCCTGCATACTAACTTCACTTGCAACTACATCATTTCCCAACCGCCAACAGGCAGCAGGTGCAGCATAATTCAGCCTCACTGTCGTCCAAGGACCCTCAATGCTAGGACTTACTTGAAGAAATCCAGATTTTTTTTCACTGGAGGAATTGTTTCGGTCCACCACATTCGACTTTGCTGGCAACAAAACGGCGCATCTTATTTTTCCGTAGTTCTTTTTCTGATTCCCTTGGTTCATGCCCTGCAGGATAAGGGAAGGCAATTCATCACCAATTTAACAAATCATGTTGTTTTGCTTTCCGTAATCTGTAAACTCGGTAAGCCAAGAAATCCTTTACATATACATGTATAGATATTAGATTATTAATATCATATTCTACACATCGATGATTAAATCCCGACACAAAAGACATGCCAAGTTCAGCTTTTTTTTTTTTACCGTGGTTTCGGTTGTAGACAAGTCTAACCAGACAAAGTCATTTGCATAATTATGCTGGTGTAGGTTGTCCTTCATATATCGTGCTATCTGCTTTAAAGGCGCTGAAAAAGTCCCAACAATCGCACCTAAATCGTGAAAACAACATCAATTTCTATACCAAAAATGAAAGAAACACTCCAACTCGAATATATTAGCACGTGATTATATAAGCCACAATAACTAAAGAAACGAACCTTTTCCGACGTCTGTTACTATTAATTCCAAGATATAGTCCTCCTGGGAAAATAAAAGAACAATACAGTTAATGCCACTGCAACCTTGATCTTGAAGGCCAAAAATAATAACCAGAAAAAATAATACTCATAGTCATAATACATTTAATTCTAAAGTTGTACAAGAGAGGCACCAAAATTAGTAACTAAGATTTGCCAGGCTATAAGCAATGCATTAAAACTGTTTCTGCTTTTCTTGGATATTTAAAGACGTGCAATGAATACTTGTAAGACGATAATCATTAATAGAAACAGAGTGCAGCAGTATTCAGGGGTTACAAATTAGTTTTAGGCCAACAAAGGATGATAGATGTCATGGAGGGAGCATACCAGAGATTCAATTCTGAAGAAAAATATTTCACTCCAGTCAACCAGTTCCAGCTCAGAGGACAACATATTTGATACATTTCCACAAGTACGCGCACTTTGCTGACGAAGCACTGACTCAACTGGGGAGGTCTGATTGGGAGACAGGCGTATGATTCCAGTGTATTGGTGAGAAGACAATCCAGAAGTTCTTGGAAGCTACAAACATATCATAAACGGATGTAAGAAATAAAGGTTACTCCACATAACACCTTCTGCAACGCTTCTATGTAGATCAAAATAATTCATAAACTCAGTAGAAAGATCCACTAGGGATACAAGCCATAAAGGAAGAAAGAAACGGAAAGCGCATGCATCAAATAAACTCATATGTCCTATAGCAGCATAGACAAGTAAAAGAAGAGGAAATAAATGGAGATGCAGGAGAGAGAGCCTGGGAGGTAGAAATATGTAAATAAAGGTGCCACAATACATGTGATCATTGTTTTAAGCAGAAAGGTACCTGCGCATCAATCACAATAACTGTAACCATTATTCTAGGGTTCCTGCATAGTTCTCCTCTGAGGTGAGAATCCAACATATTGGTCAAGACGGGAACTTTTACAGGTCTCATGTCTTCAGATGGCATCTTTACAATATCCTTAAATCCTTTGATTTCAGTTGCTCTGATATATATATCCTGCCCAAGCTTGTTTTGTGGAATTATGTAATAATTTTTCTTCTGGTGCACCTCAATGACCGATGTTCCATTGTCAACTAGGGGAAATGCTCCCTGTAAGAGGTAGCAAACGTAAACCAAGAGAGAAAAAAGATATGACTCCTTTAAGAGAGAAGGTTAAACCAAATAAGTCTACATCACCAAGGAAGGAACACAGAAGGACCAAAGGAAAAGTTCTCACTCTCTCTTTATGGTAATCATGGGTGTTGCTAAGACTGTTCCAACTAGAATACGCCTGGATAATTGTATTAGCATTTGAAACTGAGACATTCACATTCAAGTCCTTTGAAGATGTCAAGCGTAACTGAGAAACCGCACCAAAGGATCTAGGATTGAACTGGTACCTGAAACCCAATGGAACATAGCCTTTATACAGAATATACTCCACATTTGTTGGCTATATAACAGACTGAATAAAAACAGCACATCACTTAAATCCCACAAAGGTTTTAGACATTAACATTTCTACACTACTGAGTCTTAAAATGGCACTGAATTAGAATAAAAAACCTTAAAAATCCGTCTGCAGGCTCAATGAGAGGTTCCCATGCTTCATATTTATCATTATATGACCTGGCCGCTAAGGAGAAGTTGATGGTTGAATTTGTGTAGTCGGTTTTGCCAAGTAATCCAAAAATTATATTGTTCAAAGATACGTTAACCAATGGTACCATCTGCACAGTACATAGATACACCATTATTCTCATGCAGATAAATATGCAACACCCATTAACTTGGTTTTCTTACCAGTCCCCCGTAGTCATCAAAAAGGGCAGCAGAAAAAGTTCCAATTTCTGCATGAATGACCATGTTATCAGTCCCCCCAGGTAAATCCTGGTCTGCTAGCTTCAAAGCGAATCTCCTTGGTGGTTTTTTCAAACCACTACGGACAATAAAAGTCTTCAACTCATTGCCTATGCTCCATATACTAAATGGTTCTGCCCTCTGCCAGACATCAGAGGTATCCCACAAACTATCTTCGGCAAAATGATCACCAGCCACCATATCGCTACGAGCGCATCTTAATTTGGTTAAATCATATGGTTTTGAAGAGCCTTTACTTGCAACACAACCCAAAGAAACAAAACCCGGTGGTGCTTGAGGCAACCAGAAAGATATACTTTCAACTCCGCGGTGTTTCTTGACACGTCCAACAAGTTGGAAATCAACAGCGGCTTTAAGGATCTCTTGCTCGCTAGTATCATGAAGAACCACACAAGAGTTTGGAGGTTCATACCTACAAATTCACCCCAGAAAGAAATTAACATCCAACTTGCAACAAGAATAGGATGCACAAAAATGATATAGTACATCATAGGATGACTTACCCACTAACAGCAATATCTCCAAAATAAGCCATCCCTTCAGAAACAATTGGTCGCCATATTGAAACTTTCTTTTGCGAACCTGCGCCCCTATTCCACCATATCAACTCAAAGGTGGCAACAGCTTCAAATCGCTGACCAGAGTTCATAGAATTCAGTGACTGTGGCCGTGTGGGCTGAATATTATCAGTAGTAGTATTAACATCCAAATAGCTGGATTCTTTTGGCAAGACTCCAGTCGATCCAAATAATATATGACGTAGTTCATATGGTCTCCCTACTAAGCTGAGAGTAGAGGGATCCGCAGGTAAGAAACTACCAACAGAATTATCCACACGCCAGAATGCTAAACTTGACCGAGAACTGCATTGTACACAAAAGCAAACATACAAAATGTCAATCATCAATGGAGGAGAATACTTCAAACTGACTTGACCAGCACAGATGTACACTGCGGACGTGCTACAATGGATAAACCAGAATCTGAAAAACAACTCAAATGAACAAATAAACAAATTTCGGCATCTGCAAAATCAGATGTTACCAACTAAGAGCTAGTGCATTGGGTAAGAAAAGAAAAATAATCAGAAACCTAAGAGATGTAAAGTTCTATAATCCAGTTTTCACTTGAGACTGTTGCATATGAATCACATAGACAAAAGGCAAAACATTTTGTGCGAAATGTCAGGAAAAACAGACAGTAAGCACGTTTGCACATGGCTACACAATGTAATATACATCCTCATGATTTCAGCTTGTGCATGTATTGTGTCCATGTACGTAGAAAGTGAGCTACTCGTAAAAGTGAGAAGTTTGTAGCAGCGTACATATCTGTGGAGCTGATGGCTATACAATCTCTGAGAGAACAAGGGGAAACAGAAGAAGCCAGGATGCAAAAGGCAGAGGCCAGTGAAGGCGGTGTACTTCCACTTGATACCACACAGCTTAACGCTACATAACCCTTTGGTGCTTCAGGGAACCAAATGAAACATGCATTATCGCCTTCATCATTCTCTAAAGGAGACCAAATCGGTTTGAAAGATAAAGGCCTCTTCACTCTCATCAAATTGGTGTTGACAACAAGAACCCCTTTAGTTGGTGGCTTGTCCCTACCATGTATACACAAATTAATTAACTTGAAAAAGATCTTACGTAAACAATTACATAGTATATTCTAGAATGGTAGACTAACAATGGTGTCAGATAGTCGCCGAGACTTGCAAAACCAGGGGGTGGATGGGGTCTCCAGAACGCATATATTTGATCTGTATATGGATCTGCATGCAATATAAGTAATAAGAACCAGGTAACGAAGATTATATGAATTGATAAATTTCAACAATAACTGACATACTCCTGATGGTCCCAATTTTGTCAAACTCTGAGCAGACGACAGTCATTTTTCTGGATGTCATCCTTAGAAATGATAAAATGTCTTCTTCAACAGCTATAAACAATCTCAAGATGCTGAATGAAAAGTTCATGAATATGTTTGAAACTGAAAGGTGTATGTTGGTCTTCCCAGAAACACTTGAATACTTTACAGAGGTGTCGAAAGGTTCCAGAATTTTCACTCCGTTACTCTCCATGGTTAGACCCAACGTATGAGCACTCATTTCAATTTCATCATTCTTTATAACAACCCTGTACCAGAAAAAAGACTGAATTATAGACTACAGATGTGCAAGAAAATTATCACTGAAAATCATGCAATTAATCATGTTTGAATTTCAGCTCCAAGAAGACTATCACAGAGAAGCCACATACCTGCCAGAAGCATCCAACTGAGCATGCAAAAGTTTGTTGGAGAGTAATGGCGTTTTAACTACGTCTTTTGATGTGTTGTAGAAAGTAAGTTCTGGGCCGATAGCCTGCAGAAGAGGAAACGAGCTTCAAACATATAAAAGGAAATTTTCTTGGCTTAAATGCCCATACAGAGAAGAAAGTTGGCACTATAAGAACCTGGAACTCAATGATCAATTCCCTGGACCTCTCTGTTGTGGTATTGGGAGATTGAGAACTCAAATCTTCCTTCCTCTCAGAGTCTTGTTGTGGGGATTTATGATATACTTCCAACTCAACCCCATCCTCTCTCGAAACAGAATAGCTGCTGCATGCTCCCAAAGAGATACACGAATCCAAAACTTGGCCATTCTGGGTCAATAGGAATAAAGTGAGACAGACTAAAAGAACAACGGAAATAAATTCATGAGTAGAAAACATTTTTTATGTAAGAAGTTCTAACCTTAAAGACTACGTTTCTGAATTGCAACCTTTTCCCACTTCCTACATATATAATAGGCTCTGTACTACGTGAAGAAAGGATGCCTCCATTTCTATCTTTCAGGTACAACGTGCCACCATTACCATCATAAACAAAGTTATCAAATTTCTCATCTTCAACGATCAAAGGACCCAGAGGAGAAAGAAACGCTTCAGCAGTTTGTTGCTTGTAGATAGATTTCTCCATAATAATTGCGTCAACCATATTAAGGTTTTTATCTTCTTCACTTGATAGCACACTGCCTATAGTAGGGACAAAGAACTCTACCACGGCAAGTAGAAAATCCAAAGCTACAAGAAGCTGTGGCCTTTGAATAGAAACGGAAACAAAAGTTGACAACTGACCAAATTGCGCATCAAGAGTGAGCATCGAAGGAAAGGGTCTAATATCACTCCCATTGGTTACATGTGACTGAGCTAATCCCTGATCTTCATCAGTCTGACCGTGTGACTCTCCAAAAACTAAATCTGCAGGTCTTCCTACAGCCAGTCTGAACTCTTTTTCAGTTCCTTCACGGTTGTCAATAACGCTGAATCCCTTCAATGTTGCAGTAAGAAAACCTTCATCGTGTGTATTGGATTTGTAGAGCAGCCAGCCGCCAGTGATCTATAACAATACACGAAAAAATATTCCAGATGTTAACTCAATGTGTCATGGGGTTGTTAATGCTGAGTAATCCCCTTTGAGATTAGTAAGGTAAATTTCTAGGACAATATAGACCATGAGAAGAGAAAACGGTAACCAAAGAAATATGCTGGGAAAATGTAGGATCCCATAAGACCAAGCACATGGCTGAACCCCAGAACTCCAAAGGAATTACACATAAGGCTGAATTTGATAATGCCATGTCTATTAGAAACAGCACAATATAGTGGAAAATAAAAATACTGACATCTTTCTGGGGAACTAATTCCAGAGTGAAGCAAATCCTCATAAAATATCTATGCAAAGTAATCCTCCACTCTGGGCCCTCTTCAAGAAAGAACTTAACAAATGCATAAGCCCCCCAACTCCTCACTAGTTGGTATTTACTTATATCTCTCATATATGTATCAGCTATGGCATCTCTACTAGATGAAAGAATACTCCTAGATAAAAATGACACATGAAATGAACATGGTTCATGGAAACGGACCTGTACAGCGGCCAGTGGCGCATCTCTTGCTGTCCCAGCATACAAACACAACTCCACCAGATTAATGACAACAGAAACCTTCATTGAAATCCATGCATCACTTTTCTCTGTTTGAGCAGCATTGGGATTCTCAGAACTAAGATTTTCATGTAAGTTTCTTGAAGATGTCACAACATCACCACTCAATGGTGGCACAGTATGTGGAAGCTCAGAAATATTAGACTGTGCGCACTCTGTCAAGATCTGGTATTCCCTATTCGAGAGGGCTGCTCTTAATTCGTCTATCTGATAAAGTAGGAAATTTCGAAAAAGCATGAGTAAGAAAGTATTACGCTACAGACCCGATATAAAACATTATCCTTTACCTCGATAGAAACTTCGATGCTCGGTGTCTGATGCAACAAGTCTCGCAGAGATCTGTTAATGGTTACAGAAACCCCTTTTACATCTTGAATTATGCTTTCACCTATTTCTGATCCAGAACCAACATTAAGGTTGATATCCATAACCTGTTTTAGGGTCAACGGAAAAAAAATATTAGTAGAGTATCATCAAAAAAACATTGCACAAAAAAATTGTAATGATTAAAGCGGTATCAACAGAATAAATCATGCTCCTCCCAAAATCCAAACAACAAGATTCCTCACCATTACTTTCATTGTTTCTACGTGAACTGCATTCAGCTCATTTTTGTCTCCAGCAAACCACTGAAAGGTATTGTTCACAGTTATATGCACAATATCAAGCTTCAGGTAACTGCAAAAATTAAACAAAAAAAATTCAAAAAATAGGGATACCACTCATAAACCTAGAGAATTCAATTTTTATAACAAAAATGTGTAAAGGAGAAAAAAAATAGGTGAGGAAGTTCAATATCCAAGCATGCACTTACTCAGGGCTATCAGTGTGCCGAGGCATAACAATTATGGGCTTCTTAAGAGATAGATCTAATTTAAGAGCAGGAGATCCTTCAATTTCACTAGTCGTAAACCACTTCTCTGAGTCCGTAATTTGATCCTTCATCTTGACAACCCCTTTTGAATCACTTGGCACAAGCCCCATAAAGTATTCAGCAACCTACATTGTGGAGACTGATTGTAGGAAGCAGTACAAAAATTTATTCGTATCTATGCAGAGAGAATGAACTACCTCTTGAATAAACCGATTCAGATAAACAATGCGCACTTCAGAAAGTTGTCCAGAGAGACAATAGTCGAAACCTTCATGATCTTCATCAATGGCACTGAATGATGTGAAAGCCAACTAGCAACACAAAAGAGAAAAAAAAAAAAAAAGCAAATCAAGACAGACAAATACATGTATGTCTTGTACGGAGTACATTCATATTTCACAAAGAGAAAAATGAAAAGAAGCAAACAACCAATACCTCAACAAAAGAAGTTCCTCCAGGGTCTCGCATATCACAGATCCAAAAGTACATATGGTTGTCTAGAAGGCTGTCATCACTGATTCGTAAATTTCCAAGACTTGCCGTAATACTGAACGAGTTAGGGAAAACCTTCAAAAAAATGGGAATCAGCACAGAAAGTGCCCACTTAGCATATGAAAATTTACTATACTGAAGAAACGAGAAGAGGTCAAGTTAGGAATGCAATTCAAAGAGAATAATCATACCTTAATATCTGTCAGCAGATTGTCTTGTGACAATGTAGCAAATTTAGTTCCATTCTCATTCATAAGGAATATCTGCGCTCGAGCCATGTTCAATGCCAAGTTGAAAATGATTCTAGATTTCCCCTTCCCTAATAAACCCTTGACAGCTGCATCCCTAGAATCTTCAAATCCATCTCTTCTTGGAGAACTGTGCTCTCCAGCTACAGGAGAGTTGTCCTCAAAAGATTCACAGCTTGGATCCTCAACATTAATAGCATTTACAAAGTCCAAAATAGCAAGAATTGTTGGCCTTCTACAGAAAAATGATAGTGTAGCTAAAGTTACCATGACCTACAAATGTCAGCCAAAAGATAAGTCATTTAGCATGGCTTCACTTAATAACAATGAATTAATAAGATGTCCGGACTGGAAGACGCAAAAGCAGAAAACTGTGAACCTGATTATCAATGTTCTTATATTGAGGTGACGTCTGATGGTATATGACTATCTGAGCCTTCACGAAACTATCCAGTGACTCATTTTTCTCATGCCTAGTGATATTCTTATTGTCGTCAGGGAGCAACCCATCCATTCGACTAAAACTAGGGGTCCTGAGAGATGTATAGTCAATGGAGTCAACCAAGATTTCTGGTGCTTCATAAAACTTTTCCTCCCCTTCACTAGAAGTAGGTTCAATTCCTTCAGGGCTCCTGCTCTCAGCATCTTCAAAGGATGGTACCACCTCTGCAGACTGGATAAAAGATCTTGCCAAATAACAAGACTCATTTAAATCAGAATGGCTAACCAAATCTTCTATTTCCAAAGATTTCAATACAGTCCCAATAAACATATCAGTCCCTCTCATCGAAACTTCAACCTGGTTTGACAAAGACAGACATACTTTCAGCAAAACGATATAAGAAATGGACAAAAAATAATAATCAAGAAGCATACCACCTTACCTTCCCACCGATGGCCCTAAACTCAAACAATTTACTCTCGCTGGCAAGAAGCACCGCCATGAAAGAAGCATCATGCTATATAAACATATACTCAGTCAAAGCATGTCTCAGCTAACAACTAGAAATGGAATTTATAGTTTGTCTTTACCTGATGACCATAACTGAAACATATTTTGAGTTCATCAAGCACGCCGGTTACATATACACTCTCCAGCTTAGATAAATCAAAAACATCTTTCTGTTCTGTTTCTGACTCCTCACTATCAGATGAGGTATCAGAAAGACCGGCTATGGGAGCAGAACCCTGTATATTTAGGTGAAATTTTAAACTTTAATCAACCAAATAGCAAATTGTCAAGGGAACTGTCTCACAGTAGACGCCCAATTTATAAGTGGAAGTAAGTTCAATATCTCCAGTCAGTCAAAATTAAATTTACCGAGGCCCGATAGACAGCACCCTGTAAACGGCTGTGCCATGTTTTTCTGGAGTCTTCAGACTCAAACATCAATATGAGTGCACTTACATCCTCCATAACCTACAGACAGGTAGAGATGTAAAAGCTGTAGTGTCAAATTTTCTTTAATGTTTACAATCAACAGAATGACATCTTAGACCCGTCACTGATGAAAACACACAATCAAACATAAAAAGCAGAAGCAAACTTTCCCTGCATATAAAGAATCAAGTAAATGAGATGCCAACCTTCTCATTGATCCGAGAAGCATTACGAATGGATAAGACATGCTCTACTCCTCCAGCAAGCTCAACAGGAACTTTGTATATGTGCTTCCCTCGTAAGCTACAAAATATATTTAACGAATCATTAGACAAGAAGGTATATGGCAAACAAAGAAATGAAGAGATAGAAATAGGACAATCAAAATGAATCAAAGCAAATAAAAATTTTGAATGCTTGATGAAACAGCATACTATTTGGGTAATTAGTTCTCACTAGAGTTACAAACAGAGATCAATGACACCTTTAGTGGAATTTGAGTGAGACAGGGAGAGCTCGATAACCCAGAGTATAGCGTTAACTTAATTTTCAAATGGCTCTGATAACATAAACCATTGAGCACAAAAAGGTAATCTTGCAATACTCTTCCCAAATGTTGACTTTCGTATTTATATACCAATAGGTTATATTACATATAAGAGAGCTGGTTGTCATCAAGTTTGTACAGGCCATTTATTCTATACAATCACCTAATCTTTAAAGCCTACTACCATAGCCAAATTGCAAGAGTTGGAATCACACCTGGTGTATTGCTTATAAGATTTTGAGCCAGGACCTTCGAGCACGTAGATAAAAGGACCAACTAAGCATAAGTACCGCCGCTGCCACGTAGCTTCTCTTCCCTATTCATGGAATTGTGATAAGTAATTAGGGTCCATGTGGACAAAGAGTTTGCAACCAAAAAATCAGTTCTGGTATGTAGAAAGAAACTGACCTTCCAGCTAAGAATAGATAACCAACCCTCAAAATCAGCTTCTTCCCATGGACGAAGGATGTGAGTGCTCTCATCATCCTTAGTTTGAAATATCTGTGCGACTTGCATCAACCTATGGTATCGAGCTGGTGAGAAGTGAAAGCCTAAGGACGGTAGCCGCACAGCAAGTCTGGTTGATGGGTACGATGGGTTTGGTCGACGAATCTATGCCGCAGAACAAGCAAAGATGTTGCTATAAATCTAAAGTCTGAAACAGAATTCTTTTTACCAAAAATGAAATTGTCAGATGTCTAGAATTTACCTGTTGAAGTTTTAAGAGTACCCCACACTTATCAATAACTGGCAAGAAAGTTACACTGCTTTCCCTGCCAGAAGCAGATCTTTTTGAGGACAATTGTTTCCAGGAGTAATCACCATCAACAAGTAAAGCGGACACATCACTCAAAACTAAATCAAACTGCAGATACATATCCATTTCCTCTGTCAGTTCATTCTTATAGTCGTCCTGCAAAATTTATATACAAAGAAATTAGAGAACCTATATTAGAAGACATATGAATTATATTCTTAAGACAACTGACACTTTTATATTTACCTGGGAACGGATGACCAAATTACCCAGGTCTAGAAGAAGCTTTGTAGAACGATGATTATCAGGACGAAATTCGGTTGGAATTGTTATTTTAGGTGCTGCAATATCTAAGTCTAGAAGAAACCTGGTTATTTTGTACAACGTCATTTACTATAACAAACATGACATAAATTTGATCAAAGAGCATATGAGAGTACGAACAGACCGTGAATGATCTTTCAATGCTCTGTTCATTCCTTCTTGTGCAGTGCGTCTAACTTCATCAATAGTTGACTGAGAAGATAAGCAAGAGGTTTATAATGATTAAAGTGGTTCCATGTGAAGCTGAATATAGGGAAAGTTCAGAAATTTAATTCCAACAATTTTTTTAATAAGCTGCCAGACACCATTGTAGCTCACGTGCAAGGTTCATGCTCAACAAATAGTTTTGCCATATCCGCACAGATATCAGCGATGTAAGCTTCATGCCAGTATAAAAAAATTGTCGCAAGAAATTCTCTAGTTTTAACAGAATTACCCAGTGTCTTGTACAATATTAACAACAAACAGAAATTGCTTCCTAAGATCCTAAGTTCAACATGATGATTACCAAAGATAGCTGACAGGCTACAAAACCCTAATATACACATGTGTTTGCAAACTGTATACACCATAGCCCATAAATAACACACCTGTACAGCAGCTGCAGTCTCCAAAGCTATCGTCTGGCTCACAGCAGTTCTGCTTTCAAAGAAGTTGACAATGCCATCAATGGAATCCTTTAGATACTGCAGATTGCAACACAATCAGCCACATATTTGTTTTGACCAAGAACTGCTAAAAAAATTCTCAGAGAGAGGTCACGTACAGTCATATAACATGGAGAAGCTTTGGCAACAAGACTCCAGTCAACTTTAGCATCAAATGGCTTATAACAGAAGACAGCTAGTATAGAGTGTGAGGCAGGTGCACTCTGCAGGGAGGGAGACAATTTTACGAGTTTAAGATACCACTGATAATGTTTTAAAGCCAGTAAAACAAAATGAATTCCACGTAAAAAACCTCAGCAAGCAGACCACTAGGCGATGACAAGCGATATCTCCCTAATTTAATGTCAGCGATCTTTGTTTCTGGGAAAAGCTTAATGGAGCAATTAAGACCTTCGCATGATAATTCAGCAAGACATTCCTTCTCCCCATCATAAAGTTTTGAAGCACTATGCCTCATCTGTACCTCCAAGTAAGTATGGAGAGCATCAGGTTTTGCATTGTCGATAATTGATTGCTCATCACCTTCTTTGTACCCTATGACTTTATTTAATCGTTCCCAATCTTCATCTGTGAATTGAACAGATTCTCCTTCACCTTCAGATACTTGACTCTTCCTGAAGGCATACATACAAGATACTTTAGAAGAAATTGAGGGAGAAGGAGTTGGAAATTTTGAAGGAAAGGGAGTAACATTCACCCTCCAAACGGCCACCATGAACTTTTAGCTTGTTGCTTCTTCGAGTAATTTTCTGCTTGTAGCGACCTCTCAACAAACTTGTGCGCCAACATCCTTTACAGAAACTCAAGGAACTTAGCCATAATTAGAAATGATTACCGAATTTATCCTTAATTCTACATCATATGAAGCAGAACCCATGTATTATGACATACGGATGTAAAACAGTGAAATGTCATGGAGGCGAGCAGAGAAAGAAACAGTCTTATGAAAATTCATTTAATACACAAGACCAAACCTTTGCAAAAATTAATTGATATTCTTGGATGCAACTAAAAATTACTATTATTTACGAAGCAGTATAGCTTACCTCCATTGCAAAATGACTTCCGTATCAAGTTCCCGGTCAAGGGCCTCGATTTCTTCATCATCATCAACAACTATCCTATTGATATCAGATTTAAGCAACGAAGCATAATAGGTGATGTATCTCTTCCGTAGACTAGTGTACTTTAAAACGTGCTCCCATGACATTCTCCCACTGTCAGAAAAGTAACATTCTCAGAAAATGTAAACAAAACCTGATGGGAGGAAGCGGTTTCCACAACTAATACAAATAAAGCAGAAAGCCAGCGCCAATCAGAAACATAGAAATATATTTACATTTAAATACCTTGCTATCTTAATTTGTTCTGAAACAACTCTGTAAGCATATTTCCACCAAGACTTTGCATTGATTTTCACTGGAACAGATGGACGGTAATGTGCATATTTCAAACGCTGATTAAACGCAGCAAAATTATCAGCAAGTTTCATGACATCCCTGTATCCTCCCTGAGAACAAACACACACACAATCAAGACCACCGGGACAGCCATATATAGAAAAGGGTAGAAGCCTGATATGTTTCGTTTACCTTTGATAAACAAAGTGTCACATCGTCTAAGTTTACATATGCCTTCTGCAAAGGTTGAACATTATTGGAAGATTCATTTGCTTGAGACTTAGAATACTTCGCATTCCCTGAGACAGGTTGTAGAATATAGAAATGCTTTCTCGTGAGGCAGTCAGCTGGCTTACCATCCTTAGTGCCAAATCTAAAAATCTAGATATTTGCACGCACCGAAAATTAGATTGTGGGTAAGAGACACTGGACTTGATGAATTATGTTTGAACTATATACATGACTTTGCTTATTAATACCTGATCCCACTCAAAAGGAGTTAAAACATCCCATGGTTTGTCAATATGCCATGGAGAGATGTCAGAATCAAGATAGAATGCAAGCCGATCAAGTTCAACAGACTGCAAAAAAAGGGAAAAAGCAAACAGTTATAGCAAGAAATTATAATGTAACGTATCCTTGGTTTTGTTTTTTGGCATGGGTATTCCTTTCACAATGCAGTCAATCCAGATATTAGTTCCGTACAATGATCTACTACATAACACTAACCCTCCAAAAGAACAGTCCAAGTCAATCTTCTATACCCATATAACCTCAACTTACTGATATATTACAATAATAAACTACCAAACTACATACTTACAAGCAAACGTGCATGAGAACTTAACATAAAACCCTCATAAAGAAACAAAACTAAGAAACAGAGGGACCTTAAATTCAAAGTAATCCATAAGACCAGAAATGCTTGTGCGAGTCAGATATTGATGAACAAATCTATACCTTTTGGATGGAGTCCAGAGTCCCACCAGTAATAAAAGTCTCCTTTCCACTCTCATCAATGGTTACCGCTGAGAGTTTCTCTAGTGTAACACCAGCTGCGAACGGGTGGCCGGGATTGCTGCACATTTTAATAAGCTGTTAACATACAAATGTTTAGACAATCGAGAACAAGAAAAAGTGCTTCTGTTATAATTTAGCTACCTCTCTAGATCCTCGTATCTTATGTGAATATTTGATATTGACAGCTTCAAATTTCCAACGATTGTGTTGACCAATGATCCCATCCATGATTTGTTCTTTAAACAGAAAAAGAAAATATGGTTGTTAGTTTAATACAATATTTCTCCCTACGTTATCTACTACGAGAGAGTAGCACCACACCATTTCAGTCTGTAGTCGACGAGCTCTTTCTACTAGTTTCGTTTCCATTTCCTGTTTACCACAAAACAGAAATTTTATTCAATAACTCAAATTAGATAATGGCATATGGTCATAACATGGCAACATGTCTCACCCGTATTAGATTTCTTTTTGCCTCCTGGATAGAATCCTCACTACATCCTTCAACATCAGTTGCGGGTTCCGCTAATACAAAAATCCGGTCAAGATAAACCACTACAGGCTCCTGTCCAAGCCTAGTCCATGGTACCTAAAACGATGATTTTTAAAACGTATCAATAAATGGGTCAAATTGAGTGTAGAAACCAATCGGAAGGTGAATTATTGAAAGGTCTAGTCCCAGAAAATTTGATATTAACCCTAAAAACATTAATTAATGCATAACATTGAGTAAGATCACGTACAGAGACCATGACAACAAGTGAAATACTATTCATGAGCAAAAGGGGTAGATAAAATAAAAGATAACTAATGCACTCACGTATACATTCTTTAGGTAAGATAAGATAGGAAAAAAAACACACACAACACCTTGAGTTTCACTGATCCCAGAAATCCAGCTTTAACCCGCACAGGTAACTTCAACGCGTTAAGTGCTTCAGGTTTTAGTTGCATATTTTTCAGCTCTACATCTCCTGCGAAATCAAGTAAAACCAAGAGCTATATTAAAAGTGAAAAAATCGAAAGCAATTTCACTGAAAGGGATATGCTAAATCCTTCTTATTATTCAGTCATATGCTCTTAATTGTAACTGTGAAAGGCAACTAAGCAACTATTTTTATTGTTATTGTGGCATCAAGCAACTAAGCAATTATAAAACAACCAGCAAAAGCTATAAAGCATGCACGAAAGCGGGTAGTTCCGTCAAACAAACACTAAACCTTGAATTGTACTCCCACTCGTCTGCCAATAGCTAAACCTTGAAGTGTGACTATTGACTTTCCTATCAATAACTACACAGAATATAAGTCGAACTGAACCCAATACCATAAAACTAATTAAAACCCAAGAGGAGCTCTTCATATACATCAAAGTCACATCACACAAAATCTGACCAGTTCTCACATTCATTCACAACTCAAAATCGCTACTCAGTAGCACATTTTGGACTTTATAAACTCAAAATCCAGACATTACACAAATTCAACAAGAAAATCGGAAACAATCTCACCTTGCCAAACACTAATCTTAAGAGCTTCCTTATTCAATCCCCTCACATAGTTCCCCAGATACCTTTGTAACAAGTACGCTACCTGATCTTCCAACATCTTTGAACTCTGCAAATCAAAATTCTAGCAGCAAAAGTGGAAAAAAAAAAAAACCAGCAAGTCGAAATCAAGTAATCGTGTGATTAGAAGAGACGAAACGCCTCAGAGTTCGATTTCGATCGGAGTAGAAGCGGAAACGAAGGAGACGCATGTGGATCGTTTCCTCAAGAGCACGCAAGAGGCGGTTGCAATTGTGAAATAGTCATGACTCATGACTTGGGGGAGAGTTACGGCTCAGTAAATGGAATTATAAAATATCTTCTGTTGATGACGGTGCTGCTGTGATTATCAGATATCAGTTGTCATCATAAACTTATTAAAAAAAATTATACTAATTAGGGATTGACATGAGAACTAAACTAAACCGTCAAGATTCAAATTGAACCGATATTTAATTTCAAAGCAAACCAAATTTCAATTATAACTGAACCGGTTAAGAAATTCTTATACCAAATAAACTAAACCAAACAAATGCTTATGCAACCAAATCGGATAAATCCAATAAACCAAAATTTACCAAACTATGTAATTTCTATGTTTCAAAATATTTGATATTTGAAGTTTTAGTACATAAATAAAAAATATTTAATTTCTACTCATTTCTAATTAAAAGCACAATTTTTTTCCTACAATTAAAAGCACAATTTATTATTTACTTATCACACTTCAACCAATAACAAAAGGGATGGTATAATACAAATAGTCAAAAACAAATTAAAACAGTAATTAATTTTACATAGAAAAAAAATTGTACATCACTTAATTTGAAACAAAAGAACTAAAACAAAATAAATTACTAAAAATCATTCATTTATATCTAAATTCAAACCAAGCCAAATTAATATGGTGAGGTGATCAAATTTAAATATATGTTAAGTGTTATGTGAGTTAGCTACTTAGCTCCTAAAACTTTTAGATTAGATCAAATATATAAAATTATAAATATACAGAAAACGTATATCTAATCTATATTAACATTTTTAAATCAGTTTTTTAAATAAATCATATACTTCTAAACTATTTACAGAAAATGTCAATGACATTAATTTCCCCCAAAATTCAGTTGGCACATGATTTCAAAAAAAAATTTCCTTCCGATTTGCTATTGGTGTATTAATCACCTCAATATATATTTAACCTCTCAGAACACAATATTTTTATCGTCTTTAAAAGATTTTTTATCAACACTTTAATTTTAAATGCAAAACAAACTCAATTATCCAAAACTATTATATAGATTTATATATCAATCAAACATATTAAAAGACCACATTATCAATTAAACACATTATCAATTAAACACATTTAAAATATATTTGATCAAAAAAATTATAATTTCTCTAATCTCCCAAATTCACACCCTTACAACTGTAAGTAATTGTTACTATATTTTAAAAAGTATTTGCATATTATAAATATTCAAAGTTAGATATATATAGTTGATATACTCTAAATATTCTATGTATATAAGGGTATCTATTTTAAAAATACAAAAAATAGGAAATATATATACAAAATTTACTAAACATATAAATTAATATATTTTTTTAAAAAATAATCATGCAATATACCGCGGATCAAAATCTTGTTATCAATCAAACCATATAATGGAGAGGTCAATTGATTCCAACAAAAATTAATACTATCCTTCTATTTTTTTTTTTTGGAAAACTATAAGGTTGACCCCATTAAATTTTGTATATTGACTCCTATAAATCTGACTTAAACCCATGTTTTACATTAAAAATTTTACCCAAAACTTACTATTCCTAGCTAAAATATATACTTGATCCTTTAAAATTGAACCCAAATCCATAATACAATAATTTATGCCATGTAAACTTTTCAAATTTTGGACTTATAGTCGTTATAAATAACAAATTAAAAGTGGTTTACAAAATATATATCTAATTAGTGTTTTTGGTTCTGTATAATTAGAAGAATGACAAAATAACCTTGTGCACTTAGAAACATGAAAAATTCTTGGGTTCACCCCTAGGGGTGAACCTATCTCATTCACCCCTCTTAATTAACCAATCAAAATATAATAACGTGCCATGTCATTTTCTATTTAAAAAATAAATCAAAATTAAAATCATAAAATAAAACAAATTAAGGAAACAAATTCTGTAGGATTTTTATTTAGGAAATTTTATTTGGTTTGGGTTTATAAAATAATGGTTAGGGTTTAGATTTTATAAATAGATGAATTTATTTTTTTGTTTGGGTTTATAAATAGTGGTTAGGGTTTATATTTTCTAAATAAACAAAATTATATTTCGGTTTGGGTTGATAAAATAGTAGTTAGGGTTTAGATTTTGTAATTAAACGAAATTATATTTTGGTTTGGGTTGACAAAATAGTGGTTATGGTTTAGATTTTGTAATTAAACAAGATTATATTTTGGTTTGGGTTGATAAATTAGTACTTTAGGGTTTAGATTTTATAAATAAACTAAATTATATTTAAGTTTAGGTTAATAATATAGTGGTTAAAATTTAAAGTTTGTAATTAATAAGATAAATTATTTTAATTCATTTAATTAGATGACATGGCTAATTTTGATTGGTTACCTTAGAGGGGGTGAATGAGATAGGTTCACCCCTAGGGGTGAACCCAAGAATTGTTCTAGAAACATTATATTTAACTTCCTGTGGATTTTTTTTGTTTTGGACAAAAACTTCCTTTAGATTTGTTTTGACATTTCACCCTTAAAAAGTTAATGTTCTTAGATATTATTAAAAGATTTACCGGTCCATGCATCTATCACTATCAGGTCTCACTAGTGAGCTGGAGAAGAAAGGAACAGCAAAACTCATGATGAACCACAAAGGTCGAGCCTCATGATGGCAATGACCAGAAGGACCTGTGTTCGATCCTTCAACAATAGCAAAATGTAAAAATTGTTTCTTGTTTTCTCGAGTATCTGCCACCTCGAGATCTGAAATCTGATTCTACCTTTTCATTTCCTTTCATCAAAAGTCGCGGCTTTGTAATAGTTAACTCTCATCAAACTCGGTTTTCTAGTTGACTCATTTTCAAGATCTGGGGCATCTGTCATTTCTTTTCTTTAATAAAAAAGCTTTCTTCTTTTTTATATATTTATCCCCTTTATGTTTTTCAGCTGCTGTTGTTCGTAGTAGGTAAAATTTTGGGTGGTCTTTCTTGCTTTTCAGCAAAAGCTGAGAGAGGTTTCTTCTTTTCTCTTTTGTCTTTGGGGATCTGCGCATCTCTCAGAGTTTATATGGGAAATGGGACTCTCGAAAGCATGATGCTTTTGTTGTCTCACTTGTAATTTGTTTGGGTAATTTGTTTGGGATTTTTGGTTGCTGAAGACGAAGCAATGTCTGTAGAAACATGGTGTATGGTTCAGAAGAGTACTGCTACTAGCTCATGAGTTCATTGGTATTTGGAATCAAGATGATTGATCAGTTCATCAACTTTGTAATTCGTCCTCCTAGGTAACTTATCCAGACTCTTTTGCTTTATCAAGTCTCAACCTTTTTGCATTCAGTTGATAGCTGTTGCCTATTGGGGCTTTGACAGGGCTGAGTATGATCCTGATCAGTATTTGTGGGAGAAGGAGTTTAGCCTCGGTGGCACCAAGTGTAAAAGACAAGACTTGGAGGCAAGTATGGGCAACTTATGATTTTGTATTTTCTTACTGCCATTTTTGGAAAAAATTGGTTTATCTTGAGGTTAACCTTATAGGTCTCATTTTTTTGTACTCGGGTAGCTTACAAATTCAAGGGGTCACACTTTGCGTTGCAGTCACTACATTCCCTCGTCTTCTCAGGAGGATACTCCTCTCCCATGTGTTATATACTGCCATGGCAATAGGTACATAGAGACTTGCACATCTCTCTATGAACTAAGACCTTGTTTACGACTAGTTGAATAAATAAGAACTGTTTGTTTTGGAATCTGAACAGTGGATGTAGGGCAGATGCAAATGAGGCAGCTATGGTTCTTCTTCCATCTAACATTACTGTTTTCACCCTTGACTTCTCGGGATCTGGCTTATCTGATGGTGATTATGTAAGCCTTGGCTGGCATGAGGTGTGTTTCCGTGTCTTAATTTCCAAGCTTCTCTTCTCTTCGAATATTGTCTAACTTTTTCTTGTTAAACATAAGCTAGAAAGATGATCTCAAGACTGTAGTATCTTACCTGCGAAACAGCAATCAGGTGTCTCGTATTGGACTTTGGGGACGATCTATGGGTGCAGTTACCAGGTTACCTCTTGAACTAATTATCAGTTACTCGTAAAGAGTAACCAGTAGTTGTATTGACTATATAGATTTGCCAGCTTTCTTAAGGTCTATGATCTGAAAAGAGTGTGAACTCTCTAGATTCCTTTTGTTGTTCTCTCCATCATTTAATAAAGTGGGGGTAAACTGTGCAGCCTTCTTTATGGAGCAGAAGACCCTTCAATTGCTGGAATGGTCTTAGATAGTGCATTCTCAAACTTATTTGATCTGATGATGGAACTAGTGGATGTCTACAAAATCCGACTTCCGAAATTCACAGTATGTTCCTCTGCTTCCTTTTTCCCTATTCTTCATAGCAATATATACTAGCTGAGACTGGCACTGTATTTATGAAAACCTGAATCATGAATTTCATTCATCACATTAGCTGTACAAGGATCAAGTAGATTGATTTTTTTGTTTGTGTAGTAACTATTGCTACACATGTCTACTGAACATGCTAATAAAAATTGAAAATTTATGAATGGGAAGTTTCATAGCTGTATGACTCGTATATTCACATGGCTACCAGAGTCCAGTATAGTTTCCTTACCATTCCAAACGATGTTAGCATATTCTAGAGACTTTCTTATGCTTGCAGTGTAACTTTATCTCACTTTTCAATTAGGTTAAAGTGGCTGTGCAGTACATGCGGCGAATAATTCAGAAAAAGGCGAAGTTTAATATTATGGATCTCAATTGTGTTAAGGTGTTGTAGAAGCACATCTCTCTGTTTTTCTTGTCATTCGCTCCAAGTAAGGTAGTATGGTACCATTTTAGTGAAGTTTTTGAATTTTCTCCCAGGTTTCGCCCAAGACTTTCATTCCAGCTTTATTTGGACATGCAAGCGGAGACAAATTCATCCAACCTCATCACTCTGACCTCATTCTCAAGTGCTATGCGGTAGTTACATAAATTGTGGTTATATCTTATTGTCCAACCATATCAATTTTTTTTATTTACTTTAGATGTACCAACCTTCTGGTAACTCTGCAGGGAGACAAAAATATCATCAAGTTTGATGGTGATCACAACTCTTCGCGGCCGCAATCTTATTACGATTCAGTGTTAATATTCTTCTACAATGTTCTTCGCCCGCCACAAATTTCTTCAGCTTGCTCATCTAAACTCGAAAGTTATTACAGTTTGGGAGATATCAATAACGCTACTGGTTTGGATGAGGTAATTTGCACTCCATGGTGGAGCAACCCTGAAGAAAAAAGTCCTGTGTTGCTGTCTCTTATATTCTCTGCACTTAAGTAATATAGAAAACAAAGACATTGCCTAGACATACTGCTAGAGTCACTAAAGAGTTGGGTAGATTTATATGATGGTTGAGAACATTTGGTGGTCATCTCACACAACAAAATTATAAATTAGTCTCCATCAGAGTTAGCACATTTAACGATCATGCACAAGAATCTAACTGTGTGGTTTCCTTGTACTGCCAGAGTTTTCTGTATGAGATCATATCTGGTCTTCGCTCGGCATGTATCGATGTGGCAAGTTCTTCTTCTGCGCCTCCTGCCCCTCTAACCACAAAGCCAACGAATGAGCTCCTTTCAGAAGCCATACCCATGATAGATACAGTATACCAGTTCTCATTCTTGCATGATTTTTTTTTCTGTTACTTGGTTCATTTCTTTTGATAAACTTTCACTAATGAAACAGGAGGACGTGCCTGTAGAAGATAATGATCACAACATGGACGACCCTGATAACTTTGAGGTAACTGGAGCATGTGCAAAAACCAAAAAAAATGGTGAATTAGTAGCCTAGTAGGAGCTCTAACAATGTTTCCACACACCATTTCTGTTAAAAAACCTCAAGTGTTACCTTGGTCACAATATGTAAATTGTTATTTGGCAGGGGAAGCCTATTGATCAGTTTGAAGAAGGCTGTTCATTTACAAGCTCCAACAGGGAAAGCTGGGGCAGATGCTCTTCACTAGGAGGAACTGAAGAAGATGAGAGTCTGACCGCTGGCGAGGGTGATCAGGTTGATGCTCTTTGAAACTGTTTTATGAAGCAGTTTGATGTTTGGTGAGATGGGGTCTCGTTTCTGATATATTGCCTTCCAGGTCAAGAAAACTGCTGATATAAACACGGAACAAAAGCCTAGAGACTGTACTAGAGAAAAAGAAGAAGGAGAAGAAGAGAGGAAGCAGAAGAAAATCAAGAAGGGATGTGAAACAGATGCAAAGAAGTCTAGACACGAAAAATTGGAAAGGTTTGAGGCCTTTAGCAAAAGACTGCGGCATTGCATCCTAAAGCGAGTACACCATAGAAGACATCGTTCCCCTTGACGAAAGTTCAAAAAATGATCTAATTGTTGTATATCTCTGCATCTCATTATGTACACTTCCTCTTCGTTTTGGCAAATGGAATCACATATTACTCACCAAATGGAATCACATATTACCCACTTTTAACCTCCATCATATTCTTAATACTGTTTCAAATGCCATGCAAATGGAATACATTTCTTAGATACGTACGCGACACATCTTAAATTTTCGATAAAATAGACATAAACCTATACACTGCCAATATGATTTGAAAGACTGAAAGCCACCAAAATAGTCATTGAATTTAACTTCAATACGAATTACAACAATAGAAAGAAGCAAACACATATTGCTATATCATATGCTATCATTTTTTACATGATAATATAGACACCTTTCCCATCTCAGCCGCAGCATCGTCCTCTTTGCTGGGAGGAGGATGCATCATTTCTACCAAATGGCCCTGGCTTTATTCCAGGCTCATTTGCCACATCAACCACACCATCTTGAATCCTTTTGTATATTATTTTGGCTGTCTCGATGAATGCCTAGCCAAAAATTCAAACACACAAAACAGGTCAACGACATAATGATTTAGACTTTCTATTTAGTGTGTTAGGAGGAGTGGAACAAGTAAAGCATAGAGGCTCTTCTCTCTCACATTCAATAAGGAAATAACCCCAAAAATCTACTTATTCCTCTATTTCCCTCCTCTTAGTTAACTTTGGTATTCTAATTTTGGCAATCTATGTTAACTTTGCAACCGACTAATTCCTTCTCATAACTGAACTGGTGGGGATATAAGAAGTTACATACAGGACAGTAGAGAACGAATCGAATTTAAAGTGCGCTTTAGAGACATTCGTTTGAGACTAAACATTTGAATGCATGCATGGGGGCTTACCTTCTCGACATTCTGAGCAGTCTTGGCAGAGGCCTCTATGAATATAAGACCGTGCTCCCTTGCAAACTGTTCTCCTTCCTCTGTACTTACTGCCCTTTTTGCTTCAAGATCACACTTATTCCCAATGAGCATTGTCGTCATTTTTTCACTTGCATGCTGTCTTGCCTCTTCTAGCCAGCTGGCTAGATGGTTAAATGTCTCTCTCCTGCAAAAACGGAGATCAAACATATTTGTGAGTGTCTGCACTGAGACGATAACATTTTTCACATATATACAAATCTAGTTCTGGTCCCTGCTTTATCGGAAAATAAAACAAAATAATTATGACAAAAGAGACAGCTAAAGTCAACATCATGCTCAACTTCTAGTTACTTACTATACAGCACAAGAAAATGAAATTTCTTTCACGATCAAGTCAACTCTTGATAACAAAAAGAAAAGAAGCAAGTGTTGTACCTTGTAATATCATAGACAAGCAATGCTCCGGCACGCCCTCTATAATACATCCTTGTAACAGACCTAAAGGTTTCTTGACCAGCCTGCCATGCCCATATCACGTAGTAAATTTAGTTCAGACAACGATACGCGTTTCAAATTTTCTTTAAATTAAGTCTAGGCTGCTCATCATGACTATAATCCCATGAATTGTGGAAAAATAAAGACATGAAGTCTCGACTCATACGCAATGAAGTTGCATATATATAAGATCAGACTATCAAAGTATATAAGATCAACCCAACCAAAGAAAACATGCAAGAAGTAAGTTGAAAGAGACCGTATCCCAGATCTGGAGTTTGATGGGTTTGTTGTCGATAGTGATCATCTTAGCTCCAAATTCAACACCAATGGTGAGATCATGCACCGCTTGAAACTCCTTGTCGGTATACTTAAGCAGAAGGCATGATTTCCCTACTCCTGAAACCAGATTCATATTAAAAGTCAATCAACAACACAAGCCCCTCCACCCCTGAAATGTTTCTTGTCCACCAAGAAATGATTGATATGAAAAATAGCGTATGAGAAGGATTGTAAAAATAAAAGAAGCAGAAACCAGTTATACCAGTATCGCCAATGATGATATACTTAAAGATATAAGCATAAGACATTGCAGGCAAAAACAAATCCCTTGTTCGAGAAGAGAAGAGAATCCCTTTGTTGTATGATGATGTCAAAATAAAATCAGAAAGATGTCTTTTACGTTAAACGTTTTTGAATCAAACGAGAATAGCTTAAGTTGTCTCTATATTATCAGAGCCTTGGAAACTTTATAGATTAAGGGATTGCAGATTAATGAGTCTGTTGTGAATGATTGATACGTGCCATTTCTTCATGGCAAAGCCTTGCTTTCTTTGTTTTATTTAAGGCAATAGCTTCTTATTTTTGGTTCATTTATTTTGATAATTAATTTTAATATATATTTAGATTTTTTAACATAAAAGAAGTACCCAAAATATAGAAAAATTAACTTATCACTATTTTCCTTTTATCTGTTTCTAGTTAGCTGCTAATTGTCAATTTAAGAAAATTATTTCATAGAAAGAAAAAAAAATTTGTTTTGAAACACATATACCCTAATTTCTATTTTGAAACAGAGGTTGAAGAGACTCCTAAAGGTTGGTTTATTACTTGCATTGATAGAGATTCTGAGACTTTGTTAAAAGAGAGCTTGAAGAACAAGAGAGTTAAGAGTGATTTAGCTGAGGAGGAGAAACAAGAGAGGGAGATTCAAAAACGTATTGAGAGAGCTGCTGATAAATTGAATGCTGGTGGTGAATGTGAAAGAAATGATCAAGAAGTTGTTGAGGATATTGATGAGAAGAAGAAAGATGAAGAACTGAAGTTGAAGACTGGGGTTAAGGTTGGATTTGCTCTTGGTGTGGAGGGGTTAAACAGGTTACTACGGGTAAAGAGAGAGTGGAAAGCTCGAAACTTGTGTTTGAGGATGAAGAGGAGGAGAAGGTTGAGAAAGGGGAGAAGAGGAAGAATAGTTGGATTCGGAGAGGAGCAAGAAGAATAGAAGATTTGCTTTGGATGAGTTAATGGAGGAAGAGAAGAAGAAGGAGCAGATGAATCGTAAAGATCACTGGTTGTTACAAGGGATAATTGTGAAGGTGATGAGTAAGGCTTTGGCAGAGAAAGAGGATATCGAAATGCTTGATTCTAAGCATGTGTTGAGGGTTGATCAGGAGGCTAGAGACGGTGCTTCCACAGAGAGGAGGAATAGTGAATGGGGCATACCGTGGTTGGAATGCAAGGTTGTTGGCTGTGGATACATAGAAGTTTCTGTGCTAGATAGTGCAGATCGAGAATCCTACCACCATCATATCCTTATATACGCAAAACACATCTTAATTTTTGATATATGAATAGACAATACACATAAATTGTCAAACCGTTCCAAAACCCACCACAACACAGTCACCAAATCGAATCCCAAAACGATTTACAACTATAGAAAGAAACAGAGACATTTTTGCTATATCATATGTGATCTTTTTTACATCATGATATAGAAACCTTTCCCATCTCAGCCGCAGCAGCCTCCTCCTTGCGAGGTAGATCCATCTCTTCCACCTGATGGTCCTGGAATTCCTCCATATCCGACTTTTATTCCATATGACTCATTTGACACATCAAATACACCATCTTGAATCTTCTTGTATATTGTTGCGGCTGTCTTAATGAATGCCTGGTAAAAATTCACAAAACACAACACCAGTCGAAATCATGTTTGGTATTTGGTAGTCAGCAAATATAATATAACAACTTTGACCAAAATCTACTTGTTCCTCTCTCCTTTCTCTAATTGTTATTCTGTCTCCAACCGCTTAAATTAATTCTGGTATTCTAAGTTAAGGGACATTAGAGAAAGCATGCGAGAAAAGTTTGCCCTATCGAGATCTATGTTTATGCCTAAGCAAACCACATTGGAACGTATGGGGGTTTACCTCCTCAACATTCTGAGCAGTCTTGGCAGAGGCCTCCATGAAAATAAGACCATGCTCCTTTGCAAACTGCTCTCCTTCCTCTGTACTCACTGCCCTTCTGTGAGCAAGATCACACTTATTCCCAATGAGCATAATCGTCATATTTGCATTTGCATGCTGCCTTGCATCTTCTAGCCAGCTAGCTAGATGGTTAAATGTCTCCCTCCTACAAAAACGGAGATAAAAAATTTTGTAATTTGCTTCCAAAATCAAGTCTACCCTCGCTAACATAAAGAAAGACGCAAATGATTTACCTTGTGATATCATAGACAAGCAACGCCCCTGCAGCCCCTCTATAGTATGACCTTGTGATAGACCTGAAGGATTCTTGACCAGCCTGCCATGCCCATATCACAGAAAAATATAAGTCAAGACAAAGACAGGAGTTCCAAAATTTCTGACAATAATCCCATGAATTGTGGGGAAAAAGAAAAAATGAAATCGTCGTGCATAGGCTATGAAACTTCAAAATAGCCAAACAGATGGTCAAAGAAAACCAAATTATACGAAATGATGTGCACAAATCTGAATCAATTTTCATGAAACGAGAGATAGAGATTAATCATGAAAATTCAAAGAGAGACCGTATCCCAGATCTGAAGCTTGATGGGTTTGTTGTCGATGGTGATCATCCTAGCCCCAAATTCAACACCAATTGTGAGGTCATGCACCGGTTGAAACCTCTTGTCGGTGAACTGAAGCAAAAGGCATGATTTCCCTACTCCTGAAATCAGAATCAATATACACAATTCAACCATCACAAAAGCCTCTCGATCCCTTAAACCTCACCAAAAAATGGTTGGATACGACATAGATTCGGATCAATTCGCTTTTCAAATTTAGCAACAAAACATATATAGGTCCTTGATTCATTTCAATTCCTAATGGTTTGGAAAAAGAAAAAAGAGAGAAGGAGAGGGAGTTACCAGTATCGCCGATGATGATATACTTAAAGAGATAAGCATAAGACATTGAGATGGAAGAATAAAAAAAAATCCGCAGGTTCAGGCGATTTTACTCTTCTCCCGATGAAGAAGACGAAGAAGATACGGAGGATGAAGAACAGAATCTATTTTCTTTCTATAAAGACGGAGGAGGACGGTTTGTTTTCCAGCAAATCATCCAGCGATGCATCAACCTGTATTGTCGCCAAAATTAAAACTCTCTGTCGTTTTTGTATTTGGTAACTGAACGTTGTGACGTTTGTCTAAACAAAAACAGTACACAGTTGTTTTTATAAAAATAAAGCTGTATAACCCTTTGAAAAAAATTGCCATCTTTCTCGAGCACTGTGACAGAGAGCTCTCAGTGAAAAATATGGGAAGCGGTGTAGCTGTAGCTGCTCTCTTTACTCTCTCCCTTCTCCTTGTCTCGTATGAAGTGGATTCAGCAATCGGTGTCAACTGGGGAACGGTGTCGTTTCACAAGCTGAGACCTTCCACTGTGGTGGATCTACTCAAGGCGAACAAGATTACTAAAGTTAAGCTTTTTGATACGAATCCAGATGCGCTTCGAGCTTTGATGGGTACTGGAATCCAAGTTATGGTCGGTATTCCCAACGAGATGCTCGCTACTTTCAATCCTGATTTGTTTGTCCAGCAAAACCTCTCTCGCTTCATCGGCAAAAACGGTGCTGATATTAGGTACCTTGTTCTCTCGAGTACCTGTGTCTTTAAGCTATGATTTAGCAGATGATTGACCAGTTTCTCGGATGAATCTTGTAATGGTAGGTATGTTGCAGTAGGGAATGAGCCGTTTCTGACTAGTTATGGTGGCCAGTTTCAGAACTATGTAGTCCCAGCTATGGTTAACCTGCAACAATCGTTGGTTAGGGCGAATCTAGCTAACTATGTGAAGTTGGTGGTTCCTTGCAACGCAGATGCGTATGAGGCTAATGTTCCTTCCCAGGGGACATTCCGGCCTGAGCTCACACAGATCATGACTCAATTGGTTTCATTTCTCAACTCCAATGGCTCTCCTTTTGTGGTTAATATCTATCCTTTCCTTAGTCTCTATGGAAACTCGGATTTCCCACAAGACTATGCCTTTTTTGAGGGAAGTAGTCATCCGGTTCCGGATGGGCCTAGCACTTACTATAATGCGTTTGATGGGAACTTTGATACTCTTGTTGCTGCTCTCACTAAGCTTGGATATGGTCAAATGCCTATAGTTATTGGTGAGATTGGTTGGCCTACAGACGGAGCAGTTGGTGCTAATCTCACGGCAGCCCAGGTTTTTAATCAAGGGCTCATTAGCCATGTGTTGAGCAACAAAGGAACTCCACTCAGGCCAGGCTCCCCTCCTGCGGATGTTTATCTTTTCGGTTTGCTTGACGAGGGAGCGAAAAGCACACTGCCTGGTAACTTTGAGAGGCACTGGGGAATCTTCTCTTTTGATGGACAGGCCAAGTATCGTCTCAACTTAGGACTAGGCAACAGAGGACTCAAGAATGCGAAAAATGTGCAGTACCTTCCTTCTAGGTGGTGTGTGGCTCACCCATCGAGAGACATGACCCTAGTTGGAGACCACCTCAGACTTGCTTGCAGTGCAGCAGATTGCACAACGCTCAACAATGGGGGCTCGTGCAGCCAGCTTGGTGAAAAGGATAATATCTCATACGCTTTCAACAGCTACTATCAGATGCAGATGCAAAATGAAAAGAGCTGCGACTTTGACGGACTTGGCATGGTCACCTTCCTAGATCCTTCAGTTGGGGATTGTAGATTTCTTGTTGGCGTTACTGATAAAGGCTTACCGTCAAGTGCTAAGCCAATGGCAAGGTGGTCTATCTACCACATTTGCATTGGAGTGGTGATCTTGACTCTCACGATGTAAAGTTGGGAAATTTTCGGTTTACATTTTTTGAGGGATATTGTAGATATAGGATGGAGAGACATTACGGAAATATATAGACTCAGAATGTCAGATTTAGTTTATTGTATTGTAGAATCACTTTCTTGAGCATAAAAGCTGAAAAGCAGAACCAGTATTCTCTTGTATCTTCTTGGTTTCCATATTAGAATAGCAGGACCTCTATAACTACAGTACCTTTGTTGTCAATGTGCTTATTGAAAGACTCCATCCCGGATAATCTAAGTCCGGAGAGGTTACTTTCGAACTAATAACAACTTTCCGTACTTAACCAAGTTTTAGGGCCCATTCCTTAGACAATCCATTTATAATAATTCTGAGATTCATTACTTAGAGTCATATGCAAATAGAGAGTAAAATAACCATTCAAATACTTTATTAATAAGTAAGGATTCGATACAACTTATGAGTTTGCATATAGGCTATTACAAGTTGTATAATCGATCTAACTACCCAGCATCCATCACCACTCATCTTTCCGGCCTTGAGTCCTCGCGCCTAAGCCCTTTCATCCCCTCGATCACCTTCTTTCCCTGAAACCACATAGGAAATCAGTAACATGTTCACTTAATCACCATCGTTTTGCATGCAAGTTACACTAGCAACTCTGCCCGTTCGAATGTTCGGTAGAGAGGTAGTCCGCGCATCAGTTCGGTCGAGTATCATCAATGATTCCACTCGCCGAGCCGCGTCCCTTTTTCTCCGAACAATCCTTCCGGACAAAGTTATGCATATGATCATGCTCATGCAACTACCGAACCCATATGCACCCCACAACCGATCTTATGGTCTCCGGTATTAACCTTTTATCGGATTCCGACTCTCCTTAGTGTTTCTCTCGAAGATAACTTCAAGAATACAAGTATTTCCCGATTTCCGAACGTGTCCAAAACTGAGGCGAGACCCACTATTTATAGTGTTTCGGCCAAACCCTTCCGTTCGAAAAGGCACCTGTTCGATGCACCTTTCACTCGCACCGATTCGTTGGAATCCTTCCATTCGCACCTTTTCACCGATACCTGTTCGCTCTTCCTCTGGTAACCGCCCAATTAGCTCGTTCGGTGAGTGAACATCACAACTACTTCGACTACCGTACAGCTGGTCGAGCTTCCAAGCAACTGGTCGAGCTGGTGTTACTTCCGGGCAGCTGAGGTCGAGCTGGTACCACTACCCGGCAGCTGGCCGAGTTAG
>NW_006238917.1:9177130-9177407 GCF_000375325.1 Capsella rubella | reverse complement strand
CAAGTCTCCCCCCCTTGAATGGGATTCGTCCCCGAATCCGAGTCGAGTGTTTCTGTTTCCATCTCCTTAAACCACTCAGGATAGTCGGCCCTCATCTTATTTTCGGTTTCCCAAGACGATTCCTCGTGTCCTCCACAATTCCATACGACTTTTACCGTTATCATCTTCCTCTTCCGGGTCCCTTTTTCCATTCGATCGATGATTCGAACCGGTATAGCTTCCACCGTCAAATTGTCTCGCAACTCGGTTGGTACGGCTGTAACGATTTCGTTTCGAT
>NW_006238917.1:9174075-9177030 GCF_000375325.1 Capsella rubella | reverse complement strand
TTTCCGTAATTGGGAGACGTGAAACACCTTATGAAAAGCATCGAGCTTCGGTGGTAAGTCAAGTTTGTACGCCACTTTTCCAACTCGCTCAATAACCTTGTACGGTCCAACGAACCTTGGACTTAACTTCTTTCTTTTTGTAAATCGCCCCTTTCCTTTGTACGTGGTTGCCTTAAGATACACCAAGTCCCCGACTTCAAATTCTAACTCCTTCCGACGTTTATCCGCATAGCATTTCTGTCGGTCTTGTGCTTCTTTCAGCTTTATCTTTAAAAATTTCAACTTTGCATTCGTCTCGTCGATAATCTCCGGACCAAACAGAGTGCGTTCTCCGACTGGTGTCCAGCATAAAGGCGTCCTACACGCTCGGCCATACAATGCTTCGTAAGGCGACATTCCGATACTAGCTTGATAACTATTGTTGTACGCAAACTCAACCAACGTTAAGTACTTCTCCCAATTTCCGCCCCAATCCAAGACACATGCTCGCAACATGTCTTCAAGAGTCTGAATAGTTCTCTCGGACTGTCCATCAGTTTGTGGATGATATGCAGTACTCAAGTTCACCCTTGTTCCTAACGCCTTCTGGAATGCTTTCCAAAAATGCGAAGTGAAACGAGTATCCCGGTCGGAAACGATGCTAGCCGGAACTCCATGCAACCGTACTATCTCTTCGATATATCTTGCTGCAATTTCTTCGGCTCCGTCTGTTTCTGAGATCGCCATAAAGTGAGCAGATTTAGTTAGTCTATCCACAACTACCCAAACTGCATCATGTTTAGATTTCCCTTTGGGCAATCCGGTCACAAAATCCATCGTCACATGATCCCATTTCCACTCCGGCATTGGTAAGGTTTGCACCAACCCACTCGGCACTTGGTGCTCGGCTTTAACGAGTTGACATGTTCCACACTTAGCAACCCATTCAGCCACGTCCCTCTTCATTCCCTTACAGTGTTAGTACCTTTTCAAGTCACGATACATCTTTGTTGAGCCCGGATGAATCGAGAATTTGGATTGGTGAGCTTCCTTAAGAATTTCTTCTCTTAACTCCATATTTTTCGGAACGCACACCCGACCATTCACCACAATGGTCCCGTTGTTAGAAGTTTGAAACTCTGTCTTGTTATTCTCGGCCCACAATTTCAACTCTTCGTCATTTTCTTGAGCTAACCGAATTCTACTAAGTAAATCCGCTTGGTTGGCTGCACCCAAACCTAATGGTTCCAACTCCGTAGATAATGCATTCAAGTGCAAAGTTCCCATCATATTACACCTTTTGTTAAAGATTCTTCTTCTCCAGATTTCTATGGCACCCTCATGTAACCCAAAATTTTGCCACATTAACAAGTATCAATGATTCACTGATCCCAACTATTTTTTTTATTTTTCTATATACACAGCATCAACAAGAATCTCAAATTCAAGTTTTTGGAAGGGAACAAAATACTAAAGAGGAATTGAAGTCATGACACAATACATAATGTCAGAAGAATAAGCATGCAGAGAGACCAGAGTCTCTACTTCTGCCTCTTGTAGATCTTAGCCAAGAAGGATTTTAACACTGCTTGAATTGCTTTACTTTGGTGAGCTTCGATCAACTTTGTCAGCTTCTCATAGCTTTCCTTCTCATATTCCATGAATGCAGCCTATGACAAATCAAAGATCAAACGCAGATTATGTACATATTAGATCACATCTCTAATGCCTCTACTTTCATAACAAGATGATAAAGGTCTTTTTCTACTTCACTTGACTAACAAAAGGTCTAAATTAGTGCTAAGTGACAAACCTCGAGATCAAGCTCTTTGTAGAGAGCTTTGACCTTAGCAATGTTTGATGGCTCGCTTTTACCATAGTTTTCCTGAGACATTGAAAAGTTATTCAGTCAGATTAACATGCTGCTCCTGCTTCAATCTTATGCGCATTAGAAAGAAACTGATTCTCACATATAGTATCTTAGTTTGTTCTTCACTGCAGCGTTCCAATGCCTTAACCACCAACCAGGAGCATTTGAAATCCTCTATGTCTGTCCCTATCTGCGTTATACAACACATGCCCCGTGAGATAAGCACCAATATACAGTAAGATCAGCTTCGAAAACGCAATGTGGTGGCATAAATATTTACCTTGCCAAGTGTCTCGGGATCAGCATAACAGTCCAAATAATCATCCTATGGAAAAGAAAAGATATTAACTTGCTATTACTGCTCTTTTGGATCTTCAAATGAACCCATAATATGACTCTCATGTATTAGTTACTAATTACCTGTACTTGAAAGTAAATTCCCATGTCAACAAGAACATTCTTCACATCAGTATGGGTTTCCAAATTTTCTCCCGCCATAAACAATGCACAAGCAACCTGAGTACAGGAATGAATTTTTTAGTAGTCCTAAAATGCATCAATGGATATGCCTCCTAGCACTATTTAACAGATCATCCAACTACATAACAAAATGTGTCTAGCATAAGAAAGCATTTACTTGCTGCCTGAGAACTTATGCGTGACTCTAAAGAGAGACAGAGAGGGATTAAGAATCTATACTCACAGGAAGATAAAATGAGTAATAAGATGTTTTGTACTGGACAATACGCCTATGGCTGCACGTTTAAGAAAACTATATCATCAGTCAGGACGTGTTAATGCTATTCCACTGCATCAACCATTAAGAAGAGGTGAAATCTCTCACATTTGCAACGAGTACTTGGACAAGTCTTTTTCTCCATCAAAGGTAGTGATCAAATCAATCATCTGGCCAGAAGCTGTTTGAAACTCTACCTAGAAATGAATGATGTAAGAGAATAGAGTTGGATCAATTGTGAAATTGGAAAGTTAAACGCCAAAGAGATTTTTACCTCATTAAACAAATCAACGAGGTCAACATAGTAAGGCATTTCCCTGAAGTGCTTTCTGAGAATCCTGTGGATATGATTGCGAAGTAGAACCCCATC
>NW_006238917.1:9168231-9168492 GCF_000375325.1 Capsella rubella | reverse complement strand
TATTAGTTACTAATTACCTGTACTTGAAAGTAAATTCCCATGTCAACAAGAACATTCTTCACATCAGTATGGGTTTCCAAATTTTCTCCCGCCATAAACAATGCACAAGCAACCTGAGTACAGGAATGAATTTTTTAGTAGTCCTAAAATGCATCAATGGATATGCCTCCTAGCACTATTTAACAGATCATCCAACTACATAACAAAATGTGTCTAGCATAAGAAAGCATTTACTTGCTGCCTGAGAACTTATGCGTGACT
>NW_006238917.1:9051422-9168131 GCF_000375325.1 Capsella rubella | reverse complement strand
GAGAGACAGAGAGGGATTAAGAATCTATACTCACAGGAAGATAAAATGAGTAATAAGATGTTTTGTACTGGACAATACGCCTATGGCTGCACGTTTAAGAAAACTATATCATCAGTCAGGACGTGTTAATGCTATTCCACTGCATCAACCATTAAGAAGAGGTGAAATCTCTCACATTTGCAACGAGTACTTGGACAAGTCTTTTTCTCCATCAAAGGTAGTGATCAAATCAATCATCTGGCCAGAAGCTGTTTGAAACTCTACCTAGAAATGAATGATGTAAGAGAATAGAGTTGGATCAATTGTGAAATTGGAAAGTTAAACGCCAAAGAGATTTTTACCTCATTAAACAAATCAACGAGGTCAACATAGTAAGGCATTTCCCTGAAGTGCTTTCTGAGAATCCTGTGGATATGATTGCGAAGTAGAACCCCATCGTTAATAGCAATCATACCAACCTTTGGCTGTCTGAACCAACAAGGCTGGCCACGGCGTGTGACAGAGTTGTCCATTATGTCATCAAGCACGAGAAAATGAGCTTGAAGCTGCAATGAAAGTATAAAAAGAACCAGATGAAAGACAAAACAAGAAGAGAAAAACTAAGAGAGAGTAAAAGAGTAATATACCCATTCAATGCACCAACCAAGAGCACATGCGAGGAAAGTCTCTTTATCGGTCAAGTCTTGACCTTGCTTCAAGAGCTTGTAGCTATCAACCACGGAGAGACCACGATTGAGCTTCCCTGCAGAACAGAACATAACAGAACAGAACACACGTGTTTGATGTAAGTTGATCAAGTTTAGATAAAATGTCAGAGAAGAGGCTGCTCTCACCGCCGCGTACATTGTAGTCAAGCATCTGAAAAGAGAGGCACCAAATCAGCAGAAACAAATTGATCAAAGATTCTGATTTGAAATAGAAAATGAAAGTGATTCGAGGAATATACCCGTTCAACCCATTGACGAGACTCGTGGGTAAATTCAAAGGAAGGATCTTGAAGCAGTTCAGACTTGAGAATGGAGTAAACGTCGAGGAACGTTGATTTCAGATCTGCCATCGATAAGGATCACGGAAGGATTTACAAAATCAAATGTAGAAGACGAAGCTATGATCTACCTAATGTTTTTTGACTAATTGTGTCTATATCCTTAAGATTATGCTTATATCGCGTCACGTGACTTTCTTTTAATGGGCAAAAAATAAGCCCATTTAAATGAGCCGACTAAAGGCCTGCCTGCCTACCTCAGAAGCAAGGAAGCATTTTATGGGATTCTAGGGTTTGTTCAATGAAGTATAGTACTTTGTCCAATTTCACATCAAAACAAGAAGAAAACAGAGATGCCCGCAGCCTTTAAATCTATTTTTTAGACTTTGTTCCATGTTAAAACAGTTCATGTATTTACTGTGACAATGAGAAATATGAATAAATCATCAATCTCTCTCAATAAAGATATATTGGTATATGGACATTCTAGTAGTTCCCTAAACAACCTAAAGCATTTTTCATATCTGCTACAAGTCTTGTGGTTTCCATTTTCTTAGTTCAGCATCAACAATGCTATGTGCTTCCTCTGCAATCTCTGCTTTTCTCAAGGCACCATCAATCGCCAGTTTTAACTCTTCCATCTCTTTCATCTTCTCCTCCAACATTCTCTCACCTTCTATTCTGCTCACACTGATCTCTTCCAGTTGAGCAGCAACTGTTTTAGCTTTAAACTGAACCATTCTCTCTGACTCTTCATGCTTTCCTTTCAAATCCTCGTACTCTTTTAGTGATATTCTAATCTTCTTATCAGGCTCATCATGTGTTAGACTCTCTTTCTTCTCTGTAAGAACTTTCATGTCTTCCACAGCTCTTTTCTCTGCGGTTTTCGCTTTCTCCACCGCTCTTCCAACTATCTCGAGCTGTTTCACTGCTTCACCCATTACCGTATGTGTGGCTGCTGCTTCTCTTCTGAGTTCATCCACGTGCATCCTCATCTCTTCTGCTTCGTTTCTTGTTATCTCTGCTTCACGCATGATTTCGTCAACTTTACGACTAGCTTTTAACCATTCCCCTTCTTCAACTTCTTGCCTCTCCTTTTCTTTTTCCTTCAGTTCTCTGTTTTCTCTCTGCACTCCATCTAATTCAACCGTGAGTGAGCCCACCAAGCTTTTGTATGAACTTTCTTCATCACATATTTCTTGCATCGCACTCTTGGCCTCTTTGAGTTCACGAGCTAGTTCAAGCTCCTCCTGCAACTTCTCGTTTTCCGAAGTTATCTCCGCTAACTCCTCGATATCTTGCCTTAGCTCAGGGTCACAACCTCGCTTCAGTTCCTCTAGCCTTTGCTCAGCCTCTCGTCTCATAGCCGCGTAAGTTTCTCTCGCGGCAATGCTCTCTTCCTCTATCTTCTCCCCTTCCTCTTTTTTCCTGGCAGCATCAGACTTCAGTCGCTCAGCAGCATCACGCATTTCAGCTACCTCATGTGACATGTCTTTGATCTTGTTGGAGTTAACCATGGACGCACACTCTGCTTCCTCTGCCCTTTGAAGCTCAGCTAGCCTTTCTTCCACGGAGATGTTGAACTGCTTTTTTAATTCCGCGAGCTCGTGTTTCGCCATGAATAGCTCTGCGGTAGTCAAAATGTAATCCTCTCTTGCTCGCTCTGTTTCTTGTTTTTCAGATTCAAGCTGTTCTAACCGTTGATACATGGTGTGTTTTGTATAGATGGCACATTTCCTGGAATGTTTGGTGGATTCTATTTTAACTCTTAAATCAGCGGCCTTTCGTTGAGCAGAGTCGAGATCGGAGAGTGCTCGTGCTTTAGCTGCGACAGAGCCATCAAGACAAAGCTTGACTCTATCCATTTCTTGTTCCGCCAACAGAAGTTGTGTCTCCTTCTCCGACACATCCGTTGTATCCTTAACAAAAGAAAGACAATTATTTAGAACTAATGTTTTTGTGGGAAAATTGAGGATTCACGTTTTTGTCTAAAAGAGGAATGAGAGAGTACCTGAGAGGGGGAGGAGGAGGAGGAGAGACGCGGTGGTTGTTGTTGTTTCTTAGAGAAGCTAACTTGACGGAATAAACTAACGGCGTCTCTAACGGATTGGAAGGGAGGACGTGTGTCAATCTCTCCCACCTCACTGCTCCGAGGAGGAGTCTCCGGAGGCATCACCGGAGCATCCGTTCTGATCTTCGCCATCAATCTTGTCAACACAGTTTTTTTTTTGTTTTACGTAATGAAGCAAAGAGAGAGAGAGATAGGGAGAGTTTGATGTTGATCCTTAGGAATCTTTGTGTTTCCAAATAATGAACAAGAGGGTCGCCATGTTTTGCGCTGCTCATGTCTTTTTTGTCACTCTAAAGGTCTTCCTCTATCTCTTCTTCTATTTTTAGTTGGGGCTTTACTTTGGTAAACTCAAAATACCCAAATCCTCGTGGATCCTAAAATAAGAACAACTATATACATTGAAGTATTTAGAAATAAGATCAAGTTCTTAACATGAACTATAACAAAAAGTTATTAATAGACTAATCCAACCGGGCTTTCTCCTAATTTGAAACATCGGTGGAAATTGCATTTGCATCGTTCGAATTCATAGGATACATATTTTGTTTTTTATATACAACATAACTGACGTTAGCAAACTGTATAACCGGTTCTTATTACGATAAAATCATATTGTTTACCAAGTATAGTCATAGAGCGTTGATATATACTATTTTGCATGCATGAACCACCTTTCTACAATAAGAAAGGGGATAAGTTTTCAGGTTTATCATCAATCATCGTTTGAGATTGTTAAGGCGCACCTTCATATACTATATGGTCCTAAGTGCTCACTTGTTATGAAACCAAATACCAAATAACTACTTAGCGTAATACCATCTGAGTCTCGAGAGATAGGAAAGGGGATGGAGTGGAATGGTTGAGAAGAAAAGGAGAAATTTATCAAATTAACAAAAAGGAGAAATACATTGTGTCTGTCCCGTATTATTAGGGGTTTAGTTGAACCCCTTGATCAGTTATTCCACGTGGATAATATTTGTTCAATTTTTTTTTTTATATAGTAATGTAGCTGAATTCACTCATATTCTACTAAAACAATTAAATGTATTTTTTTTTGTGTTCATTTAGGATATTTTATCCTTTATTATTTAAAAATCTGTGTAATGATTGTTTTTTATAGTTAAGTAATTCAATTTAAATAAAACTCTTTAAATATTGTATTGTTGCGTCAAGAAAAGAAAAAAAAAAAGTGAAACATCAATAATAGATATTGACTATAAATAAATTATAATACACTTAATAAAGTTAAAGATAATTTGTACACTAAACTCTTTAAATGTTAAGTGGAAATTGTTGATCTTTGTGTATAGTTATTGAACAAATGCAATAAGAAGAAATTAATTAATTTATGATATTGATATGTCATATCATAGACACATCATTGAAATCTTTACCAAACAACAACAAGAACAAAAAAAAGACACATCTTTTTGTATTTATCCATTGGAGAGATTAAACTGATAACCAACCCACACAAAGATCCTCCCATATAAAAAAAAAAAGATAATTTTTATTTATTTTTTGTATGTCTTTGATTCAAAAGATACAAATGTCTAGAAGAAAAGAAAAACAGTTGGGGCAGGCTTGATTGTTATGTGAATTTTGTGACACATCCCTTTACATTTAGGTTAGACTTTCAAACTTAATATTAAACAAAAATATCAAGACATTTCTAAAGGTGAAACGTCGCCTACCTTCAAATCTTCCAATTTTTATTTGTTTTTTTTTAAAAGAAGAAGAAGAAAGAAAGAAAGAAAGATTAGGCAAACAAGTACATACATAATTGCTTCCAATTTTATATAATCAAATTATTAAAGGCAATTTGATCAAAGAAAATATAAAAAGTCAAATAAAGGAAGATGGCTTTTTAAATATATAAAAAGGAAAAAATAAAGAATCTCATATTTTTATACAACCAAACCATTCATTTTTGTGTGGGGTATATATATAAAACACACATCCTTGCTGTTTCTTTAGTTTTTCACATATTTTAGAATTTGGGAGGTGAAGATGATGAGGTTCTTGTTGGTGAGCATGACGTTGGTTTCTATGGTGGCCTTTGGGGAAGCAGCTAGGGAGAGATGGACCAGAAATGAGATGGTTGAGATGGCTGGCTACGGCGAACAAAAACTCTCCTCTGTTCTTCTCACCGCCTCTCTCCTCTCTTCCTCCTCCTCTCCTATTCCTGGTACGTAACCAAAGTAGTAATAATAAGATTCCTTATATACTACAAGATTTATAACATATCATCATCATGTAGGTGCTACTGTTGGGATCAAGTGCCGTAGTGGACATAAGAAGAGATCTAAATGGATCAAAGGTGTGACTAATGACTTGGGGCAATTCGTCATCGATCTACCTTCTCACCTACACGCGATTCCTGACCTGAACAAGGCTTGTATCATCAAACCACTCTCTGTTCCTAAACCTTATCAGTGCTCTTCCAAGATTCACAGAGGCATTCAACTCCTCTCCTCTTCCAACGGCTCCCGTGTCTACACAGCCGGCGACATAACCTTACAATAGAGAGAGCTAGCACACCATGTAAAAAGAGAGTCTTAATTAATCTTTCTAGGATAGATCAGTCATGTCTTTCTTTTGTATATGGTTCCTTCTCGCTTCTTGTGAGAAAGAGAGATATATAGCCTTTGTAAATCTTGTTTTCATGCTCTTCTTGTATTTAGAAATTTTTATGTTTTCTTCAACCTTGGATATTCTTACTACTACAGAGATGAGAGAACATACGATGCTTTAATTATATTAGATAGAAAGGTTGTTGCCTTAACTGAACAACCAAGGCTAAGAACAAAAACCTAAGAAAACATGTATGTGTTTGTGTTTAGCAAAGATTCTGATTTACTTATAGGTTCTCAAGATAATTGCTATATCATTCAAATAAATAATAGGTTACGAGAGACGACTTCATCACATGGTTTGCAATCCAGACATAACACACACACATCTGTTGAGCTTTTAGTTCCCCTTTCTTATAATCCATCCAACACTCAATATGTACAGTACAACCTAAAATAAGATCATCTTCTTTAGTATATTCAATCCCATAAGCTCCTTCTTCCTCTACTGGCAACGTGGATTGGCTACACGGCTGTACAACATAGCATAGGCATATAAATATTAACTTTGTCTAGCATGTTCTCAAAAGACAAGGACAAACAATGAAGCAAAAAAAAAAAAAGAACAAACCTTCTTGGTAAGTTTGTCTTTCTACTTTGCTTTGACTCTTCATTCAATATTGCCAATGCGTTTTCTTTTTCTCTCGCTGCGGCTTCCCTCTTTGCCTTCTTTGTCTCCACTTCAATGGCTTTCGTTAGAGCATCCACCTTCTTCAACAACATCTGAAAACAGAGGTATCTCATCTTTAAGTAAGGTTTCATATAGTTGAAGAGATAAAACAACAACAACAAGAGAGATGAAGTTACCTTGATCTCTTCATTTTTGGTATTTATAGTACCCTCTTTACTCTCACAAATCTTCCTTAAAGCAATTACTTCCTTCTGAAGCCTATCATACAAAAACCCTGAAACCATATCTTCAGTATCTACATCTCCATCTTCCTCTGTTTTCCTTTGGCCACCTTTTTCATGCTGATCAGTTAATCCATTAGCTGTAATCTTTGAATTCTCCTTTTCATCACTTTCTGCAACTCTGTGAATAGGCTGATTCAGAGCATGTATTCTGCCTGTAATTGAGCCTCTTGGCTGAGAAGTAGACCTTTTCTTTGATCCACCACCACTTGTTAAGAATCCTAAAATCTTGCCAGATCTTTCAGTCTTTGTAGTTGGAGAGACTAGAAACGTGTTTGGGCACTTCAAGCCATCTTCTATGGTTTTCAACCTCAGCTTTAACCTCTCCTGTATTGTTTACTTGCATTAGAAACTACACTTTTTACCAACAAAATATTAACAGTCTTAGCAATCACCTTTAGTTGGGATTCAGCCTTAGCAGTTCTTTCTGAAACAGCAAGTTTATCTTTCAGTTTCTGCATTTCCCCCTGCACACAGTCACATACACAACTTTGAACATTCATGTTTGTATAAGCTACTCAGTGTGTACTAAGTGGTTATGTAAGTGAAAACCAGTACATGGAGAAGCCTTCTCTCTTCAAGCCATTTCTTCACAGGCATTACTCTATCGTTCTCATCTTTCCATTCGTTAGCAACGGCAAGGGCCACTCTACTTGCTGAAACTTTGACTCTGGCTAGTTCTCTCTCCAAGGTTCTCTTCTCATCCTGTTAATGATGAAAAAAATCATGTGAGTTTCCTTAAAACAATATGTGAAAATAAAGTACAAGAAACTAAACAGGACACTTGCGTTGAGCTGTGAGATTTGACGGCGATAGTCTCTAACTGCATTGGCGGCTGTCCCTCCTGCCAAGATTGCTTCCTCCAGTTCTACAATGCTTTGGGAGAGCTTCTCAATCTCCAACACTTTCTGGCGGTTTATTTTCTCAAGAAACTTGTTCTCATCCTGGCATATCTCAATCTGTCGTCTAAGTTCAAAGTTATGGTTCTGGACCTCCTCAACGATTAAAGCACGTTCAAGTGCACTTTTCAAGATTCTCTCTGCTTCAATAAGCGCAGATTCTTTTGATTTTGTCAGACGTTCCAAAGCTTTCTTGTCCTCTTGAAGTGCAAAAATCTGTAAAGCAGCAGCGAGTAAGCACAAGAATATGCAGCTTTTCACAATAATATAAGAAAGAAGTTACATGGAGTCTCAAGAACCTGTTGCTTGTGAAATTTTATCTGAGCTTCAAGGGGAGCGATGATGGATTCGAGGGGTAGAGAGTCATCTTCCTGTTGGTGAGTGTAAACCCTCCTAAGTGCTTCTTCTGCAGCGTCCTGAGCCGCCAATGCATCTTCTTTCTCTTCCTCAAGCTTCTTCATCTCCACCTCCTACAATCATTTCACAATCTTAACTTATTCTAATCATTATGAAAAAAAATTCACAAATATGGTAGTCTTTTAGCTAACACACCTTTTGTTCAACAAGATTCTCAGTGGCTCCAAGTTTCTCCTCCAACTTCCTTACGCTTTCTCTCAGCTGAATCATAACCAAGTGTCATCAGCAGAGCTCAAGAAGGAAATTTTGAATATGGAAAAAAAAATGACCAAGAAAACTTGTAGGAAAGATTGAGTAAAAAGTTTTTTCTATGAACATCACGAACAGAGTAAATAATTGATCATCATGTTACCTCCTTAAAGACTCTGTCTTTGAGCTCCTCGTTTGTTCTCAAAGCCTCAACTTCAGCTTTAGCAGCCAAAAGCTCTTTCTCTTTTTCTGCAGAGAGAAATCAAAAGAAAGCAACACTAACCTCAACATCAAAGCAAGTTACACAGAAGGATTGATCATTAAAAAACCAGAAAGAAACCTTTAAGCTGGTTTTGCAGAGAAGAGGTGTTAGATACAAAAGGGTTTTCTCCTGCAGTCATCTTGTACTCTCAAACGGCTCCTCCTTATTTGTTACGGTATAGAAGATATGAGTTTTCGTCTAAACAGAAGAGAAATGGAGCCGTTGAATATATACACACACTCTTTTAGAGAGAGAGAGAGAGGGAGAGAGAAGCCATTACTTAAAGGAAGTGACGTTAAAGGAGAGAGAGAAAGAGACAGAGAGAAAGAGAGAGAGAGAGAGAGAGAGATTAAACTGAAACTTACTAAACTCTTTTACCTCTTTCTCAAGCAACCGTCTCCATTTCAAACCCTTGACAGTAACCAACCCTTCCCTCTTCTCACTTCACTTTCATTACCCATTTATCAACAATATTCATCCCTTTATCTTTTATTTTCAATTCCTAAAATGCTTGTCGACTTTGAACAAAAAAAAAAAATGCTTGTCGACTTCTTCGTTTTTCAAATTATCTACTCAGTTACATAGAATTTTTCACTAAAGGAATAATATATCAAAGTAGCTAGAGTTGGTTTCACCATCATAATTACCACATTCATACGAGATAAAGAAAAAAAAAATCATTATTTTTCAGGTTCCAAGATTAATGGTGTAACTAATACTAGTATTTTAAAGGGACACGGTATGAATGAATATATCAATAATAAACAAAGAGAAATATTATGCTTTAAACCTTCAAATGGAAATTAAAATAAACAAACAAATGTGTAAGCAAAGAGAAGAAGAGAATAATCCAAAAGAAGTTGGAAGAAGAAGCAGCATATGACAGATATAAAGACACTAATCATAGGGATAAAGATCATTTAAATGATTGAACTAATTTCGTTTGGTGAAAACCTTTTTCTTTCTTTCTTTGTTTAAAAATACTAATAATAATAATAAAACTCACCATCAAATAATATTCATATAACTTGTATCCTTTTGTCTTTATTCGTTTTTGATAAGGTTATATGAATGTAGGTAACAAACAGATAACAATTATGCTAATCTTGAAACAAAAAAAACCAGATTAATCAACATCTGATTATGTATTATCCATATGAGTTTAGTAGTTTGATTAGTAGAAAAGAAGAGTAAGAGAGAAAGGTTGAAAAGGTGTTGCCTCAGCAATTAATAGCTTAACCGCAAAATATTGCACAAACCAAGCTTTCTTTGTATTAGTGGAAGTCACTCAATATCTCTCTTTGAATTATTTTTTATTAAAATAAATAATAAAATGGGATTTTTAAATAAATGAGACTCCTCTCTCTTCTTTGCTTCCAAGTCTTGGGGTTTGGTTATTAGGATGAAACAATGATAAGAAGATTAGACAATGAACACTTAGATAGAATATTATAGAATCAACATAGGTAAATGACTAAATTTTGGAGAGAAATTAGGTAAATAACAACAAGTCAAAAACAAATTAAGTAATAAAAAAAGGTCAGTAAGACTAAAAAATCAATATTGTATTTTAATCATTCATTTATATTTTAAGTGTGATTTCCTAACAAAAAATTATAGTATTATACAACCGAAATCCTAAATCTAACATCTGTTTTAGAAAAAATTATTATATACACAATTTACACATAAACAATTACCGGGAGAAATCATTTTCTGAAATGTGATAAGAAAAAAGACATTCATTTTATTTCTCTATAGTTATTTTCTTAAGAACTCTTGTCATTGTATATATATAGTATTGTTGTTAAAGGCAATAAAGGAAGCTTGAGCCTTATAAAAAGTAAAGAATAAAATGGAGGCAATGACCTGTACTTGTTCATTCTTTGGTTTTGTGGGTTGGTGAGCTCCTTTTCAAGACTTATCTCAGAACCCAATCTGACCTGTAGATTTTTTGTCCTCACAAAGCTTTTTGTTCAGCCGCCAATTGACTCATACTGGTATACAGAAGGATGATAGAATGGCCTAATCAATGTTTTTGGTTATATTTCATTACTAGCACCCATCCACCCACAACAACAGAATAATTTACAAGAGAAAAAACAACAAACCAGGTTTGGTTTTTTGTATACATATGTATATATAACTAGTTGACTTAGGTTTTGTTACAACTTAAAATACACACCCTCAAAAATTTACAGAGACAGATGTGTTTGTTTGTGCTCTTCATCCACTCAAGTCACTACTATCACCATGACTTACCCGATCTGGTTTAGGGTTGGCTTCCACGCGGAACATGTAGCCATGGGTCTCCTCTTCCATAAGAGATAGAGTGCTCCTTCATTCCCTCCCAGTTTGTAGTTTTTGTCATAACTTTTCAACATCTCACTCGCTGCAAAAGCTGCGGATGTGCTGATCGGCCATCCTGTGAACCCAGCCATCATCATTCTGACCCTCCATTTCCCCAGCACCTCATGTCTCTCCACTCTCTCTGACTCCTCGCATGCTATCATGTTCACTATGTCTCTTGCTACGCAGTGCTGCTCTGCACTGATCCTCTGTTTATCATCCCGTGGCCGCGCTGCATCTATCGACTCAAACATCGCTGTGTAGTAATCCAGTGTCTCCACAAACCGTGACAGGAAAGGCGAGGTGTTTGTGTTTGATTCTTGTTCCACCAGTGTCACGAGTTTCGGGGACAGGCTCTTGATCAGATGCAACAGCCTGTCTCTGTGATTTTCAACACTTACGCTCTCGTCAGGCATGTGGTGCAATACATAAGGGAAGTTCACAACGACAGCAAAGCCAGGTTCCACCCCGAGGTGTTCCCGCTGCACCTTGCACCCAGACATGATGGCATCGTGAAACTCAAACGGGACACCACATGACTGTGCAAACTTTGTGAGCCTCTCACCTACCAAGCTGAGTCCTCCCCCGCGAGCATAGGTGGACTGTGAATCATCTACACCCGTCACACGTAGCAATGGCGGCCCACCAGGGCGTTTCCCAAGCTCCTGGATCAGAAACACGTATTGTGATCCCTGCGCAATCTGGAAATCGATAATGTGGACTCTGGTTTCCCCAGCTATTGCTTCCAAGATTGCAGCATTTGCAGTTGTGTATGCGAATTTCCAGTAGGGGCAGATTTCATAGAGAACGCCCATGTAAGACATCAGTTCTCTTCCTGTTGGCTCATTGCATTTCAAAGCTTTGTATATATTGCTCCCAGACCCTTCAAGCCTAGCTCTAAGCCCTTCTGCCATATAAGTGCCTAGCCGTTGTATTGGACTTCCTGAGACCGACACCATCTGTTCCAAGACATCGAGGAATCCATACGCTGTAGCAAAATCTCCATCAGCAACAGCTCGAGCGGCCTCCACCAGCACCTCTTTCAAGTCCAACTGTGGAGTCAATGCCAAGAGTTCATCCCAGTTCCATGACTTCCCAGCAGCAGGGCTGAAGCCAGAGAACTCTTCAACTTTTGTATCACCACTCAGCAGCGAGACCTCAAGTTCCCGAATCTTACTCTTGACGCCAGCTTCATCATAGGCTAAAGAAGAGGTCCCACTCAAGGGTGATCCATAGACGTTGTCAGGAGAAGGATGGAGATCCGAGATGCATGACTGAGAGCCCTGCGGAGAAAACGGGCTCCGGCCAGATGTGATGCTCACAGAAGGGGAGTCATATGAAGGAAGACTACCGGAAGCAGTGGATGATTCAAGAGTAAAAAAGTTTTCTTTGGATGGGATATCAGAGAAGCCATTGTTGTCTATCGCTTGAAACTGAGGTGAACAGTAGACTTGAGGATACAGCATGTGCAGTCCTGCCGCACTGTGATGTTTCTGAGACGTTTGCATTGGAAGAAAAAAAACCCAACAAAACGCACCCCCTGGATCAATTTTCTTTAGCCAAATCTCTCTCTAGTGCGTCTCTTGTTCAATTTCGAGGAGAGTAATAACCTGTCTCCATGAAAGGGATCCAAAAAAGAAAAAAGTTAGCTACAACAGAGTAAAGCAACTATACACAGACACTTGTGATTAAAGATAAAAGGTCTAATTCTGAACTTTTCTCCAAACAAACTCAAACTTATGCCACAAAAAAATGTATACTTCAACCCTTGGCAAGTCTGCTCACAATCAATCAACCATAGCGTCATCAGAAAACAGATCTGACATCTTTTCAGAAATCAAAGATCGGTTTTTGTTACTGCCTTGAGATTCCTATTGCCAGTAAAAGATAAAAAGGGATAATATTTTCATAGCTTCCACCCGAAAAAACTGAAACCTACCACTCTCTATCTCTCTCTACAGAAACCACATCTGGTCTAAGGCTGGAGTCAAACCGTAAAGCAGAGATTTTTACCAGAATCAGGTTAACCTATTTGATTGAAAAGCTTAAAATCCACGCTCTAAGTCAAGATTTTATACATTCATCAGTGTAAAGTTAGGTAATTTTGAATAAACAACACAAAGGAGAGATTTTGGTTACTGGGTATTATCAATACCTTACACCAAAACCAAATCAAACAAGTCATCATCTCCTTTCACAAACCAACAATCAAAAGAGGCACATATAAGCTAAGAATCCACAAACCTATGATCAAAAAGCTTAAAACCATATAAGGGTACAGCTTAATTATATGAAAAAGAAGAAGAAGAAGCAATTGTTAAATTTAGAAACAAACAAATGGAATTGAATCGTTTGACAAGGAAAATTAAAAGAGAAAGAGACTACATAGATCACCATGAAATGAAAAAGCTAACCTTTAAAGGAGATAAGCTGAAGAGAATTTGCAGATTAGTTGATTTTGCTTGGAAGGGGACAAAAGAGAAGAAGTTTTCGTAGCATACTCAAGAATCAGCTTGAGGATGAAGGAGATGGAGATTATAATAAAAGTGCAAATTGTCATGACTCTCTCGGAGCTGACTACTTAAACACCCCCGCTTTTCCCATTATTTACATAAAATACCACTCTGACCATTGACTTTTGGACGGCAGTAGCTGCACTACCACTGTTTGTGTATTTTAATTTTAATTAACTCTTGTGTTAACGTCTAATTTGCTTATCATTAATGGAATGCTAAAGTTTTCACAAAATAAATAAATAATGGAATGCTAAAGTAGACTAGTAGAGTATTTGGCGACAAAAAAAAAAAAAGGGATTAGTAGAGTAATTAATTAAAATGTGACGATTAGGGGAAATTGCGTGTGGAACATGATAATTAATTATAAAAACATAGGGTTTATTTTAGACTAATTAATTTTGTTATGTATTTTCTACTCTTGTCGCTTTCTTTTCTTTTTAATTTATAGGAAAATGTTCAAATCATCTTGTGTTTAATTTTAATTCCACAAAATAATTTATAAATATGACCGTGGCTTCCATGGTTTTTTCTTTCTTTTTCTTTTTTGGTGTCAACTTCACAATTATAATTTTTAAACTCACAACCACAATACAATAATGTAATTAACGAGAATGACATAATATCAAATTTTTGGAGCATACTAAAATAAAAATGACAATTAAAGATACATACAAGTTACTTTCATCCACAAGCATATAAGTATTAAAATTTATAAACAGCCAATGTCAAAATTACTTTTTTCGTTTGTATTTAGTAAAGACTTCGGCTTTTCAATTTTGTTTCAAAATAGTGTCGTTGAAATTATTGTTAAAGACTAATTGGACCCCAAAAAAAAAATCATATTTCTTCTTCAATTAATTTTTCATATTTTGAAGCTTTATAGACTATGTTTCTAAACGTACGATTGACTTATTGTTAATGTAAAAATTTTCCATTGCATATGTTAGGTTGATATAAGAATAGGTTTATGTTTGTATGCGGAAAGATGTGTGTACATAAGCGAAAGTTACAACAATAGATCAACGGTGATTGCAAATTTGCAATGCAACGGACGGGACACAAAAGACGGATAAAATGTGCATCTAACTAGTTTTTAGTTTCAATAACTCTTCCATGCACCACCATCCGATAAGACTACATAAAATCTCATGTTTTAAATATTGTTCATACCTAACAAAAAAAAATGTTATAAATATTGTTCTTAGGGCATGAGCAAGGGCATAACCCCAAGGATAGATCTTAGGGTAATTATAATATATTAATAATGTAATAGTGTGTTTTAAAAACAAAGCAAAATTGTTGCGTTATTGGTTGAACCCGTACATTCTTACATTTAAAATAATATAATAATGATAAATTTATTAAATTAATTAATTTGAAAATTTAAAAAATGTTAAAACAATTATGAATTGACAATTATAAAATTAAATATAAACATATAAAAATAAACATAAAACATATTTGGAAATTGTAATATATAGAAAATACAATTCAAAATTATTTTTTAAAAAACAATTATGATAAAAATAAACAAATTGGACAAGTCACAATTGCACAAAGAGTGTAGTTTAGGAGAACACAAAGATGTTGCAGAAATGATACATGAACTATAAATCAGATTTCATTGTAACCAACAAGCTCCTTCCAATGCTTCCCAATGCTTAGCTGCAGCAAACACACCAATAACATGTCAGTCCCCCAAAAAAGCCTTCCTACACAAAACCAAGATCCTGGCCCTAGTTAACTGAAATGATGAAACCCGATTGCTACAAGATTGAGCCAATGTATGTATGTGTTTTGTAGGAATATCATGTCATGTTCAGTGTCAAAGCCAAACACATCAACATAAACTTTGTTTTCGATGAGTATACTTTTTACTGACCAACCAACTTAGCTTTTGAGGTATCAATTCACATAACAAAGAACCAACCCGAATAAAATCAAGAACTGATTCACATAATAAAATCAAGAACTGAAGCTGAAAGAATGAGATGCTTACCCCCTCGCGGCATCGTCCTTCTTTCTATCAAACTGAAACGTACCAAGAATCACCTGCATTTGCACAAATCCAAGAATCATAGATGAGCTTCTAGCAGAATCACTTCAACATTAGATTTGAATGAAGGCTAGATATTGGGCCGCTTACACCAACAAAATCTATAACATGTAAGGATCTTGAGGGTAAAAGAACATGACAGCAAATGAATTTAATACCTTTTGTCTGATGTCTGAAGAAACAGATCCAAAAATCCCCCAATGGAAACAAATCTCACGTATTAATGAGACCAGCCACAGAGCGAAAGCATTTGGCACTGGATTTGTTATACGGTAGAGGCTGCCTTGCTTCGTCATTCCTGTAAAACAAATAAAATGGATAATGCTTAACAGGAAAGATGTTCAGATTGTTCAATGTCATAACCCTGAAACAGAACAAGACGCCAAGTTGGACCAAACGAGATAACGAAACAAGAACTTACAACAAAGCTTCATCTACGAGAATATCTGTGCTGGCGTCAATATCTCCTCCACCTCTTTCAGAAGCAGCCTGTGTGTTCACCGGACCAGTGTTCTCCTCATGCTTCATTTTCCAGCCATCAACTCTCTCCTTCCATGAAATTGCTTCTAAGTTTAGCTATGAAACCTCAACTCAATACCCACAAAAACTTGATTCCATGTCCTATATGCAATTGAATGTTACACCAATCAAAAAGCATCATCTACTTCAATACAAAATCGCATCAAGCAGGAACATCAGAGAGAAACCTAGAAATCAATTACGATCACAAATGATCAAAATCAAGAGTCTCAGTACCTTGAACAAGGAGTATCAGGAGTTGGTAAGTGAAGTAAATCGGAAAAAGAGAGGACGGGTTTTGAGATTACCGGCGGAGACGAGGAGGACTGCGTTGCTGCTTTGTCCGCCATGATTCGAAACGTGAGGAGGAGAAGAAAAATAAATTTTGGAGGAGAAAAAGAAAAAAGAAAAATGTTTTCATTTACAATTTATGCAGCCACTCACGTATTAACACCTGGTAGAAGAACCCAAACCAAAAGAGTCTTAGCTAACACCCGTTTATCTCTTCCAATTTCACTATTTCTATATTTTGGTATTTTTTAATTGGGTTAAGACCCCTAAAGATGGCCCGTTAAATATGGCATTATATATGAAAAACAAAAGAGTACTATTCCAATACTCCGACTAGTGTGCGCGTGTCTGTAAAAGACGGGGGAGAGGAAGCGACGCGTGGAGGCGCGTAGGTGTTTTGTACGGTGGTGGGATCGTAAAAGAGGAGAACGCGTTCACGTCACATATATCATATTATATAGATCATACGTCGGAAAAATCCAAAGATTTGAGAACGTTCGTGGATGCTCCCAAATATCCTCTGACTGTCTGACACATGTCTTGTCCTTCTTTTTTCTTCATTTGTTTTTAGGTTAAACAAGATGGTGAGAATATATATATCTATGGATACAAAAATTTGTGTGACTTGCATGGAAAAGATTGTGTGTTTTGGTAACAAAGGACTATAAATAGTGAAACAAATACTTTATTAATCTTTTCTTTTTGTGTGTGTTTTTAAAAGACGTAAAGAAAGAAGAGGATGAGATGTAAAAGCATGGAATCGTCCTTTCATCTTTCAAAAGATGGCTATCTCCTATCTATATCACTAGTCTGAGTTTATTTATGTACAAACACAAAGTTCTTACAAAACCTGAGGATATATCTCAGAGGTTTGTAAAATGTTCCATCAAAGGAAACTTGAATATTAATGATTCTAGGTAAGGTTTCAACTCTAGTTTGAAATTTCTAAGAAGAAAGAATATTGCAAAGCCCTTTTGAATCTAATTTAATTTGTAGTGTTATTTTTGGGGGTGGACAGGAGTAGTACTGTAGTCCTCCACTTGACCCCTCTTTTGTCCTAAAATATCTAAAGCCAAAAAGACAAATGTAAATTAATTGCACGAGCTTCGGCGAAACTACTACAATCTTTTCATAAAGAGAGAGAGAGAGAGAGGAGAGACTTACGTAAAGAGTAGGATACGTAATCATGGTGCCCTCACACCGCACACGGTTACTCTCTTTGCTTTCTTGTTTCTTCCTTATTACAAACACCATCTCTTTAATAATACTAATAGTTACCCATTTATTAAAGTTAATATGCGGAATAGCAATGGAAAAGGTTTTCTTTTTATTTCAAGTAGATGGCAAAACTCCTTTGTGATAAGGATTCTGGGTGTTGGAGGTTTATTAGATAGTTTGAGACAATTGGATGTCATTGAGAAACTAACAAGGATAGTTATATATAGAGGAAACATAGACATATAAATGAGATTGGTACTACTGATTACTGAGCATGCATGAGAAAAATGAAGAATATTTGGGAGTTGTCGGATAAAGAGTAGGGAGGAAAGGCAACATGAGGCCAATTTTATCTATGGTGCAATATGAATATCTCAATGAAATACATGTTTTAGTTTTTTTTTTTTGTTTTGTTTCACATGTTTTCATTGTTGATTCTAATTTAATGTAAATAATAAATAAAATAACACTAATAAAGCAGAATTGATATTGCAACTAAATTTTTGAGAAGTAAGTATGAGGTCATCAAGTGAGAATAGGGGATGGATGCAAAGGAGACACATTTGCTCTCTCACCTACTAGTACCATTAACTCTTTTTTTTTTTTTGAATGACTTCTATTTTACACATAATACTCTTTTCTTATTCCAACTCAATCGTGGATCATGACTACAGACGGTTTACCAAAAGCATACTACTCTCTCGAGATTGAGAGCAAGAGACATAACATATCAAGTGGAAACAAAAAAATGGACCAAGCTTACCTTATGAGGTACTATTATTATTACCTTAAAACATTCTCCCACCTCTATACCATCCTCTGTTCTCCTCTGATCTCCGCCCTGTCTTTCCCTCTGAGCTCTTTGACAACTTTACACTTTTTGCACTCGATTTGACTTTACCTCCCGTTGTTGTTATAGTGCTTCTCCCTGACAAGCTCTCTTCTGCTGAATCAACCCTCTCAAACTCCTGCGCGGTATATCGCCAAGCAGTTCTATTAAGTTCTATCTTGTGAGCCAATGACCAAGAACCTGAGATTTGTCCCTCAAGGCTAAAAAATCTAGTACCTTAGGCTTCTTCTTGGTATAAGGGGTTAGACATGGATTTAGATCTTCTAGAGCCAATCCATCAGGACTTCCTGAGCTGAATTCCTGATATGCATTCAATTCTAATAAGACCCTTGCCAATTATTGTTGATTCTAAAATTATATTCTTTGAAGATCCTAATTTTGATTCTATTTTGCTTACCAGTGAATCATAGGAAGAAGTCTCTGCTTGCCAGTAACAGCTTTCTGACATATACTTGTTCGCTTTCACCTGATAAAGATGTGTTATTCCAGATTCTTATTAGATAATACTCAAAGCTATATAGAATTGTTGCTGCAGCAATGCCATAAATAAACTTCCCAATACTCACAACTCAGTTTCCATTACACTCAGCTTCTAAGTCCCACGAGAGGGGTTACATGCATATCTACTAATTAAAGAGAAAAGATGAAGCAAATTACCTCAGCAAGATCATGAGCAATGCATTGGAGCTGGCCATTGAGTGAAATGACTTGCTTTTGAAGGTTAGGAATGATCTGTCTTGCCTGATTCAGCTCCTGCATTTGGCTAATTTGGCTGTTCATCGCATCCGGAAACAGAACTGCACTCTTCAGTGACTTTATCTCCTCCCTTTGCTTTAGGCAAAGATCCTTCAACTTCTCCACCTGCAGAAACAGCTCAATTTTATTCCAAATTTTGATTTATATAAAAAAGAAAAAGCTGATTCTAGATTAAACTCAGCTGATGTCTCCATGAGTCTAACCTGTTCTAACACAGACACATTCCCAAAACCCCTAAACAACTAAAACTAAGCTTTAAAGAGGGGGAAAGAAGATTTTTACTTCACGGTTCTTGTCTTCAAGCTGCAATTTTAACTCAGCGATTTCAACCTCGTGGTCCTTGTTCATGCTCAGAAGCTCCCTCTCGCTTCTCAGAACCATAGACAGAGTCCTAGTGTTACCTTTAACCTCTGTCAATGCCTTCACCTTCTCCTTCCCGAAAAGCTTCCTCTGTAATGTACCCAGTGTACTCTTCCCTCCTCCTCTAACAGTATCAATTTTCTTCAGTTCCTCGGGAACCACAAGCTCGACCCTCTTGCTCTTGGAATTAGATTTCTTCATCTCCATTAGCTTCTTCATCATACTAGTGAGGTTTCCAGGATTATTATCAGGCTTCACGGGTTTCGTAGTTTTGGTTAAGTAGGAAGATTTGGATCTGACAATGGCCTTGGATGAAAGTGGCTTGTTCGATTTGAATTCGGCGGAGGGTGATAGATCTGAGTGAATCGAGGAGGATACGGATGATCTAGAATCGTAGGAGTTATAGCGAGATGCCATTTTTGAATGGAAGGTTCGAAGATAGGATCAGTGATTTTGAAAATGAGGAAGAAGAAGAAGCAGAGGGAATTTGGTTTCTCCTCTTTTCCCAATGTCCCACTCTCTTCTTTTCAAATTTCGTATCCTCTGTTCAAAAGTCAGACTTTTTCATTATATTGGGCCTAATAATGGGCTTATAAAGTTTAACGGCGTTTTTGTGTTTATTTGAATTTTGTTCTTCTGGTTATTCAAATGATTAAATACTTACTACTAATTAAGATTTTAATTAATTAATTGCTCTACACTTAAGGAGATGACATGATTGTAGACTGTGGAGAAAGTTTTTAGAAGATAAATTTATTAGAGAGTCCATATAGTTTTCAATTTTAAGTTTTCTTTGCTTTTTGTGTAGTTTTTTTTTTGTTTGGAATTTTGTTTATTCATTTTTTGTTTTTTGTTTGGGGTCAACTCCTTTTCTTTCTTTCTTTACTGTAAAAATGACATACACAAAGTGAAGAGACTTTCATGTTCTTTTGTTGGGATTAATCTAAGAGCATTTCGTATTTACGTCGGCAGTAAATAGGAATAACTATTTGGGGGCATAGAGGAAGATCAAGATGGAATGAATGAATGAATGTAGTTGGCATTGGTCCATATAGAACCCAAAAGTCTAATAGTAAACCCAAAGTCATACATAAAACACTGCATTTATGTAGCCTCCAATTGCCTCTTGCGTAAAAGACTTAAGGAATTAGTTAATAAGAGTTGTAATGTGAATAGAACACGTAACTGGACTAGCATGTGTATGAGAAGTTCAAATCCTTAACACACAATATCATCAATGATAAGTGTTTTAAGATAAGATGGAAACTGAAGGAGCATTTAAAGATTAAGAAAGGCAACTGTAGAGTTGCCTTGGCAGGAGGGGAAAGCTAATATCATGAAGAATCTTGTCTTATAAATGACAGATGGATATGTATCAGTACGTTCACCACCAATCCATATCCTTCATAACTCAAGTGGTCCCTTTCTCTGGACACATCCACGTCTCCCTCCTCACAAATAAGACCAAAGCCACACTCTCGTTTGTGTGTCCTCTTCTCTTTAATGCTCTCTCTTTTTGTTCTTTCACTCTATAAAATTCACAACAAGACATGAAGGTTTTTTGGGAACTTGCCTGCAGAGTTCCAATGCGGCTGCTATTATCATCTGATCCCCAACCTCAGTTTACCTCTACATGTACGTCCCAGAGTTGCGGCTGGAAGCCTTACTCTCATTCCAATGACTTTGCAGCCAACGCCTCCCTCCTCCTCATCATCATCTTCTCTGTTCTCATTTGTGTTTTCTCTCTCCACGTTGCCATCCGTTGTTGCCTCCGTCCAGTACTCTTCCAGCATGACCCTAAACCTGATCCTGACCCTGATGAAGCCTCTCTTTCAGAACTTCCCCCGACACTTGTTTACTCCCCCGGGATGAACTTGGCAGGCACCGAAGCAGAGTGTATCATTTGTTTGTCTGAATTCCAAGATGGTGACACCTTACGCGTGTTGGAAAGATGCAAACATGGATTCCACGTTCATTGCATCCAGAAGTGGCTCTCCTCCTCCCACTCTTCTTGTCCCACTTGCAGGGCAAACATCTTCTCCTCCCCACCTCAACTTCACTCACCACAGAGCTTACAACTAACAAGTACTACAGATTAGTCAATTGGTAGCTTCCTGGTTTACTTTGCTCATTTTTTCTCCTCTTAATTGTCTTTACCACTCCTCACACACCTCTATCATGTTTTCCAAGTTAGTTTATTTGTAACCTTTTGGTCGTAGTATATTCCATGAAATCATGAAAATTACACACACGCTGGAAATTGATGTAAAGTCACTTTTGTGAATCATCATCATATACAACCCAAAAAGCAAACAAAGACCAGTGTGTAAACGAAGCAGAAACCTTACCTCATAATACAGAGGGGCAAAAGGCTTAATTCAATATTGGAGTTCAAGAAATATGAGGTCTTGAAATGGTGTTAACCTCTCAATTGTTGGATAAGAAAGAGAAGAGGTGTTACTGGATAAGATAATGGATAGAGTGAGCAGAAGAAAAAAATGGTGGAATGACTCACATTACGAGCATTAACTCCATTGTCCTAGTATGATTCTAGGCTTTCTAGCAATAGGAGAAAATTCCAAGTGCGTACAAAGGTGTTCTACATTTAATTTATAGACCACATTTACGTGGTAACATGATGAGAGCTAGGTACATACAATATATAATAAATTGTTATAGTTTAGGGATTGTAAAGGGGAGAGACGAACACGTAAGATAAGAGTTGTGTCAGTGTGTGAATACAACCAACACTTCGCTTTGAGAATGATAGGTGTGGTGATTCTGTGTGGATTGGTTTGCGAAAGCAGAGGAGATGCGGGTGGATATGGAACACGGTGCATGTAACATTCTGCAGATAAAGTTATAGAGGGATCAGCTAGACACTTGTGTTGAACATGAGGTCCTGAATACGTTGTAATATGTTGGTGCCGTGTGTTACTACTACACAGATTGTAACATTATTTGGGGACTGTACTTTTCATGGAAGGTAATTCACTCACAGACAAAGGACGTCGTTATACTTAGAGAGAAAGAAATGTCGAGGATATTTTTTACTTTTATAAACATTTTTGGGGAAAGGGAAAAAAAAATCAAAGGGTGAAATTGTCAATATAAACATCGAGATAAAAACATGTCAAAACAAAAAAAAACTACTTTTAAATTTGGGGCGAAAAAATATAAATTTTTGAAATGTCTTTTCAATCCTAATTTATGAGCATTAAAGATTTTTAGCATATTTTGAACTATTGAGCCATATTATTATTCTTGCAAACAAAAAATAATGTATATACATATATATGCATAGACATATATAGGCAACTAATTTAAAACAAAGAATGCACATGTTTTTAGTTATTAAATAGAAATTTATGATTAGGTATAAAACTAAGAGAATATTAAGTTCAATAATTATAATAAAATAAAATAATTATTATTAAATATAAATAAAAAAAAACTAAATACAATAATTTTATTGAAAATAACAAAACTAAGACAAATATGAAATACAAAAAAAAAATTATTAAATAAAACAATAAGGGAGATTTTATGACCAATAAACCAAAAAATAAAGTTGAGAGATTACATTTATTAGATATATTAAATATATATATATATATATATGTCATTGTTGTGAATGTTTATTGAGAATTTTTGAGAAATACCCCTTTTGGTATACCTCTTTTTAAAAATACCCTCTTTATCTATCCATTTTCAAAAATATCTCTTTTTAAATATAAAAAATTATAAAGTTTTATATAGTTTATAAGGTACTTCTATATAATGACTACTACTGGGAGATTCGATACAAATATTTTAAAATATTTTAAATAGTTTTAAATCGTTTTATAAGTTTTATAAGGTTTTTAAAAGGTTTTTAAAAGGGTTTATACGGTTTTTATAAGGTTTTTATAAGGTTTTTAAAATTTACTTTTACGCTATTTATGAAAGGTATATAAAGTTTTATATACATATAAAGGTAATTTGTGTATATATTTATAAGCTTACACACATATTTGGATAAATTTCAACATTTTTAGTGGGTTTTTGATAAAGTTTGAAAAGGGGGTATTTTTAAAAGGAGGTATATGAAAAGGGGTATTTTTGAAATTCCCCCATGTTTATTTTTATTTTAATCATAACTGTTGTATTTAATCATATTCCATATTTTATATTTCATTAGTTTTCTATATAATATTATTTTAATTTTATGTCTCTAATAATAATTTTTGTATTTAATGAATCAAATCAACTATTGAGATTTTTTAATTGAATGTGTTGTCTATACATAAATGACATTCGAAAATTCATGTTTTTTTCGTCCAAAATTTGAAAAATTGTGTTTTTTGACATTTCCGCAACCACCAAGAGGAGATAGCTCCTGGCTGTGTCAAGTGCGCTTCTCTCACCTCATCAATGACTGCACGACAGTTGATCATGGTGGCATCCGAAACTTCTTGAAGAGTGTCATACCTACTGACACGGTTTCGGAAATTGGCGACTGCATCAACATGAGTTATAAACGCTGCACGAAACTCGTTTTTGGTTGTTTTACAATGTTTGTAAGGTTTTAGACAAAAAAAATAACTTATTTATATAGAATAGGTGACACATCAGCCCTTTCTTGCTTTCTTTATCTCATTTTTAGTACTAGATTTATAACATGCGCAAGATTGTAATTTAAATATTTTTATTTTAAATATAATCATATCATTTAAATTTTTAGAAATAAATCAATAAATTATAAATTATGTTATAAAGATATACATAATTATTTCTTTTAGTAATTTTTATTACTAATTATTTTTCATTTAACAAGGTAGACTGTTTTCATTGAGAAATCTATTATCTTTCGTACTATATTATCTCACATATAATTTGTAACACTAACAAACATAATCTCAAGTTTTAAATATATATTTTTATTATACTTGTTATATTATAATCCCATATAATGATATACACCAAATTCTTCTATTTTAACCGATGATATGAATTTATAACTTAACATTAAAACATTGAACAACTTCTTATTTTGATTTTTTGTTTGTTTTATTAGTGTTTTAAAACGAATAAACTTCTTGTGTATTTTAATAAACTCTTGTTAAATTTACCTCATTAGTTGACAAAAATAAAATAATATTAACCTCATTAAAAAAAATTTTAAAAAAAAACTTTTATCATTAAACAATAAGAAACAGTTTTATAGAGGAACACGTAAGATTAGAGCTGTGGCAGTGTGTGAATGCAACCAACGTTCGATTTTGAACGAGTCTAACTTGAGACAAGTCAAAGTTTATATTGTCTGACTCTGAGTGGACGAAACTATCAAATTCTTTGACGACTGATGATGATTCTCAGCAATTTAGAAACTCTCTCTCTCTCTCCAATCACCATAGCAGAAGAAGGCTAAAAGAAACAGAGAAAGAAATAGAGAGAGACGAAACTAGTGATGGGTTGCGACTCTCATGGCAATCTAAGCGAGGCAGAGTTCAGCAAGCCGTTGCCATCGATAGGGGTATACGTTGCTGCTGCTTCACTGATCTGTGGAATTGCCATGTTTTCCGATCTTATTCACGGCTTTCGCCACCGTAAGTTCTGGTTTCCTTGCAAATTCTTCTCTCTCAACGCCACCACTCTCACCTTCATCTCTGTCTGCGTCAAACTCTCCTTGGATCTCAACACTTCTATGCCTAGTCGCCAAGATCAGCTTGCTAAACTCAGCAGCAGCATCTTCGTCTGCACCGTGATGGCTAATTCTATGCCGTCTCTTGGTTTCATGGTCACACAAGATCTCCTCATGAACCTCGTGGCTCTTGGGATTCTGGTTATCACCGATGTTGTCAACATCTGTATCCAATTGGGCACTGGTGCCATCTACGTTTTCCATCCAGAACACGCTGTCGTTACCGTTCTTATGTTTCTAATGTTTATGATCTTGAGTTTCTCTGCTATCACAGTCCCCACTACGAAGCGTTACTTAGAGCTCAAGTACAAGAAGAGATACGAGTTTGCTTTGAAGCAGTGTCCTTCGTATGCAGAGAGAAGAAGAGGGGTTCCTAAGCTCAAAGAAGACCTGATGAAATTCTGGATGATGGCTCACACTTCTAGCCCTCAGTTTGTGATGGCTCGCTCTGTTACTTGCACCACCACTGGTTTCCTCTGTTTCTTGAGTGCAGTCACGTTGGCTGAAGCCATGGTCCGGTCTTACTTTCTTCAGCCCCATTCACTAGGGTTCTGCAATGGAGACTCTGATTACAAATGGTCAACCACTTTGGTTCTAGTCTCTCAGGCAGCTGCAGTTGCCATAGGAACCGTTGCCCCAGCGAGCAGATGGTTTCAGGCAGTGAACTTGAGGTGTCCATCAAGAACAAAGAAATGTCTGAAAGATGAGTTGAAAGTAGAGAGTTATTGGGTAGACTGTCTCGCTGAGAAGAAAGAACGTCCCTTGAATCTAGGGATGCTCCATAATCGCCGCAGCCAGAAGCTTGCGCACGACTTAAACAGATGGATACTTGATGTCTGTATTGCAACACAATATGGTTTAGTGTTGGCTAGTAAATTTCTCCGTTTCATTACGGTATACTGTGTGAGTAAAATATTGCTATGTTGTTCTTATTTCACCTGCAAAAGTGATTCTGTTGCAAACGCTGAGTCCTCGGGTTCAAATCCATCAACGAGACAATTTGTTCTGCATCTTGAAGGGGAGGATGAGCTGGTGGATTACATGGCACGGAGCAACCGTGCGGCCACAGATCACTTGATACAAAAGGGTCTGAAGAAACAACCCTTAAACTTAATAGAGCTCTTGCAGGCAACAACCCCCATCTCACAAGGATTTGAAGGGATTCGAGATTTTGACAGCGACAAGGTCGCTACTCTGGCCTCTGGAGAGCCACCTAATAGTTGGGCCCTTCCACTGGTAACACTGACGAGTATCGTTGTTGCTCTTCCCAACATCAAGCCTCACTCACTGAAGAAGTTAGTGAAAGCTGTAAACGAGGCCTTGTTCTATGTCAACAAGTTCGAAGACGTCCTTGACACCGAAGGAGAGTTAGCTAACAGCAGGAAAGCTGCAGAGGTAGTATGGTTAGGAGTTTATCTCTACCACAAGTGGCTCAACGTGGATCTTCGAAAACTAGCCAAGCAACAAAGAAAAACAGTACAAGAAGTTCTGAAAGAGCTGGTGGATATAGCAAAGAAAGAGTTTACAGAGTCATGGGAGAAAAATCGGATACTGTGCATGAAGCATAAGCCATCTCAGTGGCCTATCAAGACTCAGGCAGCAAACTCGATGTACCGAATCAGCCAAACCCTTTTGACGAAGTACGAATCAAGACACATTGAAACAGAGGAGGCTCTGTTGAAAGATGTGGAAAGAATGGTATCGGACATAGTATCAGGATGCTTTTGCAACACGGCACAGGTAATAGGAATGAAGTGTTTGGTTACAGCAGTGGAAGTGAGGGAAGCGTCGGTGAGAGAAGCGGCAATGCATCTGGGGAAAACAGAGAAGATACTTGAGATCGTTGACAGAAGATGCATGCCTGCTTTGCCTCATGACAAAGTGGCAAAGATTGATGAATGGAGAGAGTTTTATAGAACCAATAAGTCAATCTCTTTGACTCATCCTTCGTCTCAGTGTACCACCCGTGAACTCATTCTCAACCTAGAATAAAACACTTTTTGTCAAATCTAAATAATTAATTACGTTTCCCAGTTAGCAAATAATATCCTGCTTTTTGTACATGATAATTAAAACTCAGTTTAGCAATACGTAAGCTACCTAGCTCTAAGCCTCTAAAGCTACCTTTGTTGATGCACAAATCAAAACTATCCAGTCGAGCACTAATTTATTCACAGTTTTCAATCTATAAATGTTGAATGTGTCAATATAATCTAGATTTAGCAAGACTAATTACCCCGGTTTTCCCGAATCTCCTAACAAATAGATGTCAGTTCACTAATATTTTGACTCATTTTTCTATATATACCCCCAAAATGATGAGTACTAAGACATATCTTGGCTTTACAGCACCGTCAGAATACAACAAACTAAGGATGCTAGATGATTATAGGGATATTGATGATTGTTTCCTAACTAGGACATATAATATGGTGGATAATCATATAATGGATTCAATTGCGTCATGGAGCCAAAGCGGTAAGAGTTTCATCATTTGGAATCCGAAGAAGTTTACTGCACTCGTGTTGTTTTACTACAGGTTTGAGAATTTGTTGCCACTCATACTTTCCGGCTATGTAAGTTTGAGTTTATATATGTTCAATCATATATGATAGTTAATTATTAATGTTTCAATTTTTTTATAATTTCGTTTCACTTTTTGCAGGGTTTTAAAAGGGTTGGATTCGAGAGACATGAATATGCAAATGATAATTTTGTGCGAGGCCACCATCGACTTATGAAAAACATTCCGACACCAAACCTCTTCACCACACAGGAAAGTATTATGAATCGAATTGGGAGACTCACAAAGGAGAGAAATGAGTTGATTGGAGAGTTACATAAACAAGAGATACAAATAAAAGAACTCAAGCATCGTTTGCAACATCAAGGAGTTTGCAAATTATAAACTAATAAAGCTTTTTCTATTCTCGAATTTTGAACTAAAGCTTTTCTATTCTCTTTTTGTTGCTACGGTAGAACAACTATACCCTTAAGTAAAAGAGAAGAAAGTTCTACCCTAATTTGTTTTATAATTAGGTCGTCAACTTTGCTTCGTTGACAAGGCAAAAACTACTCTTAAGTCTTTAGACAGGTGCAAGTAAACCATGTCAACAAAAACTGCTTTTTGGTTTTGGTTTTGGTTTTGGTTCTTTTGATAAAAGTGTCAAATTGTAAAACCATCTTGAGGGACTTGAAATAATGGTAAAACAGGGTGCTGTTCCCTGTTTCCGACCAAAGACTGTTTTAAATTAGATTCGGACCAAACAACTTGTCAATTTAAAAGGACAAAGCAAAAGTTCAAATGTCAATTTATAAATAAATAATTTGGAAATAAAAAGGACCAACAAACATGTCAAAAGTGATGTCATCATCTCCTCTATAAGTAGAGATACAGTTCCCACTCACAGAGGTCACACCCAAATTCGAAGAAACAGTATCATCAAACCAAATCCCTAAAAGTAATGGAGAAGAACGCATCAACTTCATCATTGAATGACTTGGGTCCGAGTGGTCTAGATCTAACCAGCGCCTTCTTCAAACCGATTCACAACTCCGATCCTCCTCTCCCTTCAAACCGATGTACAAAGATCTCCGTCGTCGGAGTCGGCAACGTCGGGATGGCCATCGCTCAAACCATCCTCACTCAAGATCTCGCCGACGAGATCGCTCTCGTTGACGCCAAGCCTGATAAGCTTCGTGGCGAGATGCTCGATCTCCAACACGCTGCTGCTTTCCTCCCTCGAACCAAGATCACCGCCTCTGTTGATTACGACGTCACCGCTGGATCTGATCTTTGTATCGTCACTGCTGGTGCAAGACAGAATCCAGGCGAGTCTAGACTCAATCTGCTTCAGAGGAACGTTGCTCTCTTCCGCCATATCATTCCTCCGCTGGCTAAAGCTTCTCCTGATTCTATCTTGCTCATTGTTTCTAATCCTGTCGATGTTTTGACTTACGTTGCTTGGAAGCTCTCTGGTTTTCCGGTGAACCGGGTTCTTGGATCTGGTACTAATCTCGATTCCTCTCGGTTCCGGTTCTTAATCGCAGATCATCTCGACGTTAATGCTCAGGATGTACAGGTCTGTTCTTACCAAAATTAGGGATTTTGTAATCGCAATTTTTATAGTTTCCTTTTAGTTGCAGTTTTTGTGATCAGATGATTGATTAAAAAATCTGTCGTTTTAGCTTAATACTGCGATTAAGGAGTGATTAGCTTGATTTTATGGCTTAGTATGTATGGTAAAAATCTATGCTTTAGTGGTTTTATTTACTGCAATTGAGGAGTGATCAGGTGTTAATAGCTCCGATGATAATGTATTGTTGAGATGATCAATTGGAGAGTGAAACTGGCTATTGTTTGATTGGTTTGTTGCAGGCCTTTATTGTCGGAGAGCATGGAGACAGTTCGGTCGCATTGTGGTCGAGCATAAGTGTTGGAGGCATCCCTGTCCTAAGTTTTCTAGAGAAGCAACAGATTGCTTACGAGAAACAAACCCTTGAGGATATCCATCAAACTGTCGTTGGCAGCGCTTATGAAGTCATTGGACTCAAGGGTTACACTTCTTGGGCCATCGGCTACTCTGTTGCTAATCTGGCTCGCACTATTCTTCGTGACCAGCGCAAGATCCATCCTGTCACGGTTCTTGCTCGTGGATTTTATGGTGTTGAAGGGGGTGACGTCTTCCTCAGCCTCCCTGCTTTGCTTGGACGCAATGGTGTGGTTGCTGTGACTAATGTGCATATGACTGATGAAGAGGCTGAGAAGCTGCAGAAATCCGCAAAGACTATATTGGAGATGCAGAGCCAATTGGGACTTTGAAAATCCCATCTCTCTGCTTCAATTTTATAACTCTTTTTTTTTGGTTATGATCCCATGGATGATGGTGTGTCAATGTTGATCTTTTATGTTATGTAAATGCTTTTTAATGCATAAATTTGAGTTCTGTTTTGAAGTAATGACTGAAACATATGAATAATGGGATGGTTAGAGAGATTCTTAGGGTATTCGTTACAACAAACTTGAGTGTGAGTTAGTTCAATAGACATGGTTGATATATGAAGATTTACTGACTAAAGCAGTCATAATTCATTCACTTACATTGCACGAAAAACCTTTTCTTACGATATATTGCGCCTTTTGCAAGGTAATTTGCACAAATATTAATGCAAAAGATGTAATGAATAGAAAAAGAAATAGAAAGAGGTTTTTGTGTTCATAATATCATGATTCATGATGATGATTTTGTGGCACAAAAATATCCTCTTTTGTGTTATCGTGCATTTTGCAAGACAGTTTGCACAAACATTTATTAGATAAAAAAATTTGACGAATAGAAAAAAAAAATTAGGTTTTTAAGTTTCTAACATCATGAAAACAATTTTGGCGCGAAAATATTGCGTCTTTTATAAGATAGTCCGCATAAACATTGATATATATTTATCGGGAAATATGATGAATAGAAAAGGAAATAGAAAAAAGTTTTTTAAATTCTTAACAATCTAACATTACGAATATCGACTATGATTTTCCCGCGAATATACTTTCTATTCGTAGCATTGCGTTTTTTGCAAGATAATCCGCACAAACATTGATAGTTCGGATTTCGGAAAATATATGAAATGCAAAAGAAAAACAGTGATCAGGTTTATATTTCTTGTTAATTGGTTATTTTAGAGGACTATGAGGGCCTATGAGCATTGAATTTGAAACCAACATAATAAAAGATGAGGTGGCACGACTCATATACTAAAAATGTGTGACAATCCAACCAAATAAGCAAAGAGATCTATCTGAAAGCTCAAAACGGAGAAGGCGAGGGAAGAAGAAGAAGAAGAGATAAGCATAGTGAAACCCTAGTGGAGGATTGAAAAGAGAGAGCTTTTAAGTCTAGCCAGGGGCATCATACAACTACGATACAATTCGTGCGTCTTAAAAGAAGGTGGTTCTGCTGCTGATCCTGGCCGAAGATTAGTCTCCGCTTCTGGTTGCTCCGGTGGAGACGTAGGAGAGATGAGGGGTCTTTTCAAATCCAAACCACGGACTCCTGCTGATATTGTTCGTCAGACTCGCGATCTCCTCCTTTACGCTGATCGATCCAACTCCTTCCCTGACCTCCGAGAATCCAAACGCGAGGAAAAGGTTTGTTTTTTCTTTCCCCCATCCCTCGCTGCTTCAGATTTTGCAATTTCTGCCCTCAAACCTGATTTTTCGTTGTCGGTTTCTGAAACTTTCTGATATGAATGAATCATTGTGATTCAATTGATAGAATCCTGAGGTTTGAGTTTCTGATAATTGCTTGTAGCTGGTGGAACTAAGCAAGAGCATACGAGATTTGAAGTTAATTCTCTATGGAAACAGTGAGGCTGAGCCTGTAGCTGAAGCTTGTGCTCAGTTGACTCAGGAGTTCTTTAAGGAGGATACTCTTCGCCGCTTGCTTACATCTCTTCCTAATTTGAACTTGGAGGTAACATCTCGTCTTCTCATGATTCAATCTGAAGATAGGCAGCTATTTGATATGATGTTGACGGTATGCAACAATTCAATAAGAAGAAATTATCTTTTTTTTTGGTTAGGCCAGGAAAGATGCTACTCAAGTTGTTGCAAATCTTCAGAGGCAACAAGTCAATTCACGTCTTATCGCGTCGGATTATCTCGAATCCAACATTGATCTTATGGACTTTCTAATCGATGGGTGAGTTTAGGAGATGGATTTGGTTAATGGCTTCCAAATTATAAGTCTTCTTTTAAGATCATGATCTTATAAGGTTTGTTTTATCATTCATATGAGTTTCTGTGATTTCTCTCAGGTTCGAAAACACAGATATGGCGCTACACTATGGTACCATGTTTAGAGAGTGCATCCGCCATCAGATTGTTGCAAAGTGAGCAAATCTTATATTTTCTTTGCTTACGACTTTACATTCTGTATGTTTTTGTACATAAAGCGACAATCTTCTACCAAATTTTTATATAGTAGAAACAGTTCACTAGTGATATTTCAGTCGGGAATAGTACAATGAAAGCTGCTTCTCTTTCTATGGTTCAGATATGTTTTGGATTCACAGCACGTGAAGAAGTTCTTTTACTACATACAGCTTCCCAATTTCGACATCGCTGCTGATGCTGCTGCAACTTTCAAGGTTCGGAAACACTGAAACATACTTGCAAATTTGCAATAACCCTGCCATCACAATTGAGATTTTCTCTAAAGCACGCCATCATAATTCCAGTTCTGTGATTTTCTTCTTGCAGGAACTTATGACAAGGCACAAGTCTACAGTTGCTGAGTTTCTCATTAAGAATGAAGACTGGGTAAGTTTTCTTACTGTGTACCAAATCATAAAATATTGCTTCAAAGCTTATGTATTTTGTGTTCATCTCTGACAGTGCGTAATGATCTGGTATGACTCTGTTTTGATTTACAGTTTTTTGCAGACTACAACTCAAAGCTTCTTGAATCAAGTAATTATATAACTAGACGGCAGGCTATTAAGGTAAAGTAACTTGTATAGGGGTGATAATATCACAAAAGGATAATCACGAAATAACAGTGACAGCATTCTGAATTCTGATGGATTGCTTTGTGTAAAATTTTACAGTTGTTGGGTGATATACTACTGGACCGGTCAAATTCAGCTGTGATGACGAAATATGTGAGCTCAATGGATAACTTAAGGATTCTGATGAATCTTCTCAGAGTATGATGATGCTTTACCCCATACCTCATATGATTTTATTTGGTGTCTGGCTCTGCCTAACAGGGTTGATATTGGATATAAACTGAAACCTGTGGACAAAAAACTCTCTTGCAGGAATCAAGCAAGACCATTCAAATAGAAGCTTTCCATGTTTTCAAGGTATCTTTCTGTACTCTGAAAACATAGAGTAGTTTTACCCAGTGAAGATTGGATTATTCGGATTTTGTCGAGTGTCCGTTTTGATGTGTTTGTAGTCTGAGTTTTGATGGTAAAGACTTAAAGGGGCAATCAAAGTGTACTGACATTATTGTTTTCGTACAGCTATTTGTAGCTAACCAAAACAAGCCTTCAGACATCGCCAACATTTTGGTGGCGAACAGAAACAAACTTCTGAGATTGTTGACCGATATCAAGCCGGACAAAGGTATGGAACTTGTCTTATGAGATTCTTGTATCACAAGTGATTGGACCCTATTCTCACTTTTAACAAAATTCTTATGTTTATGATTCATGTTTGTTTTGTGGCAGAGGACGAGAGGTTTGAAGCAGACAAGGCTCAGGTTGTGGGAGAGATCGCAAATCTGAAGCTGCGAGAGCTTCCTTGAGCTCGCACATATGCACAGAGAAGCTCGTGCTTTCTGTTTAATCTTTGAAAGATATTTTTGGAACATCAAAGATTTGTTGTTACGTATTTATTAGGTACTCATATCTCTTTCTCTCTCTCTCAGTGACTAAGCTGTTGACTGGTATGGATCTTTTAGATTATATGAATTCACATGTACACTCATTTAGTTTGGATCAAATGAAATGCCATTATAAATCCTACATCCTGAATGCAAAAAAATCATAAATGCATATGGGAACCAGGCGTTAAACCTACTGAAAATGGATAGATAAGCGGATAAAACATATAAATCACTCTCTCTATGCACATAGAAAAATAAGCAAGTCTAGTGCTAGTCTTAAGCATACTGAGACCGAGCCCCGTTGGATGCTCCATGCTGAGCCGGTTTAGCCTCCAGTTTCTTTCTCTTAATGACTACGTACCAAGTGAAGGCTTCAAGGAGGGTGGCCACAATGGCAAGAGCAACAATGATACCGATGTAAGCATCTTTCCACTGCTTCTTGGGACTCAATATGCCTAACCCTTTGAAAACATTCACCACCCCTAGGATGATTATCGTGTAGCCGATAGTGTGGTGGTAAATGTTCCAGTAGAGCCTGTGCTTGTGCTCTGGTTTTGGCCTCAGAAACATAGCAAACACCTAATGCAACTAACCGGTTAATAAAGCTATATACCCATATATTACAGGTTTTCTTTTGAATGTGAAGTGTGTACTGTACCTGAATTGTTGCTAGAGAGAAGAGCGCGATCCCGATAGAACGGTGGGTGCTATACCGAATCCCAGGTGAGTCGCCACCAAGTTTGAGACCAGTAGCCCATCCGGCAACGCCGATGATGTAGGCAGAAGCCTGGCAGAAAACGTGAATGTAGAACCAAGCAGGGTCTGCTGATTTGGCCACTCTCAAGTATCGAGCAATGATTGCCCCTATTGGCATCATTATTCCCCAGCTCACAGCGTTCAAGATTCCATGAATCTGCTCACCATATTTTGACCAAAACCAATCATTATTCTCTGTTGGCCAATTAAAGAAATTAGGGAAAGAGATGTGTCAACAGAAGAATAAACTCACGTTGCGTTTGCGAAGCTTGGAACTTCCTCCAGCTCCACCCGCAGCTGCTGAAACACCAGAGACCAGATTGAGAGTGGACATGGAGCGAACATTGTTGCCAGAAGTTGGATGAGGCAGAGCACTGTTCCCAGACATTGACCCATCTTGCCACAGTGTGTTAATGGTACCACCATTACCCAGATCCTGTGAAAGCTTCAGACTTGCCAACACAACAATCTCATTGTTCTGGTAAGTTGCAGACAAACCAGAGACGTTGAAGCTCAGATCACCCTCTTGTAGACTCGTCTGGTAGCTTTTGATGGGGGAAGTGTAAACCCTGACGGTGCCGTCTGATTGTGGGTAAGCCACGATGGCTTGAGCTCCCACCATGCCCGTAGACGTAGGGTTCACAGCCCAAGCCACCCATTTGCCAGAGGTGAGCTTGGTGTGGCGATAAGCGATGTGGAGGCTCCCAGTGGAAGAATCGTAAGTGTAATGGAGGAAAGAATCAAGAAAAGGGAGGTCGTTGCAGGAGTCAAAGACATTGTTGCTGGAGAATTTGTATTTGGAACATGTCTGAGCAAAGGACAGGGAAATGGAAAGGAAAAGGGAGAGACAGAGGATTTGATTGAAAAACTTCATCACTGAGATATGAATGAACTCAATGGGGATCACAGAAGGGTTAGTAAAGAAACAGACTCAGATGTAAAAGAGAAGGGAGATGGTTGAAGAAAGAAGGAGGAGAGAAAGAGAGATTTAAATATGAAGAGAAAAAGTGGGGTTAGCTTTGTTGGTTAAGCTGTCTAATAAAAGAATCATCATAACTACAGTATTTCTCTTTTCTTATTTGATCAAATTATGCGTATTAGGCTTTTATTTTCCTTTTTGTACATTTATTTAGCATAAGTAAGTGTGTGATCTATATAACATTAAAATCAATAGCTCACTACAACTTAAGAAATGCAACAATAATGCTCGTTGACTAGAGCACAGTTTCTTATCTTTAGGGTAAAAAGCAAGAGCCTCTAGTTAACAGGTTAGGGTAAAAAATAAGAAAAGAAGAAGAAGGGTTAATAATGGTGAGGGTCAACAACAACTGGTTCACACCTGTCTTGCTTGCCTTGGTTTTTACCAACCTCTCTCTCTCTCTCTCTCTCTATCACACAACTACTATTGGGTAGGCAGGCATCTCTAACCTAAAAGTAAGTAAAAATAATTGATACTATTTAGAACTTATTAATTTGTCTTTTACTTACACTAATATATGTGATGTGTGGAACCATAGATACTTTATAATTAACCCAAAAAAAATGAAAGGACAAGGAGGAGTGAATGCAGGTGAGCAACCGCACCAGTCTGTGGGAGACCCGATGCCAAGTGGTTGAGGTTTGGGTTTCTCTCTACTTTCAAGAGAGTTTTTAGTTTAGTGTTTTCATTTGGTCAAAATCTCAACTGCCTCCATGTGGATGTTGGACCCCTTTGCTTCCACGTGTCTATCAAGTTTACCTCATCTAGTCAACGCTTTTGAGAATTGAACCCTCAAACCCTAAACCTCTCTGTTCGTCTTTGCGTGACCCCTCCATGTACTTTTAACACATAAATATTCCAAGAAAAACAAAAAAAAGAGAGAAGTGTCAAGAGTGGGATTTGAACCCACGCCCTTTCGGACCAGTACCTGAAACTGGCGCCTTAGACCAACTCGGCCATCTTGACGTTTTTTCATAAAGAGTATATATTTAAAATATAAACCGAATATGTGTAATAGCCCGCTCACTATGATGATGAGAGCAGCAATATATTTCACAACAAACATAGTGCAATAATATTATACTAACTACTAGCATTTAATATAGATGTCTCCATACACTTATGCTCGAGTTTGACACACGACAATTACTAAAAGACACATGGTTTGGTAATGAATGACTTTGAGTCTCTCAGCTTTTTAAATGTTTTGATTTCAGTAAGCTGTTACGAAACTCTTGGATATATTTATAACAAAAAAAAAAAAAAACAACAACAGAGATTGTATATGCCTCTCCATGCACACTGTTAAGTAATTGATTCCTCGTTGACCCAATAACTTCATCTCACACAATTTCTTGAAAAGATGGTCTTATATAATTTAAGATTTTTACTACCTTATCGATGGTGTGCATGTAAACGTGATAGTTCTCAACCCATCATAACTAGTCCAAAATGAAAACAATAAATTGGACCAAGCACATATTTACCCCTTCTATTTTTCATGTTAACTTCTAGTAAATTAATCAGTAAAACTTAAGTTTTTTAACTTTCAAAGTGATTTTTTCATTCCATCTTTTAGCTAGCTTGGGAATTAGGATGTCTCATATTCGATTACAAGTATCTTAAGTTGGGAATTAAACTGTCATTAATCACTTTTCATCTTTCAACCCTATTGCAATACGTGTTTAACTAATTAAAAATTCTTATATGCCAATCCTATTGATCGAGAGATGTTTCTGATTACAAGTAATTCGATATAATTAATAAGAGACTAGTGGAACCCTGTTAAATTATTGTTACTCTGAACCTCTTTTTGAATCTTTCTAATGTCCAAGATATATAGTAGGTGATGGGCCTCTGGACTTCTAATGGGCCTAATTCGGGTGACAATTTACGGGGCGGGTTAAATGAAATCGAGTCGGGTGAATGTTCCATATGAGGAGGAGTGGGTTGGGTTGGCGCAATCCCAAACAGTGAAAACAATTCGATTAAAATGGCGGCCGCGTTTCTGCCGGCGACCTCTCTCCGTTTAACTCCATACTCTACTCTCCGCTTCTTATCCTTCTTCCCTATATCTAATGCTTCTCATTCTCTCCTTCGCCCTCTTCGCCGCCGAGTTCTCCCTCTCTTCGAAGCTTTTCCGGCCAATTCTCGCCGGCGATACTTTTGCACAGCTGTTTCGGAATCTCTCGGTTCCGGAGAGGGGAAGAAAGTTGATAATTATGAGAAGCAATTTGGAAGTAAAGTTGGAGAGTTCAGGAAGAAGTTGAAGATTGCGGAAGTGAAAGGAGGAGCAGACGAAGGGCTGAGCCGCGTCGGGCAGAGTCTTAACATTATGGGTTGGGTCCGGACACTTCGATCTCAGAGCAGTGTCACATTCATTGAGGTAATTCGCATTCTCTGTTCATCTTTCTGTATCAATCTCTTGTTTGGTTGCTGAATGTATCGTTTGATTGCTGACAAAGTTTTGGTTTTGATTTAAATTTGGTGTGTGTTTGAAGATAAATGATGGTTCATGTTTATCGAACCTGCAATGTGTGTTGAATTCGGATGCAGAGGGGTATGATCAGGTAATCACTTTGACCTGAGAACAATGTAGATTTAGGAGTTAGGAGCCTTAAATTCTTGAATTATATATATAAACCCCTGTGATAACAGTCAGACTATTGGGAATAATAGGTAGAATCTGGTTCTATTTTGACTGGAGCATCCGTATCTGTACAAGGTACTATTGTGGCCAGCCAGGGAACAAAGCAAAAGGTGGAACTTAAAGTTGAGAAAATCATTTTGGTAAGTCGTTTCTTCTTCTACTTTGGACCCTGAACTTTACTTCCTTGAGATCGAAACTCGAAAATATATATTCTTATGAATTTTCACTTACTCCCACTTTATCGTAGGTTGGAAAGTGTGACTCTTCTTATCCCATCCAGAAGAAACGGGTCAGCCGGGAATTCTTGAGAACCAAGGCTCATCTACGTCCAAGAACCAATACTTTTGGGGCGGTAACTTTTCTTTTTCATTCACCTTATATACTTTCCTGAAACTCCAAACTGTAGACTCCTGTTACCTTCCTGGAATTTAATGTATCATCTCACCTAGAAACGCCACTCTTACTAGAAACTGTTGAAAACTGTTTTATGTTGAAAACTGCCTCTATTGCTCACCTTTCAGGCTTCTCTTTATTGAAACTTGACTGTGAACTTACAGTCTTGTGATGATTACAGATTCTACACTTTTGAAATATGTAAAACATCTTGTTTCAGGTGGCGAGAGTTAGGAATACTTTGGCATATGCTACACACAAGTTCTTTCAAGAAAGTGGTTTTGTTTGGGTGGCAAGTCCAATTATTACAGCGTCAGATTGTGAAGGAGCTGGAGAACAGTTCTGTGTCACTACACTCGTAAGGACCTTAGCTCTCAACATCTTAGTATTCTCCAATAAACCAAGAACTACAGTTCTCATGGAAGAAAAATAAAAGTACACCTGAACTATACTTTAAATTTTTAGATTCCCAGCTCCCATGAGAACACCAATACTTCCATTGATGCAATTCCAAAAACAAAGGGAGGGTTGATCGATTGGTCTCAGGTGTGTTCCTGCTCCCTATATTTTGTATTTAAGAATGGTAGAATATGAACTTGCAACTGTAACAAGTTTGATGGATATATCACTCTTAGGACTTCTTTGGGAAACCAGCATTCTTGACCGTCTCTGGGCAACTCAATGGAGAAACTTATGCAACCGCTCTCTCAGATGTAAAAGTTTATTCCGCAAGTGATTGTGAGCTAGATTTTGGTTAGTAAGTGTCTGACTTTATCATTTGTATAACGTTACAGGTATACACATTTGGTCCTACATTTCGAGCTGAGAATTCCAACACGTCGAGGCATTTGGCCGAATTTTGGGTCAGCATTATTAAATTCTCCAGCCAAACTCACAATTGAATTTTTCTTACCTAAGTGCAATATACTGAAGACCTCTCTTTCTATACCATATAAGATGATTGAACCCGAACTTGCTTTTGCCGACCTGGATGATGACATGGCCTGTGCCACCGCCTACCTCCAGTACGTAGTATGTTACTCTTTCACTTTATATTTCCCTCAAAGGCTCAAACTAAATATCTGATTTTGTTATGTCATTTAGATTTAACTTGATTTATCTCTTGATATTCTGATAGGTAAAATACGTTCTTGATAATTGCAAGGAAGACATGGAGTTTTTCGATACATGGATTGAGAAAGGAATCATTCGTCGTTTGAGCGTATGTCCTCCAATTCTTGCTCTGTGATCAGAAAATAATGTTATGCAGTTTGCACCGGCTGATATTATTATTGGTTTACTATTTATCTTGTTAAGGACGTAGCTGAGAAAGAGTTTCTACAGCTTGGTTACACAGACGCCATTGAACTTCTTCTGAAAGCAAACAAAAAATTTGATTTTCCGGTAAGGGCTATACTTTTTTCTTTATGGAATAGATTTAAACTATAAATTTTGTGAGCTATTAGTGTAACTGTTTGTGTTTTTGGTATTTTCTGTGTAAGCAAGCTGTGATTTCATATTCATTTCTAGTGGGTAGGTTCTTAAAAATGATATTATTTCATAGTCGCATCGCATGTGAGTAGAAACATCAAATGTTGGTTGCCTGATAGAGCTGTATGTTGCAGGTGAAGTGGGGGCTGGATCTGCAGAGCGAGCATGAAAGGTACATAACAGAAGAGGCATTTGGGGGTCGCCCAGTGATAATAAGAGACTATCCGAAGGAGATAAAAGCATTCTATATGCGGGAGAACGATGATGGGAAGACAGTGGCAGCAATGGATATGCTTGTGCCTCGGGTAAGATTAAGATAATACAAAATCTTGTTGATAATAAGAAGTTGTTGTAGTGAATGATGATGGTGGTTTTGAGTTTGAAAAGATAGGAGAGCTGATAGGTGGAAGCCAGAGAGAGGAAAGGCTCGAGGTGTTGGAAGCAAGGCTTGATGAGTTGAACCTCAACAAAGAGAGCTACTGGTGGTACCTCGACCTACGCCGCTATGGATCAGGTCTCGTTCTTCTCCTTATTCTATGAATTAAAAGATAGAAACTTTGGGAGGCTGACGAGTTAGTGCCTTTGTTATTGTTTGTGTGTGTAGTTCCTCACGCAGGATTCGGGCTAGGGTTTGAAAGGCTGGTCCAATTTGTCACTGGAATTGACAATATCAGAGATGTTATTCCTTTCCCCCGCGCGCCTGCCTCTGCCGAATTCTAATTAATTCTTGACTCTCCAGTGCTCCACATTTCCTCCAAATTCTTGCTCTTATGTGTCATTTGAGATAAACCAGAAACAAAGAAAAACCTCAAAAGAATTAATTGTTTGTTTCAAATTTTAAAATATATTTGTAAATGTACTACTCTCCCCCTTTCATAAAAATTGATTTTTTGGTTTTGTTCCAGTAGATTAATTTATTATTGTTTACATTTCTATGTAACTTTTACGTAAACTAATGTTGATGATAAGGTGTGAACTTCAGAATATCATTTACAGTATATTCAAGTAATGGGTAAAGAAAAGATGGTGTATGTATAATTAATAATTATACTCTGAACAAAGTAAGTTCTACTTATTTACTGAAAGATGCAACAAAAGCTGACCATTTGAACTACATTGCTCTCAATCTCATCAGAGATATAAGTACATGAGATTTTGTAATTATTCGTCACATAAAGGAATGAGAGACTTCTTATCTCTAAGTTTGACAAAGGGAAGAAAAGAAACAAACTCTTCTGATATCCTTTCCCTTCCATGGTTAAAACCTTCATGACGGTTTTCGAGTCACCTTGGAACTGAAAGGCCAAGCTCTAGAGCAAAAAACCATAAATGAGCACCAAGATTAATATTAGGGCACTGATGGTGGTAAAGAAACAAAGTTGGATGCATATGGCTTAATGATTCTACTATAATGTTTTAGGAAAGGTTTTACGAATCATACAGAAACCAAAATATGACAAAACAATGCTACCTTTAAACTAAACTATAACGTCTCATCTAAATTAGATCCTTCCAAATCTAACTTGTCAAGGATCACTGGTGACAGAACCCATCTTCAAAACAAACTGCAAACACAGACATCTCACGTGCCATCGACTCCATCTGGACAAAGAACATTTTATAGATTACTACGTTACTGTGACACTCTTATAAACACATCAAGAAGTAACTTGCAGAAACTGGCATTCACACAAAAAGCAAAAGCAAAATATGATGACAACTGATGCGATTTGGCATTATGTTTACCAAGTGTCCAGTTCAAGTTCTGCATCTTTTCAGTTCTTTAGCCCAACTAAGTTACCCAATCGTTTATTTCGCAGATTTCATTTTCATTACTGGAAGTTAAAAAAAGATTGTCTGAACTTGATATATATGCAAGGGTCATATGAATTTACGTTCCTGCATTAACCAAGTACTCATATTAAGACACTAAACCTCAAAACTCTTATAATCCTCCAGAAATGGTGTCACGCAGCAAATATACAAAGTTGTTTCCTACTTGTTTTAAACCCAAAGATATAAATCTTACCCCACTGAGCCACACTCTGCAACTAATGCACCGGACAAACAAAGACTTGAGGAGTACTCTACTTTCCACTTAACCAGATAAACTAGTCTCAAGCAAGAAATTTCGTAAGTCCAAGATTCCACGCAGCTATGAGAAGCAAAGTTATCAGACACATTCAGTCAGCAATCTGTCAGCTCCTAAAATCTATCTATTATTGGATCAGCTCCTAATGCACATTGGAGCGCTTTTGTTTCAATTTAAGTAACTACTACTATAGCCATCGATCAAAAGCAAGCAGAGAAGAGCTAAAATGAGCTGCTAAGTTTGAAACAAAGAAGCAGAGTAAATGCAAATGGAGGAAAGCAAAAAAGTGAACTCACAAGAAAAGTAAAGAGAAAAACATTAGAGGTCGGGAGAGGTGCAGCAGAGTGTACCCTGAGAGAGAGCTCGGCTACTCCTCGAAGTTGTGCTTAGGCAAGAAGTCAGCCTCGCTGCTGCCACAGTGCTATGCAGCGGTAACAACGATTGAACACATCCCAGCTCCGATGGACACCTTAAGAGGTTGATACACATTTGCTAAACATTGTCGGATAAAAGGAGATGAAACCGGGTATAATTCTACATACGGACGCAGAGATGCAATACCTGGAGAATGAGAAATGGCGAGAGGGTTGAGAAGGTATACGAAATCCGGGTGATGAGGCAGCCGGCGTAGATCCGGTGGTCGATCTGAGGGCGGACTTGAGGGAAGAGACGGAAGCTCTGTTAAACATCTTACGACAAGCAGAAGCCATTATTACCCAGAGAAGACGAAAATACACGACCAATGTGATCGAAAGATCGGGGTTTTTGTAAGGCTTTATCAAATATTAACAAATATCTCTCCGTTTTGAGCTTTTATCGGATAAAAAAGCTTTGACTTTTAAAAATGTGAAGTAATCCAAAATTGTTACGTGATTACTTCTAATGAGGAATTGATAAGCTCATTCATACATTTATTGCATATAAAGTACAACAGAAACGGACTAGAAATGATCATAGGATGATGGTAGAAACCAAAAGGGTTGATTAAGAGGAGCAAATGGAGTTAGAGAGATAAATTAGGACAATAATCAAACTACATGTACAACTTCTTCTTATCTCTCCAGAGAGATTTTCCCGACAACATGACTGACTAAATAATCAAAAGCAAATAATTCACACCTACAATAACACAACCATCATTTTGTTTTCTTCTCTTCTACGTATTACGTCTCCTCTCCCAACCAACAACGAAGTTTGTTCTTTTCTTAGAGCATATAACTAAAATTAAAAACAACCTAATAGCAGCTCACACTGCCTTTTTCTTGTTTCCTCCACTTGGGTTTATGTGCATTGCTTCTGCTCCTTCACTTACCTGTCAACCACATCATCAACAGTAAGCTAAATATGATTCCTTCCAAGTTTATTTCACTATTCACCACTCTTATCACATCACCTCTACTGCTACTTTTTGCTTTGACTTTGGTGACTTTTGCTGTGTGATACCGAAGGTATTTTCGAGGTCATCATCGACGTTTGCAGACCTTCAAGTAGCTGCAAAGCAACACACACAGGTTTTTAGAGAATTCTTTCCCGACCAGAATTCAGGGACATTATGCAAACTTCAACATTTTAGCACTTACTCTAGAAGTTGGCTGGATCCTGCGGATAGATCTACGTGGCTCCATTCCCTCTGATGTTTTTGAAGAATTCTCAGCCAAAGCCTTATCCTCTTCGATTTTGGCTAACCTTCCTGCAGTAGGAGCCACTTTCCCTTTGTTAGTACTCGAGGAGGAACTATTCTTGGAACCAGCATCATGGGAGGATGATGTTGTTTGCTCTTCTACTGTTTCCTTTAATGGAACGCCAGATACAGGACCCTTGTTTTCTGCATTCTCATCAGCAGCATCATCGGATTCCATATATGAGGCTGTTGTACTACGCGAGTCCTTGCGGGGAATTATCCTAGCCGCAGCACCTAGTTTCTCTTTGGGTTTGGGTGCAGGTTTGAAAGTCTTGGGCTTAGATATTGTTGTCTGTTGTTTCTCTCTAGATATATTTTTAGCAGGCATTCTCCAGCTACCTATTCCAGAATTTTGGGGCACAATTGATTTCACAGGCTTTGCTGGTTCCTTCCGTTCCCGAGTTTTAGTGCTTGCCTCTGAAATGTAGTGTTTGCTCACGTCCATGAACTTCCTTTTCTTTCCAGGTTTGGGGACGCCAAAAATCACTTTTGATCCTTGCTTTTGCAAACCAGTTCTCTTCATTCGGAGTTGATCAGGTTTGTTCTCCTCTCTGGTACTCCTTCCAATGTTAAATGTATTCTCTGAAACACCGAGGTCAAGAACACCAGTCTGAGGTGGTTTTCCTAAGTCTGGATCATCAACAATCTTAATACTCTTGTCTTTTATTTCGGCCTCAAAAGTGGCGGTTCCTAATCTAGGTCGCTTCTCCTTTGGGGTATCACCCTGCAATTCAAAATTTTCAGTCTTGCCAAGCCACAGCATCCAAAAGAGAAGCCTTTACCATAAAAGGGTGAGAATACCTCATGTGCCGAGCTGATGTTTTCTCCTGAACTAGAACATTCAATCCACTTTCCATCTTTCCACTCAAGAGAAGGTCGAAGATTCCAAGCTTTAATCGTCAAAGTGTCTCCTTGTGCTGCAGTATATTTTTAAGAGAAAAAAAAGAAAGTTTTGAGAACAGTGGATCACAATAAAGCAGTTTAGAGGCTTAGAGCACAATAAAATAAGATATCTTCATCAGGCACATTGGCCTCTTTACAAACCAGGAAAATGCACAGTCACTGTATTTTCATCTTTCTTGTTCTTCTCTGTGATAACACCCTCCAACCAACTGAAGGAAACAAAACAAATATACATCAAGTTTCCAAACTTAGTGAATGATGATTTCAAAAAAAGGAAAATTAAAATAAATACAGAGTTTCCGCTTTGGTCTGATCGCTGTTAGGGGAAAGCACTAAAACAGCTGGTTATAGAGACAGTGATTACCTGTCATCCACCCACGAGTCTACCCTATCCCCAATTTTCCAAACATGATCCCCAATAGCAGCTCTACGTCTCTTCCTGGTTCCTTCATATGGCATGGCAGTAACAGAACGAGCAGTTCTTATTTTAGGGGCTTGATCGCCTTCGCCTTTGACAGATACCCACTCCTTCAGCTTATCTGTTCCTGATAAAAATAATATAAACGGATCAATTAATAACGCAATGGAGCCTCTTTGTGGAAGCTTCAGTGATTGTTAATTTTTGCAACCTTTCAAATAATTTTACATGCATTTAATATAATAATGGAAGTGGGTGGTTCCACAGGATTACATATTTACCTATATTTGGAAGAATTTGTGAACTAAAAGATATATTGATAATAACAAGGTTTAACGAAAACCATTTTGTAACTACACAAACCTTGTTCTTCAGAAAGATCACTGAACAACACATAAGCTTTATCATCCTCTAAGCTCAATACGTTGGCGGAGTACCATGCGGTTCTTAATCCAGGTTCTTCCTTGTAAACCTTGAAAGGAGATTTTACATTCGTTTTAGAAAGAACACAATCAACAATGAGCAGTTAGTTATGGACAGTGTATACATGCAAATGTAGCACAAACCTCTACATTAGAACCCTCCTTGATGTTCTCATTATTTGTAGCTTTCATAGTCTGTTGCCCTTCTGTTTGGGTGTCATCCGAAAATTTCGACCTAACTTCTGGTTCGCAAACCACATCATTGTTTTTAGCCATGTCTGCACCTTTATCACCCTTTTGTCCCTTCACCTTACCAGTGGCAGAAACTGGACCAGACACACCATCTGCCGTTTTCACAGAGCCAACCAACTCAGTTTGCAGAGTTCTGGGACTAGCAAAAGTTCCCTCACTAGTCGCCAGAGTTTCTCTTTCTAAGACAGTTGTTTTACAAGGCTGCACTTCCTGAGATCCTTGAGCCTGCCTCCAGTAATTACTTGGACCCGCCTCCACCAGCTTATTGAGCAACGGGGGATGACCCATTGAAACAAGTATTCCAGCTTGTGACACAGCCTCTGATGCCAATTCTGCTGCTTTTACAATGGAATCCATATTTTCAGCATACTTGGTGGCAACTGTGGCAGCTTCAACCCTCTTCTTAGCTGCCTCTCTCGCCGCAATAAGAACAGAACTGGAGCTCACTAATGCACCTTCGCCTTTCAAGATAGAAGAAGGGGTACCCTGGCCTGGAAATATATTATCATTTGACTTAGGGAGTCCCGGATCAGAAGTATTTGGAAGGGATGCTTCTTCAGCCATTAATTTGGCCTGCAATGCAGCATTAGCTGCAACATTTGCAGCAGCTGCTGCAGCCTTTGCCACCGCAGCAGCAGCAGCTATGGCAACAGCAGCCGAAGCTAATCTGTCTTGAGTTTCTGGCAGGAGGCCAGCGTGCCTTCGTTGCTCTATCTGCTTCCATACAAATTCACTATGACTAACAGCTGCAGTAGCAAGAGCAGATGCATCCTCTGCATGCATCTTAGCCTCCTTGAGTTTATCAATGCTATCCTCTGACAAGACAGACCTCTGCTGTACTTCAGGTACAAGGTTACCCCCAAAAATTGGAGATGGCAAAGATGATTTAATTTTCTTCCCAGGAAATGTAGATACAAGGTTCATAGGGACTGCAGTGATAGAAACAGCACTGGGAAGGGTGCCAGCATTAGAACCCAGATTAGACGCGGTAGGTGTAATAGGCACAGCTGTCGATATTGAAACAAGAGGTGAGGCAGCTAATTCTGTCTGCTTTAGCGAATTCAAAATGCTTGGACCAGACTCTACAGAGGCTGGCATCTTCTTCCGTTTCCTTGATTTTGTCCCAGTCGAATGTTGAGCAGGTGCTACAACTGTACTCGTTTGCTCAATTGTAGGTGTCACTTTGAAAACATTGCTAGGAGTTCCACTCTGCACATGCTTTGCGCCAGAGTAAGTGAAGGATGATTCTTTCATGGGAGTCAATTTTACAGGTTCGGTGATCGGATAGACAGGGAAACGAGAACCAACATCAAATCCACTGGTTTGCTGAGAAGCAAGCCAAGGGTTACGGTAAGCGAGAGGCGATGTCCAAGGGGTGTTATGTCCAACAATATTAGTAGGTGGTGGAGTATGGTGAGTCTGCGATGAAGAAAGCAATGGCTGGTGATTAGCAGCTGAACCTCTCTGAGCACTACTTGGTTGTAAAGTATCAAGGGAAGTTGATAAACTCCATAAAGGTGATGAGAGTGGAATCATGGGGTTTGTCGCTGAACTATCTTTTCTACTGGTGTGACCTGCTGATGGGGTCTCCGTCTTCCCTGGAAATGCAGTTTTGGGTATTTAGATCAGCAATGCTAACATCAGCAGCACTGAGAAGTAAAATCTAAGCAGACCATAATAGTTTGAAGTGCAGAATAAATTAATGTAGAAACCTGCACGTGACTGCAATGGCGTTTCAGGAGTAGCAACAAGCGATTTCTGAGCTCTTACTATACAAGTACGCCATACTTTCTCCCAGCTGTCCTTCCCACCATCTAAAGAAGTACAGAATGAACAAGTTTTGTCTCAAAAGTAAATAACACAATAGGTTAAGGACTAACAATCTTACCTGGACCACCAAATGCAGATATCATATAAGCTTCATCGGGTGCTGTTCCTTGGCTGTATCAGGAAGAAAGAAAAATTAAGAGCAAGAATAAGATGTGCTAGAACTCCAAATGAGATTGCTCTCAAATCTCAGACTCAACCAGACTTAAGACAAAAAAAAAAAAAACTAAATAGAAAGAGCTTACATCAGAGCCCCATATACAAAAATCTGTGCACGTAGCTGCACTTGTTGCAAGTCTGTAAAAGGTCGACGCAGAATATTTGAGAGAGCAGAAGAGTTCAAATCTGGTAGACTTGCTGTGGGGGTGGAAACGGTCCCAAACGATTTAAGATTAGGGCTCGGAAGAATTTGCTGTTTCTCAGTAGATTGTGTGATCTGAATAGGACAAGCCAAATTTTGATTAACAGCATTTGCTTTGCCTCCACTTTGAAATTGTTGAAAAGGTGTAGCCCCTTTTACACTAGTTCCTTTTCGAGAAGTCTCTTTTCCTACAGATTTGGATGTTCGCCTGGGTTTCCGCTCAGACTTTGTTTTAGAAGACTTTGGAGCTGTTTTCTCTAAGTTAGATGTTGAAGGAGATCCAACCACAATCTGAATGAACAACAACAAATGTAATGTAAGGGCGAAACACACTAATGCCACAGAGTTTTTTTTGAACACTGATGAAAATATATTAAGATGGAAACTGGAGGTACCGGAGAGACGAGTGTAGCTTGTGAAAAGTTAACAGCTTTGGATGTTTCCCCTGCTTTCAGCTGATCGGGAGTTACGTTCATTTCACTGCTGAAGGTATCATTTCTATTCAAGACTGGAGACCCAGCAGAATTAAAACTCGAAATATTCTGGTCTTCTGGCATTGTGACACTGTTTGTCTCTGTCTTATTAAGTTGAGGTTCAGAAGTCTTAACAGCGGGAACAGACTTAAGAGGAGTCTTTAAATCAGTATCAGCATCTTCCTTTGCAGTTACAGGAGACTTTATGGAAGGCTCAGAACATTTATAAGTATGGGAATCTCCTAGTACGGTTGCATCACCTACAATATCCCCAAGCACAAGTACATATTTTCTATGAGTTATTGAAATTAATTGCATGGATCTAGAAAAAGAGAAGTTATTTCAAGATCAATATCTGTTGAACTTAGTCAGGAGTTTTTCAGTAACTGTATTCTTTTAATGAGGAGCCTTTTTACTTAATACTACACGAAGTGTATACTCTTTCGGCATTCATCATGATACACCTAATATGTATATCCCTAGTAAACCATTCTGACAAATCAGAAGAAACTGCAAAAAATTAGGAAGTTTCTTGCTGTACAAAGATTATGCAGACTCACCTTTGGGGTGTGAAACAGAAGTCCCAGCTGTCATAATCCCACCCGATGCAGCAGTATTAACCTCTTCCTGGCCATCTTTATCAGCTTCACTCCCAAGATTAGCCAAGGAGCTAGTGTTAGGGATTTCATTTACGTTATCCTTGTCCAGAATTGACCGAGTCTCTGCCAAGAAAGAAGCAAACAAAAACTATCTGGTAAGGTCTTCATAGAACGAGAATTTAGAAAGAAACAAGCTAGTGCAATTACTATAACCCAAAATAGAAAAACGTTACCTGGAGCATTTACAACTTCTGTTACTAGATGTTCTTCTAAAATTGTTTCCTCAGACTGCTCCTGCAAAACTTGCCCAGCAGCATCAGCATCTACTGCATCTTTTGACCCTTCAGAGCCAGGACAGTCTTCACCAGAGTGTGTACTTTGCTGAGTACCTTCAGCATCCTTCCTAGCTTGTTGGTCCACCTGACTCCCTGAACTACTTGCATCCACAGGTGGAAGGGTTTGACCATTTTCAGGTTCATCAGATGACACCTTCTCAGTTTCAGAGAGACGGCCTTGGTCACTTGCATCAGAGGATGACTTTACAATATGTGAATCAATTGAAGACGTGAGACCGACAGCAGGTGCTTCATCTTGACATAGAGGTTGTAATTCTTTGGGATTGAGAGAACCGTCAATCAAAGTCACTGTGGAAGTCATTTAGGGGGTGTAAACAAGTAAGCAGAAAGGTAATCCCAAAAGAACAAGAAAAGCAAAAAACAAGGCTACTGAAAGAATGAGAAGGCAAACGTACAAGTACACACAGTATGGATAGAAAGTACACAAAGAGGATTAGACAATATGGTTACCTGACTTGTCTGTTGAAATGGTGTCAGATTGAGATGCTGACTCCACCAACTTGGAAGTAGAACCTCCTGAAACATCACCAACAGACTTGGTCACAACGCTTTCAGATAGGATTTGAGAGCTCTTGACATCCTGATCTCTATCATTGGCATTGACAGGCAGTTCCATGCTTTGCTCGAGATTAGAAGTGCGAGCACTATCTTCATTATTGTCACTCTTCATAGACACACCACCTTTTGTAGCTTCAACCATTGAGTCCGTAGGTGAAATATAAACACTTTCCAAAGTTTCAACTACATGTATCTGTGTATGTGTCTCGGTCTCCATATGAACAGTAGACTCATGTTTACTTGTACTAACTTCCACATGTCGATCACTAAGCAATTCAGGCTTCTCAATGGAATCAATGCTTGCTATAGTTGTCAATTCGCCAGCAACTTTCAGAGATGCTTCAACAGCTTCGCTAGTATGAACATTGCTGACAAGGAGATCTTGGCATTGGGCCCCTGAAATATCTCCTCCACCTACCTTAAGAGTAGAGAGAGCTTGGTCCCCTTTTTCTAGTACTGTGAAATCAGCTCGCTCTGTCTCCTTCAGATCAGGCTTTGCAATTTCACCAATATTTTCAGCTCCCACATTTTCAACTTCAGAAGCTGATACATGGCTATCAGAATGAGCCTCAACCAAAACTGACCCTGCTTCTATAGTTATTTCATTGTGATTATAACCACTTTGAATGTGGTCCCTAATAACATTTTCATCATTCGAAGTCTCTGGAAGCAAAGTGTTCTGATTATTCAACTCACCACTACAAGTAGTCACAGTCTGTACAGTTCCGTCGCTACACTCATCTTCCATCCTTGATTCTGCATTGACTTTGTCTTCTGCTTGGTCAAGAAGATTATCAGTTGTCTCAGTTCCTGCTCCATTGCTACAATCATCTTCCATCCTTAATTCTACATTGACTTTTTCTTCCGCTTGGTCAAGAATATTATCAGTTGCCTCAGTTCCTATCTTATCAAGTCCAGTGGTATCTGCAGCTGGTACCTTTGCAGTATTTGAAGCCAAGATGGCATTCTTTTCCTCAAGGGATGCCTCTTCTGTAGCAGTTGGTGAGTGATCTTTCACCAAAACCTGTTCCTGTCCAGCATCTGTCTTTACCACAGAGGACTCTCCTGGGTTATCATCAACAGATGGGTTTAGTTGTAAGTTTGCGGTTTCTTCTTTGGAATGACTTATTTCAAGGGATGTCTGACCAGGCTCCATTAGTCCAATTGTGCAACCTAGTACATCAGAAGGATCAGATTTCTTGATAGTATCTTCTCTTACAATAACTTCGTCCTGGCCAACAGAATTCAAAAGCATTTCAACAGATTCTGACGAAGTAGCCTCAGACCATACATTATTGTGCCTAGGAATGGCACAGGACTCTGTTGCACCTGAACTAAACACTATACCACTGTTTCCCCGAGAGAAATCTTCAATCCAGTTATTATCTTCGTTACCCTCAATACCAAGAAATGCCTCACTTTCACCTAGACTGTCAAACCTCAGATGCGTGTTGAGTGTATCATCAAAATCAAACTTTGGAAGAGGATAAGGCTGTAAAACTGGTGGAAATTTGTTGTTTGCTTCACCAGCTAAATGGAGATTCTGGTTTTGAAAGTCATTGTCATCATAATCCATGGGTTTGTTCCTGACACAAGAGACACATGTGAAGATTCAAAAAATAAAAATAAAAAGCATACCAACACCTTGAAACAGAAAAGAAGAAGAAGAAAAAAGACGCAGCCCGTATCATGTCGAGTGGGGTAAAACAGTAGGAAAACGAAAAGTACCAAAACAAGAGTGTATGGAGACGCTACCTCCCTCCATTCGGTGACAAAAACCTGGCCGTCAGACCTCAGCTGTCCCTAATCCCACGTTCATCTACTACTGCTCTCACCCCAAACAAAAAAAACAACACCGTCAATTATAAAATTTATTCCCTCTCAAATCCATGGGCACACGAAAACCTAACTGAGTGGACTGGCTACAAATTAAAAAAAAATTGAAACGCTGGTGAAGAAGTTTAAACTGACCGGAAAATTCAAACAGACGAAGTCGACCTAGGGTTCCGGCGAAGAAACGAAGTTTGGGGAGTGAAGCAGATTGGGGGAGAGGAGAGAAAATGCCCGATAAATTATTATTCGCTTTCCTCGGCAAATGCAATGAGTCTTGTTTAAAGTAAAGCCCAAAAATATATTAACTCCTTAATATAAAATAACGCCAGAAAATAACATTTGGAGGATGCTGATGCGGCTCAATCCAGAGCGACGCGTGTCAAAATTTCTGGATCTTGTGGCTAAGATTGAATTCAACGAAAAACACGCCTCCAGGTTTTCACTTTTGAAACGTACGCTCTCAAATTTAATGGCTAAAGTTCCGTTAAAAGAAAACTACAGATTTTTAATGACGGAGAGGTAAAAAGATGAATCTTTTGTTTGAGGACTGAGGTTTGACGACGACCAAAGACGTAAAAAGTTATAAAGGTTAAATGTTGAAATGACTATTGTCTTACTGTGAGATTACTGGAAGAATGAAGATGATTGGTTAAACTAAACGAAGTGGAAAAAAATTAGAGGAGAAACATGTCAATAGAGGCTTTTGTGTGTTATTAGGCAACTTATTCTAATATGGGCTTAGGCCCATATATATTTGGCCCACATTTGGTAGACGATTTGGAATCTTTGTAACCGAACCGAACCACAATGCTACGCAGTCGCACCAATCGCAACATGTTCGGTTAAGTTTTATGTTTCTACTCGAACGGTAAGCTTGGGTTGAAACCGAATAGAACCAATAACACAACATGTTTAGACAATAGTTGAAGAAAATAAATCAACAACTTCGGTTAAAGCTCAACTCTAGCTACTAATAACAAATCAACCAAACTGAACCCGAATCCAACAAAAGACCTGAAATGACCACCCCTTAATTTGTAGTTTTAAGCAGAATTGGGTGGAATTACACATGTCACGCATCGTTCTAATCTAGGAAATAGCATTACACTTCGCTATTATATTGCAAATTCTTGATAATAAACAAATTTATCCATAACCATTTACTAAACATTACTTTGATGTTAGGGGACGAAGAAAGTAATATAAACAACCGTCCGCTCTGCCCATATTTTAATGTCACCACTATTGTATATCACTTTACTTTGATTTAAAAGTTTTTCATTTCAATGTGTCTTGTATTTATAACTATAAGTGTTTGTTGTAATATAATGTTTTCTCAATATATCTAACGCACACCAACTCCTCACAGAGCAACGCTAGTATTTGATTTAAGTACTCCTAATCCCTATTAATATTTAGCACCTCCCAAACTAATAAGATACAAATTGTAACAAATCAAGAAAAACAAATATAAATGAATACGACCATATATCATAATTGGTGTGCAACCGCATTAATTTAAATGCAGGATATTAACGTGACAACAAAACACTTATCTCCACATATTATGAAATACCTTAACCCATCATTTTCTTAGCATTATGCTTATTAGGTTATTAGTCGTCTTTAATCATTTTCGATGTCACTAACCCGCAAAGTCTAAATAATTGGCGGTTTGGGCGGCATACAATAGTGACGTGCCACGTAGAGTAAGGCTAACAACTTCATTACCTCTTTGCTATATAAAGTCGAACATAAAACAGGCCCAAAATACATAAATAGAAAGAGCTTGTAACCAAACCAAAGTCAAACACACAGAGCTATTCAAAATGGTTAAGATTGAGATTGGAAGTTTAGGCGATTCCTTCAGTGTGTCATCTCTTAAGGCTTACTTGTCTGAATTTATCGCAACTCTTCTCTTCGTGTTTGCTGGTGTTGGCTCCGCTATTGCTTTTGGCAAGCTCACATCCGATGCAGCCTTGGACCCGGCTGGTCTTGTCGCTATCGCGGTAGCTCATGCCTTTGCCCTTTTCGTCGGTGTGTCAATAGCCGCCAACATCTCTGGTGGACACCTTAACCCCGCCGTGACACTCGGCCTTGCCGTTGGCGGCAACATCACAGTCATCACCGGTTTCTTCTACTGGATTGCTCAATGCCTTGGATCCATCGTCGCTTGTCTCCTCCTTGTATTCGTTACCAATGGCGAGGTACATAATAACATACATAATATTTTCTATACTATTATATATACATCATGAGATAATTACTGATCATGAATGTTTTAGTCAAACTCAAACGACCGTGACTAAAAAATGTTATGGTGGTATTGGTCTCAAGACCCGGTTTAAATAACAAGTAAAGAAAGTCCGGTTTGGTTATAGAAAATCTGAGAATGTGTTTTATTCCCCGGTCATGCAGAGCGTACCAACCCATGGAGTAGGAGCCGGTTTAGGAGCTGTTGAAGGAATAGTGATGGAGATTGTTGTGACCTTTGCTCTGGTCTACACAGTCTACGCCACGGCAGCTGATCCCAAGAAGGGATCGCTCGGGACTATTGCTCCAATAGCTATCGGTTTCATCGTTGGAGCCAACATCCTCGCTGCCGGTCCCTTTAGCGGCGGTTCCATGAACCCGGCAAGGTCATTTGGACCAGCTGTTGTTAGTGGTGACTTCTCTCAAATATGGATCTACTGGGTTGGGCCACTAGTCGGTGGTGCACTCGCTGGACTCATCTACGGCGATGTCTTTATCGGATCGTACGCTCCAGCTCCCACCACAGAAAGCTACCCTTGATCAATCATCTACGGTTCTAATTTGTTTGGCTTTGCTTTTTTTTTGTTTGTGTGAAAATGTTTGGTCCAGTTTCTTCCGAAAATGAATGATTGAATGTGGAGAAACGGATCAAAGTTGTACTTGGTGTTGGTTACAAATAAGAATTGTATATTTCAGAATTTTCTTGTTTTTTCTCAATGCGATCATAGATTACACTTTCTCAGTTTCTTGCATTCGTTAAATTCCAAAGTAAACTCATTTGACATTCGAAAATGGCGTGGTTAACTATTCCACTTAGATTAATTTCCAATACACCACGACTACTACATCATAAGGTTTGACAAAAAGATAGAGATACATACAACCGAATCCAAATTGCTCAAAGATCATTAGAGATAAAGGCCTATAATTAAAGGCCCATTTGAATCCCAATGAAATTCCTAAACTCATGCTAATTAATACACAAGTTGGTCTTGTTAGCTGTATATACTTTCGTTTAATCAACCGTTTGAGTACTCAACTCAAGTGATAAAATAGTAATGCTAGAAAGACATATAAAATAATCGTTAATCCGTAAAACAAACTTAAACGATAGAGTGCAATAATAGAAAAAAACCAAAGTGGTCTTCTTTTACGTATGACTATTATTTGAAGGAAGCTGGTCGGTTGTGGGGGAATGAATCGTGTGAGAGAGCCGTCCGCTCAAAAGACAAAATGCTCTCAAACCAATGCATCTGTCGCCTCTTTGTGGTTTCACAAACCGTCCCACCAGATTAAGATATTACCTGAAATTCATGCACAATGTTCTTAACCACAATATTATCCTATCTTTCTCCTCCGTACCTTATATATAAAGAACAACATGGAGACGAGTTCTTACAAATCTCCAAGACTCTATACCGTAATTATAAACACTCATCAAGATTTCTATTGTAATCTATCATTTGTAAGTCTGCACGTACTTTTGGGTATTTGTTATTTGTGGTTTGAATAATTCTCTTTCATAAAAGAAAAAAAAGAAAGATTCTCTTATATTATTGTAGTTTGGTTTATGCTCTTCCTCTTCTTTTCCACCTGAGTCAACATCATCCTTTTCATCTACAAAAAGTTTTTCCTTTTTTAAATAATTATTTTTATTTATTTTTCTTCAGTTTTACAGTTCATTGCCATGTTTTAATTCTGAAACTCAAAGCTGGTTTCTCTGTTTTGGTCACATGGTTTCCATCAGAAACATAACTATTGCTCCACCAGGATAATAAATACCCTCTTGTCTTTGTGATCCCACGTCATCTTTTCAAATTCAAAAATCTTCATTTTCAATCCGGAAGATTCATTTTTAGGAGATAAATGGAAAACGGGTTTTATTCAGATTGGAAAGATACTTCTTCTTCTTCATTGTTTGGATCAGAGAACATGGAGGAGGAGTTGGAAGATGGAGTTCTCAGAGCTGAAGAGCTTTTCTCATCCATTCCTCAGCCTCAGACACCAAAAGAGCCTATGGAGTTTCTTTCAAGATCCTGGAGTCTCTCTACTTCTGAAATCTCCAAAGCACTTGCACTCAAACATAGACAACAGCAGGAACAGTTTTGTGTTGGCCAGAACAGTCCTCCTGTTTTGTTCCCTGTTGCTGCTGCAGATCCATTCGTGGTACGACTCTTTTTTATCCCTTTATCCAACTATTTCTCGTAATTATAGTGAGTCTTAAAAAGTCAAAGACTTTTCAATTGTATATGGCCATTGCACCAGTTCCCAACATAGTTCTTGGGAATTGCAATGGATAAAACACTTTTCATACTTTAAAATTCTGGGAATTTGATTTAGGCTGGGAAGATTATGAACTCGGTTGGCACACGCAGAGCAGGGACATTATCCAGATGGTTTCACCACCCCAAGGAACACAGCAGCAGCAGCACAATCACCAATCCCAAGAAAAAAGACAAGGTGCGCGTTGAGAACGCTCATGTGCATTCTGCAGTGTCGATAGCGGCTCTGGCTGCAGGTTTAGCCTCTGTCACATCTGCAAGCAATTGCAAAGGGTCAGGCTCTAAGATGGCATTGGCTTTAGCCTCAGCCACTGAACTGTTAGCCTCACACTGTTTTGAGATGGCTGAGCAAGCCGGTGCTGACCGTGCACGTGTTACTTCCACAGTAAGATCTTCTGTGGATATACACAGCCCTGGTGATCTCATGACTCTAACAGCCGCTGCTGCAACTGGTCAGTCTTTTTTTGCAGCTTCACATTGCTTTTTTTTTCCGTTGATATGCATTTGATCTGACTTTGTTTAAACTGACACTAGCTTTGAGAGGAGAAGCGGCTCTGAAGGCAAGGCAGCCAAAGGAAGCAAGGAAAAATGCAGCTATTACCCCTTTTGAAAGAAGCTTCTCTGACTCTCATTGGCCTGCAAATTTTCAATGTAGATTGGAAGAACCAAATATTCCATTTGAAGGCGAACTGATGCAATGTGCGCGAAATGGTAGTTCTCTTCTGTCAGTGAGAGTCTGATCAATTGAAGGGTTCACTGAGATAAGAGAGTGAGAGAGTGGTTAACTCCTTTTCTTTGTGCTGTAATTTGCAGGAGTGCAGCGAACTAAGCGTGTCTGCGTCTATATCAACAAGAAGTCTCAGGTACAGCAGATTTGATTAGTATCCATAACACACAACACATCTTAGTTCACTTCTAAGCCAATGCTTATTATGTTACCTATGATATTACAGGTAATGATCAAACTCAAAAGCAAACATGTTGGAGGGGCATTCTCCAAGAAGATCAAATGTAAGCATTTACTAATCTTCCAGTTTAGATACATTACCAGAAAGACGAGATTCTAAACTTGTTGTTCCTTTCTGAAGGCGTTGTCTATGGAGTCTGCGATGAGAAATCAGCTTGGCCTTACAGGAAAGAGAGGGAAAATTCAGAAGAAGTCTACTTCGGTCTGAAAACCGGACAAGGTCTTTTGGAGTTCAAGTGCAAGAGCAAGATTCACAAGCAGAGATGGGTTGATGGGGTTCAGTCTCTACTTCGCCAAGTAAATTGCTTTGAGGCTGCCAAATGCTCGCTGGGATCTCTGAGTCTCACCGGTCACACGTGATGAAGGATCCTGTGTATATATGATTGTATACATATAATCCACATTTTTGCTGTTGTGAGGTATTTGCTAAACCTGGCAATGTACAATGTCAGTCTCTGTAACCTCGGAAGACTTTTGGATAAAACACAGCAGGTTTTCCAAATGATCACAACAAGTTGTAGGAATATTGCTATGTACAGAAAGACATCAGAAGAATGATGAACCTCAAATGAACTTTTTCTTTCCAATGATTCAGTTTCTGATTTGCTAAGCCAAAACGTTGACGTGTAAGCTATAAAGAATCAAAAACTTATAGAGAAGTGGTATGTATATTTTTGCTTGAGTGAGCAGTTTATATGAAGAATCAGGTGAGAGACATGTCAGTGATTTTCACGTAGGCCGTATTAGAATACGACAGTCTTTTGTGTCCCATAAGGCAGTACTCGTAGTTCGCAGTATGATTTTATAGCTTTCATGAGGCACTTTTTCTCGAGGTCCTCTGATTTCTGGACAAAGCTCCTCAAATTGTCTCGGTGGGAAACTCTCTCAACCTGTAAAAATCAAATTGAGACGCTTCAGAAGAACAATGCAACCCTCAGAACAACTTAACTAGTTGGGAGATGAATCACCATTTGTTCAATGATAGGACCTGAATCAAGTTCCTCTGTAACAAAGTGAGTTGTTGCACCAATTAGTTTCACACCTGCATCAAATGCCTACCAACAGAATCTAGAAGCGTAAGAGACAGGTAGGCCTGGGCAAAAAAACCGGAACCGAAAATCCGAACCGGAACCGATCCGAAAAATTAGACCCGAATCCGAACCCGAAATTTTAGATTTACCCTATTGGGTCCTAAACTCCTCTACCCGAAAACCCGAACCGAACCCGAACTCGAAAATACCCGAAATATAAATGTATAAAAATAATTTAGGACCCGAATACCCGAGTTATCTATTTAAATATCCGAATTTATACCCGAAATTCTGATTTTCTACCCGAAAATTCCGGTATTTATTAAAAAAATCCGAATTTTTATCCGAAAATATGGGTATTTACCCAAAATTTTGGGTATTTGTCCGAAAACCCAAAAATTTACCCGAAAATTTTCGGGTATTCGGGTAAATTTTCGGGTATTTGTGTACCCGAAAAATTCTCGGTTTTTTAACGGTTCTGAAAATTTATACCCGAACCGACCCGAACCCGGATGGATCCGAACCGAAACCGAACCGAGTTTTTATGTTTACCCTATTGGGTCCTAAACTCCTCTACCCGAGAAACCCGAACCCGAACCGAATACCCGAATGCCCAGGGCTAGAGACAGGGATGAGCACTGAGAGATAAAGACGAGACTAAATATAAATAACACAACTCATGAGAGATAGAGTCATCAAAGAACTTAGAAACCTGTTTCACGGGATTTCGCCCCTTGAATGACGGCAAGAGGCCATGATGGATGTTGATTACATCTTTTCCATAACCTTTCAAGAAGTTACCGGACAGTAGCTGTCAAAGGAAAATGTTCCAGTCAACATCATCCGTCAATATAGTTACTAATGCTATGATATTTCATTTGTTAATATAGTTGTTCCTGCAAAGAAGCATAAACTCAAAGAAAGAACACTAGAACAGTCTGAGGAGAAAATCTGATTCATTTTGGGGTTAAACTAGCGAAGACGCAAACAAAAGTGAGACTATTTAGGTCAAAATGATTTCCTCAGCATTTGGTTAAGAAAAGAAAATTAGCTTAGGATGGAACTTGGAAGCTGATAATAATAAGCAAACAACTTGTTTATTTCACTTATCAAGGGGTTATCATATACCTGCATGTATCTAGCGAGAACCAAAAAATCAGTATCCTTAACCAATTCGAAAATCTCCTCTTCTATTTTGTTCTGATCGGTTGTTGGCAAATAATGATAAGAGATTCCATGCCTCTGGAGAAACCGCATAATATGGGTGTTTGGAGCTCTTTCATGGTTACTGGACACACAAAGTATCCGGAATCACTAGTCATACATGCATACCTAATACCTAATATATCTATGCAGTTCACTGATAAGAATCTTATGTAAACCTTATCACACATGTTATATCGACAGGAAGCTTTCCGTCCTGCCATTTATGCAACATTTCAACCAGACAATGATCCTACAAACAGAATTATCAGACAACTTCAGGAAAAAAGAATCAAGAGGACACAGAATAATTAGATCCATATGACATATAGTTTTACCTGTTTCGACAGTAGAAGAGCGATCTTGTATTTGGGGTCTAAAGACGGCACTCGTACAACTGAGCTCAAAGCACTAAACTTTTGTGCAATAGTTTGAAAATCTTTATTCATCCGACTCCTCGGCCATTTTACTGGATCAAATATAAACTCACTGCCAAAAGAATTTACCTTTTCATCACAAGGAAAGGCAAAAATAGAAACCTTTAACTAGATTCCAATTTCTAAAAGCCTAACAGTAACCAAAACAACTCCAAGCTTTTAGGATTGATAGTATTAACTCTAAAGACATTGGATTAGAAATTAGTCAAGCGAATCTATTGAAGAAGCATCAAAGGTGAGATTTTTGAAATGGGAAAGTTGGGAACTTTACCTTCTAGAGTAGAAGACGTTCTTGTTCTCAGGAACAAACACATCGTAACCAAGAATGTTTCCTCCTTTTGCAGCAATACAATCTGATAGTTTCGCTACAATCCCAACGACATCCTAGAACCAAAGACAGAGTGGAGTCAATACTAGTTATGTGATATTGGATTCCGATTAGTTTAGCATCCATGAATATTGGAACGTACCGGACAATGGAAGACGTGGACGCCGGGGATGAGAATGGGTGAAACAGAGGAATCGAGGGACTCGCCGTGAAATTGAGAAGATTTAAAGGACCATTTCGTAAATGATCTAAAAGCTGTGGCGGAGAGACATGAGGTGGCTGAGACTCTTAGTACCATCGCCGTTATTTCTTCGAATTCGACTCATCCATTGTTACACTCGTTCTCACCTTTATATACTTCGATTCTGTGCTGGGTGTGTCTGGTTTATATCTGTTTTCTTATTCACATATATCATCCTGAAAATTTCGAGCATGACTTAAAAAACTCTACGAAACAGAGTGAGTTTTACTGTTTACTTCATCAAATTAAACACAAAATGGACTTATAATATATGGAATCGTATAAAGTTATTTTATTTCTCCATTATATACAACCTGTTATCTTACACAAAGTTATTTCAGAGTAAATATGATGGAAAAAAAATTCTATGATGTAACATCAATTTCTAATGAAATGTTTTATTAAAGTTATTTCAGAGTACATGTTTTTTTTTTATACTAATTATGACTCGTCGTTAGATTGTGTCCTCTCCAAATAGGTCCTCATATATTGTACGAAAATATCTGTTACAAAAAAGATAAGTCCGTGCGAATTTGACGTCGGCCCCTCAACGACGTCGTTTAGCTCAAAATCGATCGAGAGAGAGAGAGAGAGTCTGAGAGCTCAGAGGTTCGGTAATGGCAGATGTTAAGGACTCAGCGATTACCAGGTATGGAATCGTAGGGGTTGGTATGATGGGAAGAGAACATCTCATCAATCTTTACCATCTTCGTGACCAAGGCCTCGCCGTCGTTTGCATCGCCGATCCTCACCCTCCCTCACAGCTCCTTGCCATTGAACTCGCTCAATCTTTTGGTTGGGAACTCAAGGTATTTTGAATTTCCCGGCAACGATCATACAAAACCAAACTTAGGACATACTTATGTAGTTTACAAGGTAGTAGAGCGGACTCTTGTTCAGTGTTTTTATATAATGTTTTTGTGCATGATGATTGCTTTGATTTCCTAGTCTTTGTACTTTTGATAATTTCTCTGTTTTGGATGAACTGGCGTTGGTCTACTCAGGATTTGAAAATTTCCATTTTTTGTTGTGAACTTGTCATTAAGGTTTTCTCAGGACACGAAGAGTTGCTTAAGAGTGAGCTGTGTGACGTGATTGTTGTGTCTTCTCCAAATATGACTCATCATCAGATTCTTATGGACATTATCAATTATCCAAAACCACATCATGTTCTTGTTGAGAAGCCTTTATGCACCACTGTTGCAGATTGCAAGCAGGTCCGTTTTCATTTTTTTGTTGGCACCAAATCTTGCTGAATATGATTGATTAGTTCATCAAACTGTGTTTGAAATCAGGTACTGGAGGCTGCAAAGAAAAGGTCAGATATGGTGGTGCAAGTTGGTTTAGAATACAGATACATGCCGCCAGTAGCTAAGCTAATAGAAAAAGTAAAAGGTAGGGAATTTGGTGATGTCAAGATGGTAGCAATCCGAGAGCATAGATTCCCTTTCTTGGTTAAGGTAGGCTCAAACAAGATGGACTGTGTGTAGTTTTACACATCCTATTTTTTTTTTATGATTGCTGAGAGAACACCATCACTAGGTGAACAACTGGAATAGATTCAATGTGAACACTGGAGGGACCTTAGTGGAGAAATGCTGCCACTTCTTTGATCTAATGAGACTCTTTGCTGGTGCAAATCCTCTATGTGTGATGGCTTCTGGAGGCATGGATGTGAACCACAAGGATGAAGTTTATGATGGAAAGGTACATTTTTTATATCCCAAATTACACCCCAACTTTGTAAAGGAGTCTGTGTTGTGAGTACTATTTATTTCTCTGTGATATAGGTGCCTGATATAATCGATAACGCATATGTTATAATTGAGTTTGACAATGGATGTCGTGGGATGCTTGATCTTTGTATGTTTGCTGAAGGAAGCAAAAACGAGCAAGAGATATCTGTGACTGGTAACATTGGAAAGGTGAGTTCCTTTGAAATATCATGGGCTCCTTTTTGTGTGTCTGTGTGCTTATGGTCTTGGTGTGATAGGATTTTTGGTCTGAAATGAAAAAAAAACAGAGCTGGGTGTTTTTTTTTTATGTATTGAATTCACTGCATTCTTCAAAATGTTATTTTCGAAGACTACATATTTTCCATCTATCCCCAAATCACATGGCATGCGGCATACCACATACCTAAATGCTCTATTAAGCACCATCATCTGAAGAATGCTCTTGCATGTAGATGGGAGATGAGGCAGAGTAGATGAACATAAACTCTTGTCAGACTATTTCTTTGGAGTTGTTAATATAATTATCAGTTGTGAGTTGGGTCAATATTGTGTTGCAGGGAGAGGCACTTGTTCCAGAGGGCATAGTTCGATTTGGCAGTCGTGCAGAAGGAAGAGAACACGTTCAAACTATAAAAGCTGAGGATGAAAGAATTAAGTAAGATTTATTCATCTACAATACATATTGTCTTGTCTTGCAGACTCACAGCACTCACGTCACATGATGTTAACATTCAGATATGAAGGGTTGCATCACGGGTCAAGTTACGTGGAACACCTCACCTTCTTATCAGCCATCAGAGGTGAAGGACGAGCAGCTGTCGATTTGGAAGACGGATTAATGGCTGTTGCCATTGGAGTTGCTGCACAGCTCTCCATTGAGGAGAGCCGCTATGTAACCATTGATGAGGTCCTGTGATTTGTGACAGACAGATAAGTAAAGAAACTAATAGAGAAGCTTTGTAAATCTTGTATAGTTGTATTTGTATTATTTCTGCTTCATTATGTTTGCCAATTGCCATACAACTGTTTATTAAGAACTAAGAAGAGAGACTGATCAAATGTTATAAGATAGAAGCCAAAGCCGAGTCTTTTCTGTATTCTGTGTCTTAGCGTCTATTAGTAGGGGTTTGAATTGAGCTAGCTACAATGAAGGTATCTTCCAACTTATTGTCCTGCTTAGCAATGGGAATTGGATCAAACGGTCGCCTCTGTTTCTCTATTTCGATACAGATGGATTGTATTGAACCAACATAACCGATCTAAAAAACCAAAATATTAAGTGACGTTTTTTCAGTTAGATAGAAATTTAACGTTTGAAAGAAAATTCGTAAGTAGAATTTGACTGAAAAATTGAAATGATATGCAAACAAAAGATATCAAGTTTGATTTTATTTTGGTTGTTTATAGGGTTTTTCTTCTTCATTCATGAACCAACAAAATAGAAGCGGAAATAATCTCTGATCAGTCGAATTGAAAAGTATCGGTAATTTAAACCGGGTTCCGAAATAAATATCGAGTGAAGTGCAAATTATTCACAGTGGCGCGCTTTTGCCTACATTTTCGGAACTCTGGTACCGATTGCTCAATTTTTCAAATTCTGATCTGTGGAGCGGAAATGGAAGACGACGGGGGAGAGAGATCGAGCTTCATCGCCGGCCTCATTGAGAACAGAGCCAAAGAGGTACTACGGCTCCTTTATTTCGCTGTTTTGGCTGGACTATGATCTCCGATTCGGCTCCTTTATGTGTGTTCTCTTTGGTTCTCCATTTCCCGACGGCGATTTCTGGGATCGACGTCATAGCTTCAGAATCTTGTTGTTCGCATGATATTTCGATGGTGATGTTGGATTCTATTTCGAATTTCTCTGATTAGGTCGGAATGGCTGCATTTGACCTAAGGTCGGCTTCACTGCATCTATCTCAGTACATAGAGACGAGCAGCTCATATCAAAACACGAAGACGCTGTTGCGTTTCTATGATCCAACTGTGATAATCGTTCCTCCCAACAAATTAGCAGCCGATGGCATGGTTGGTGTATCTGAACTGGTGGATAGATGTTATAGCACTGTTAGGAAGGTGAAGTTTTCTGTTCCATGGATGATTTTTCTGTACGAATTGGGAAAATTAATGTATACTTCTTTTGCTCTAGCAGAATCAATTGACTGTTACTATCATGCCTTCTTGCAGGTTGTTTTTGCCCGTGGCTGTTTTGATGATACTAAGGTTGATCCAGGAACCTCTGATAGTACAAACATTCATTGAACCTTGTTGTCATGTAGTTTTTTAAATGGATATGCATTTTGCGCTATATGTTTCAGGGTGCTGTATTAATACAAAACCTGGCTGCAGAAGAACCTTTGGCGCTTGGTTTAGACACTTACTACAAGCAGCATTATCTCTCGTTGGCTGCTGCTGCAGCTACAATCAAATGGTGTCTACATCCTGAACCTTTTGCTTCCGTGCATTATTAGTTTTGTGTTATTGAAATACTGATTCTGGTGTGTTGTGTCATGACTCATGAGCAGGATAGAGGCGGAAAAGGGAGTGATAGTCACCAATCACTCACTGACTGTATGGGTTTGGTTATGTACAATTATCATTTACTTGTTTGTAAAAGTTGTGTATGCAGTAAATCCACAATAACTTGCATAATGAGTCATTGTTTCTTTTTGATTTCGATATTATATGTTTCTTCTTGGGTTCAACCTTCTCTTTACTGCTGATAGCATTTTTGTGGATTCTGTTGCCTATGTCTAGGTAACTTTTAATGGATCGTTTGATCACATGAACATCGATGCAACCAGGTAGGAATCCCTCAATATTGTTCATTTTCCTAGTCTATTAAATTATGGAGATTTTTCTGTAAATCGTTCTGTTTCAATGTTTCCTTGATTTGATTGTAGTGTTGAGAATCTAGAAATCATTGATCCATTCCATAATGCACTTTTGGGAACTAGCAACAAAAAGAGGAGTTTGTTCCAGATGCTCAAGACAACAAAAACAGTTGGCGGGTATCTGGAAACACAGATTTTAAGAGTTGAAATTACTAATTGCGTGTTGTGAAACATATTGTATATGAGTTTACTAACTATTCATTTTTATTTCATGCTTGATATGTTGGTCAGGACTAGGCTTCTTCGTGCCAATTTGTTGCAGCCTCTGAAAGATATTGAAACTATTAACACTCGCCTGGATTGCCTGGTTAGTATAAATATTATTAAGGTGGCATATATCTTTAAGGAACTTCTTAAAACATATCATTCAAATTCCGTCTGGTGTTTGATAATTGTGCATCTACCAGATATCTTCCATTGTTTGATGATGCATTAATCGTAAGGCAAAATGCCTCTTCTCGTAATTGCAGGATGAGTTGATGAGCAATGAACAACTATTCTTTGGGCTCTCACAGGTTTTACGTAAATTTCCTAAAGAGACTGGTTAGTAATTAAGAGAAAAAGTGGGAAGATCCTTACCTTTTCTCATTGCATCCAATTATTTGTGCTTGGTACTTCTCTTAATCACATCATCTCAAAACGAAATTTCAGATCGAGTACTTTGTCATTTCTGCTTCAAGCCCAAAAAAGTCACAGAAGCGGTCCTAGGTTTTGATAATACCAGAAAGAGCCAAAACATGATTTCAAGCATCATCTTACTTAAGACTGCATTGGATGCTTTGCCTCTACTTGCTAAGGCATTTTTCTTTCTCCTTTGTTATCAGTTTGTTCTTTCTTGATTTGGCAGCTATGTCGATGACCTATCCCTGAACTTTGCCACGCCATGTCCTAATGCAGGTTTTGAAGGACGCAAAGTGTTTTCTCCTTACCAATGTTTACAAGTCTGTGTGTGAAAATGATAGATATGCTTCCATCAGAAAAAAGTATGCCACTAGTGGATCTGGATATTAGATATTGACTATGCAGTTCGTTTCTGGATGTCGTTTCCATTTCCCCTCAAGGTTTCTAAAACCTAGAGTTTAGAAGTCACTAACGTCTGTATCCTCTTTTTGTTTCAGAATCGGGGAAGTTATTGATGATGATGTTCTCCATGCACGAGTTCCTTTTGTTGCCCGCACACAGCAGTGTTTTGCTTTAAAAGCCGGAATTGATGGATTTTTGGATATTGCAAGGAGAACCTTTTGTGATACTAGTGAAGGTGAACCAAGAATTATGCTTCTTTTTGTATTATCACTTATTTTTCCTTTGTTCTGCTAATCTATAATCTTGAAAACATTGACAGCAATACATAATCTGGCCAGTAAGTATCGTGAGGAATTCAACTTGCCAAATTTAAAACTTCCTTTCAACAACAGGCAAGGCTTCTTTTTCAGAATTCCACAGAAGGAAGTTCAGGGAAAACTTCCAAGCAAATTCACTCAGGTCAAAAACGCACTTTCGTTGGAAATTAGTGTTCTATCTATAATATGGGCTTCCTGACTCTATATGTCTTGTACGTGGTATGTTCCAGGTTGTAAAACATGGGAAAAATATTCATTGTTCGAGTCTGGAACTGGCTTCTGTAAGTTGAATTATCAAAATTTCAGATGCATTGTTTCCTTGTGTGGCACTCGCGGTGCTTAATCATTTTTAGCAGTTCAGGAAGTACTTTAGTTCAGGCTCACATTACAGCTATCTATACAGAGTTCAATATTTGATGCAAATGATAATAAATGAACAAAACACCATGGATATGTTTGATGAGAAGAATGAGCCCTCAAATCTAGGACAAGTAGGAGCTATGTTCATGATTTCAGGAACCTAGACACAAGGTTTCATCAATATTGACCGTACAATGATCTGTTGTGCAGTTGAATGTCAGGAATAAGTCTGCCGCTAGAGAGTGTTTCATTCGAACGGAAATATGCTTGGAAGGTTGATAATTTCACATTGCTCTTAAGTCTCAACTATATGTAGTAAGACAAATTATTACAATCCTATCATGCTTGATTCACTTAAGCCTATTTCACTAAACTTTATCCGTATGTATGCAGCACTAATGGATGCGATAAGGGAAGATATCTCTGCCCTCACGCTCCTAGCAGAAGTCTTATGTCTCCTAGATATGCTTGTTAATTCATTTGCTCATACAATATCCACAAAGCCAGTGGATCGATACTCTAGACCTGAACTAACAGGTAGCTGGTTTCTCACTATCATTCCTTGAGTGAAATAATTGACCAACGTTTTGTGTGGAATATACTTGCCTATTGTTTGGCAGATAGTGGCCCACTGGCAATTGATGCTGGAAGGCATCCCATACTAGAAAGCATACACAACGACTTTGTTGTAAGTTGTTCGCGCTATTTCTCATGATGCTGTCATCCCTCAATTTATTCTGAGAAATCCATCTTGTCCGATTAATAAGTTCCGCCAACAATCTATCAGACTCTGAAGTAAATCATTTGATTTTGGGGGCCGTGCACCATTTTTAACACAATGTCTGTTTTGCAGTCTAATAGTATCTTCATGTCAGAAGCAACCAACATGTTGGTAGTCATGGGCCCAAACATGTAAGGGAACTCTTACTTACTTCCTCGAGTGCTTATCAATCGTTCAGCAACTCACCTACTCGTATTTGTCTTTGTATTCCATATCTCAAGGAGCGGAAAAAGCACATATCTCCAACAGGTGTGTCTAGTAGTCATTCTTGCTCAGATTGGCTGCTATGTCCCAGCTCGCTTTGCAACTATAAGGGTAGTTGACCGCATATTTACAAGAATGGGGACAATGGATAACCTTGAGTCGAACTCAAGCACGGTAATCCTTTAGATTCTGGCCCAGATTTTAATATGACTCTTAACGATTTGGCCTGTTGATAAATGCCAACAGTTTTGAAATACAAATGAGAGATACGATATCACGATTCTCATTCGTCACTTTCAATGTCACAGTTTATGACAGAGATGAGAGAGACCGCTTTCATAATGCAGAATGTCTCCAACAGGTATCGTTGACGGAAGCAATGATACAAACAAACCTCCCCCTCAGTTTCATATCTTAGTAATGCCTGAAAATGTAGGAGTTTGATAGTCATGGATGAACTTGGGAGGGCAACTTCTTCCTCAGACGGGTTAGCCATGGCATGGAGCTGCTGCGAGTATCTCTTATCACTCAAAGCGTAAGCATTTAACTGAGTCTTTCCCACTGCCCAAAAGCTACTTCAAGTAAATGCAAATGTGTAATTTTTGGCTATAAACTTGCAGGTACACAGTATTTGCAACCCATATGGACAGTCTCGCTGAGTTAGCAACCATCTATCCAAATGTCAAGGTTCTTCACTTTTATGTAGACATCAGAGACAACCGCTTAGACTTCAAGGTTCTATCTGCCTTCCTCTCATATGGGTTTGAGTTTTAGATACTGCTGCTGAATAGTACATTTTTCTTATCAGTTTCAACTGCGAGATGGAACCCTACATGTTCCACACTATGGCCTTCTATTAGCCGAAGTGGCTGGTCTGCCCAATACAGTGATCGAAACAGCTAGGAACATAACCTCAAAAATCACTGACAAAGTACTACCCAAAACTTACTAAATAGTCTAGCATAAAAACTATTAAGCTCTACTTTGTTCAAAAATAAAAAGAACTACTAAGCTCTTTTGCCACTTGTTCATGATGATTGCGCAGGAAAATAAAAGAATTGAGCTAAACTGTGGAAAGCACCAAGAGATACATAGGATCTACCGAGTTGCTCAAAGGTTGATATGCTTGAAATACTCTAGACAGACAGAAGAGTCGATTCGTCAAACTCTCCAAAATCTGAGGGACAGTTTCATAGAACAAAGGCTCTAATAGCACACAGTCTTCATAGTTCAAATTATGTTCAGCTATTTCATTCTCAATCAATTTTAGGAGTTGGGATTAAACAGTCAGGTTTATTTTCATCTTGAAAATATAAGGTACGAGGAAATCTACACTTGGGATGATGACTAACAACAAAATAACAATAAAAATTAACTCTCTGGTCAGATTTAAGTTTTTAAGAACTCAAAACTTGAAACAAACTCTTGAATGTAAAAAAGTCTTCCATCCCAATGTAATTCCAGAATTCCGAAACACAAATCCACACGGATGATATACCACTTAGAGCAAAACAAAACATAAAGTTGATCACCGGTAACGACGGAGTACCACACTGTTGTTCTTCTTCCAGGTAGCCCTGCGAGAAGGACGGTTCTTGTGGTTGTTGTGACCCTTTCCACGAAGACCACGATTCTTCTTTCCTTCTGAGGTGAGCCCTCTGAGTTCTCTGTGCTTGTGCACTGGGTTGCAGATCCAGTTGATCCTTGGATCATTTCGGACAGCATTGTGTGCAGGGTCTACAAGGATAATCTCGTAGTACTTGTAGGTAGAGTCCTAAGTAAAACAGAGACAGCCAAATTTACTTACCACCAAAAATACTATCACGTTATCAGACCCGAAATGCTATATTGGATACTGTAATTAAATAAAAACTAGGATTTGATGCATACCTCATTGAGCCAGTAGGAGTTAACGACCCTAAGGCCACCCAATTTGCGACCAGCACGTTCCTCAGCAACAGATCTCTTACTACGCTGGAATTTGAGCTGTGTTACTCCCTGGTTGGTGGGTTTACCATACACGATACCCTTAGGAACTGGCCTCTTGCGACCACCACGTCTGACACGAACACGGTAGACAACAAATCCCTGTTAATGAGAAAAAATGAAGTCAGAAACACACACTCAAGAGAATGACAAACATTATAAGAAGGTACACTTTTTATCAAGGATTAAGAAAATCCAGGGCATAAGAAGATGTATCAATCTTAGACAGGAACAGAGTCCACAGAAGATAAAGAGCTGTTCAGTCAGAAGAATGAATCGATGTAGCTGGGTTCAGGAAGTATTCTATCATATAGGCGCAGACAAAAATGCCTACGCTTCAAGACACCGCTTAACCAGCAAATTTTATAAATAAAAGCTTCAATCAACATTGACTAAGACTATAGACGAATTCTAAGTAAACAAACAAAATGAAGAGAAGAAAAACACCTGCTTGGCCTTGTATCCCAGACGACGAGCTTTGTCGGGACGAGTGGGTCGAACAAGACGAACGATTGAAGGTTGCTGGCGATACTCCCAGCACCTAACCCTCTGCAGAAACCTCATAACATCCGACTGCTTCTTCCTCCATAACTCCGACACGTATTTGTACGCCCCTGTAAGTCAAAAAAATCACATTTCATTCTTCTTTAGTTCATTTCTCACACAAACAAATCTAATAACAAAAACTCAATGAAGCAATACAGAAACATCATCAAAGAGAGACAGAGCTGTGAACAAACGCCGTACCCATTGCGATTACCGGCGTCGCAGTCACTTCTTCCTTCTGATTAGGTTTTTGCTTTAAATAGATGACACCTTGGGAGCAGCTAGGGTTTCCAAATGACTAACTAACTATTATTGGGCTTTTTAAACCAACTTCAAATAATGGGCCTTTGCCACAACAATAGTCTTCTCTAAATGAACTTTAGGGCCCATGTGAACTTCAAAGGTAAATACAGAAAAAACGTAAAGAGAAATAGGGGATTGGATTTGGATACGGATACGAGGGTTCTCTGATCAAACCCTAGAGTTCGTCTTCTTTTGTTCCTGTTCATGCGATAATAATATCCATCGGTTTCTTCTGGGATACACTCATCAAATCGCTCAAGATTTCTCTAACCTTTTCCTCGAGATCGTCTGCAATTTCACCGCGGCTTCCATTTTATTTCCCAGAGTCGTTGGCTTGGAGAGTTTCTCGAGATCGTCTGGATTGAAGCCATTCGTTTGATTTATCTGTCGCGGCCGGTTCATAAGGACATTTCTGCAGTGTAGCTGAGCATTGTCCCCTGCGATATTTATTGGAATCAATTCAAACTTATGGGAGAATCTCGTTGATCTGATGCCATCTTGAAGCGCGTGAGAGAGGTTTCGCCTATCGAATTTGTTGAAGTCGAATCAGAGAAGTAAAGAATCATATTGAGTTTTTCCCCTCTTGTAGTTTACATTTTTGTTCTATTTGGGAAATCAAATTCTGGCCTCCATATTTTTTTTTAATTTAAGGAAGGGCTTGGATTAAGGTTTTTTCAAAAGAGTAGAGAGATTCTTGTGTCGTGTGTTTTTTAGTAATACATATATATGTATTTTGATTCATTATCAGATTAAATCCAATGGCAATTTATTACAAGTTTAAGAGTGCGAGGGATTATGATACCATCCCCATGGATGGTCCTTTTATATCAGTTGGTATTCTCAAAGAAAAAATTTACGAAACTAAGCATTTGGGAAGTGGTAAAGACCTTGACATTGTCATCTCTAATGCCCAAACTAACGAAGGTTTGTCTTCCTCCTTGTTATGCATTTGATCTGCTTTTCATATATGTTCTTAATCCTTAGTACTAGTAGATACGTGTCACATGTTTTGTAACACAACTACGTGACAATTTGGTCTGGTCTTGATCAAAATTTACTTTTATCAAAGTGTGTAGATTTAGAGCATCTGCTATACATCTGGTTTTTACTTTTGTTATCAAACTTTGTTGCATGGCTTGTTGCTATCTTGTGTTGCTCTCTGGTATTGTTTAGTTCTAATTGCTTCTAGTAAAATAATTGTCATGTATTTGAATCATAAAATAGAAAATACTTGTATTTAAGACACCATCCATCATTTTTGCATACTGTATAGTATTCGTTGAATGTGGTAACTTCTGAGGTTAGACTGTTATAATTGATTGTGGTTGTAAACTAATTAAAAAGAGTTACATGTAGACCCCTAACTAGGATTCTTCACTGCTAGTTGCAAATCTGGCCTTTATATTTTCTCTTTGCTGCAATTTCAGAATATCTAGATGAAGCAATTCTGATCCCTAAGAATACTTCTGTTCTAATTCGCCGGATCCCTGGACGCCCTCGCATCAGAGTTATTACCACACAAGAGTAATTTCTGAGATCTATAACTTTAATTTTTAATTTCGTAACTGCTTTGTTCAATCTTAGTGGCTCAAATTCCTCAAATCTGTGAAAGATTGTTAAAAACAGTATAAGCTGGGCATTTCATAATGATTTGTGTGAAGTTATACCACGCTTTCGTGTGTATTGATGTGAATATCTATATTTTGCAGGCCAAGAGTTCAGAATAAAGTGGAAAACGTTCGGGCTGAAATTAACAATTTTGCTACTGCTGATATATCTACGGTGAGTTGTGGCAAATTTTAGGGGTTTTTGTGGGCATTGAATTCCAGTACATAACTATTAATTCACATCTTAATCTATGTTATAGGCTGAAGATGAATTTGATGAGTTTGGGAATGATTTGTATTCAATTCCTGATGCCCAATCTATCCATTCTAGTCACGTCCCTGCACCAGCCGATGATAAAGTAGATGAAGAAGCCAAATTAAAGGCGTTAATTGACACTCCAGCATTAGACTGGCAGCAGTAAGTAGTCTTCTTTGACCTGATGGACTTAGGCATGTGGAATTAGATCTTGACATAGAGTTTGCATAACCTTCTTATTTTCTTTCATGTTACAGACCAGCTACGGATGGTTATGGCCTAGGAAGAAGTTATGGAAGGGGAATGGCAGGAAGGATTGGTGGACGCGGTTTTGGTAATTATATTTTTCTATACGATTAACTTGTATACTTTAATTCCCTCAGATATATTTTGCTCTGGAAATGATTGTATGTGTGTGAGTAGGAATGGAAAGGAAGACGCCGCCACCAGGCTATACCTGCCATCGTTGCAATGTTCCTGGTATTTTAGATTATTTTGTTGAATTTGGTTTTATATTGTTTTTATTGCCTATAAAACTATGTTCCAAGCATCTTTTTCTGCCTCAGGACATTTTATTCAACACTGCTCCACAAATGGTGATCCTAACTATGATGTTAAGAGAGTTAAACCACCTACTGGTATCCCTAAGTCAATGCTGATGGCGACCCCAGATGGCTCTTATTCCTTGCCAAGTGGCGCAGTAGCAGTTTTGAAACCAAATGAGTATGTCATTGCTGAACTAAAATGTCGAAGTTGTTCCTTTGTACCTTTATTCACATAATAAATCAGTTATAATGTCGATCAATATGTGTCAATTTAACAAATTCAGGGATGCTTTTGAGAAGGAAATGGAGGGGTTGCCATCAACAACACGTTCTGTTGGAGAATTTCCTCCTGAACTCAAATGTCCATTGTGCAAAGAAGTAATGAGAGATGCTGCACTGACGAGCAAATGCTGTTTCAGTAGTTTCTGTGACAAGTGTAAGTTTCCTTGTCAATTCCCAATACATCTGATGCTTTTTGTTGTTCCACAAAAGCCTTTTTCTTTAATCATTATCAATTACAGATCCTGGTTGTTTGACGTCAGTTATCTACTATATTATTCAGGTATCAGGGATTATATCATTGCGAAGTCAATGTGTGTCTGTAAAGCAACTAATGTACTAGCTGATGATCTTCTACCAAACAAGACCCTAAGGGATACTATAAACCGTATTTTGGAGTCTGGTAACAGTAGTGCTGAAAACGCTGGCAGCATGTGTCAAGTTCAAGGTATTTCATCTCTCATTCATAGTCTTTTAGTTTTGTTTGTACCATCATTGGTAAACTAAAACGTATTATTTCTAGATGTGGAGTCTGCACGATGTCCACCGCCCAAGGCTCTATCACCTACTACATCTGTTTCATCTGGAGACAAAAAGATACCAGCTCCTAGTAACAACAATGAGACTTCAATTCTAAAGCCGTCAGTAGAAGTAGCGGAGATCACAAGTACTCCCCAGGTGTCTGCAGAAGTGGCTAAAGTGGAAAAGCCAATTGATGCAACTGAAAACACTCAAGAATCCTTGAATGGTAAGGAAGCTGCAGTTTCTGAGCTGAATACGCAGGCAACCAAGGAAGTAATACCACAGCAGGTTGCTTCTGGGGAGCAAGGTAATCACTAGTTATCATCCCATTAGCACAAGGAAGACTAAGTATCACCTTTTTTTTACGTATATGTACATGGATGTCTTGCGATTAGTAATGCATACTTTTCTCTTCACCAGGAAAAAGAAAGAAAAAGAAACCTCGGATGCCTGGAACTGGTAGCTCTTTTTCCTATTATGCTGAGTACTCTTCTTCCCTGTCTATGTTAACTGTATGGAGAGGCTTAACAGATTGTTTGTCTTTGTGATCCGTTGTAGACATGCAATGGAATCCCATGTCAAATCTAGCAGGCCCTGACTATATGATGCCCATGGGTTCAGGTCCCGGTAATCAGTACTTCAATGGTGTGCAAACCGGCTTCAACGGCGTTCAACCTGGGTTCAATGGCTTTCATCATGGTTTTAATGGGTTTCCAGGCCCTTTTCCTGGGGCGATGCCACCTTTTGTTGGCTATGGATTAGGCTCCATGGACTTGTCATTTGGCAGTATGATGCATCCAGATCCTTTCGCTGCACAGGGCTTCGGGTTCCCTAATATACCACCACCTCATAGGTACTGACAAACTGGCACTTGCACTCTCAGTTCAAAAATAGTTTGTTATTTTGGCTCTTTGATTATAGTTAGTTTTTTTCTGGTAGGATCTTTCATTATAGTTATTTGTAAGCTATATAATGACCAGGAATTATGACTTGAACAGGGACCTTGCAGAGATGGGGAATCGTATGAATCTCCAACGTCCTATTATGGGGAGAGAGGAATTTGAAGCTAAGAAAGCTGAGATGAAAAGAAAACGTGAAAACGAAAGACGGTCAGAAGGGTAAACCACTGTGCACTCTCTACTTTCAGGCTTATGCATTACTGCAGCAGCATATTAACTTGTTTGTTTTTGTGTGGTACAGAGGGAATGTCTACAGGGACGGTGAGAAGAGCAGAATGATGAACAACAACTCGGCAGCCTCTTCCTCGCCCATGAAACCAAAAACTGTATGTGTCATTTTGTTGTCTTATTGCTCTCTTTCTCTTTCTCTCGGCCAACTGGTTTGGCTTTCAAGAGACCACCTTTTCAACACTATCTTTTTCTCTTTTATCTCTATCTTTCTCTCTCTCTGCATTTATCATTACGTTGAGGAAAATGGGTTGATTCTACAGTTGCTACATAGGCGTCTGTTTATGTAAGTTAAATTTGGTTTAGGGGTAAAACGTCAAAGGAGAGACATTTAAGAGTAGATGAGGGTAGAGGGAGAAATTGGATCTTAATGCAATAAAATGTATTAACTTGCTGTTATAGGATGCATAAAATGAACTGAAATTTATTTCCACAGTCTTGTCTTAGGCAGTTTGGTCACAAGTAAAGCACGACTGATCCCATGATTCTTTTGCGGTTTTGCCTATTCAAGATAAGAAATTGGTGTGGAAAAAAAAGGATGATAAGTAGAGAGTTATAGAAAGAGATTTTAAATTCAGGGAACATATCGAACGGGTTGATATGCTTTTATATAGTTCCACATTGGACCTTACATTTCTTGCTGGTTCGTCAGAGACGTTGTCCCAAACTGTCCAGTAATATGTTTAGCATTATTTCAAAAAAAAAATTACAATATTGTTATTTATGAAAATATAGATTTTTATTCTATATATATATATATGTGTGTGTGTGTGTGTATTAAAATATTGGTATCAAAATCTTAGTTAATGAGGAAATCTATAGTTTAAGCTATATCTATATATTTTTAAACCAAAAAACACGTTTGTAAAGGATAGTTAGTGGTCACTCTTGATATCAGGGGCCGAAAAATGAAGGTTTAAACTGATAAATGGGGGACGTTTACAGGAAAACACTGTTTACTTCATGCTTAACTAAATAATAAGCTATTGGGCTTAATGTATCTCTTATTGGGCTTATGACCCAAAATTTATTTTCTAATAATTTGATCAATAATGCCTTTGTCTTGAATGAACAGAAACAGGGACCTCTGCCACCGGTTTCGCCGGAATACGACCTTCGCCGGCGATCGGAGAGATTTTCACCGGAGCGACAGTCATCTCGGAGGCTCAAATCTCCCTCTCGATCATCAAGCAGGAGATCTGGGCGCGATCATCACCATGACATCGATTCCGAACACGACCGCCGGCGTGACCGCCACAGAGAGACAGATCGCAAGCAGCGTAAGAGATCCGAAAAGCAATCATCGGAACCAACTGCAACAGAGATTGATGATAACAAGTCCAGCGTGTTCGCTCGCATAAGCTTTCCAGAGGAGGAGCCTTGTAGCAAGCACCGTAAGGCATCATCAAAGTCTTCTCCAGCGCCTCAAGAGAGCATCGTCGCCGCTGTTTCATCAGGTCGTCGACATAGTAAGAGAGAAAGAGAGTCTGCAGATTCAAGTGATGATGAAGACAGACATTTCAAGAGGAAGCCATCAAGGTACAAGCGATCTCCTTCGGTGGCAGTACTACCTTTCGACGCCGGTGGTGATGAGCATTCCCGCCATTCCAAGCGGTCAAAAGGAGAAAGATCGCGAGCTTGATTCAGATGAATGCATAAATGACTGAAACGGCCTTCATCGTCAGCTGCATGGAGACAATGCTGTGGAATGACCAGCCGTTAGAAAAACAAAAAAAAGTAATATGTAGTAATCTATTTTGTTGCGTTAAGTAGAGAAAAAGTCCTCTGTAATGGAATGTTTATGTAATATAAATGGGTTTTATTTTGATCCTCCCTTTTTCAGTTTTTATTTACAACGACTAATGGTACTTTTTATTATTAGAACTTACTTATTTGAGAACTAGGTTTGTATTCGCATTGGTGCCGATCAATTATTTCATCTTATTATTTGTGATATTTTGATTTTAATGAATTATGTGATGTTAAAATATGTTAAACCATTTGTCTAATATTGATCAGGTAGGTTTTGCAGCATAATTTATTCATAAAATTGCACATTTATGAGTATCAAAATGGATTAATCCAATAATCTTTGTTCTGCTGACCTATGGCTCGGACGTTGGCTGGAAAAAAACAAACCGGTTTAGATTAGGCAGAACTCTAAAGAAAGGAAAGGGTTAGATATTTTCTGTCACATTTTAAAAATATTTCCTTTTGTATAAGAAGAACAATTCAAACTTACTACCAATAAAAAAAAAGGAACAATTCAGACTTGACTCACAAAGGGTTTTTTTTTTTTTTTTGTCGACACTCACAAAGGGTTAATCTTTTCATGTTAGGCACAAAAACACTAGCAGATTCTTTATCATGTTTAAATTCTTGCATATGCCTTAAATTAAAAAAAAAATAATAATAATAATAATGTGGTGACTGTTTTCAGCGGAGGGACAAAAGAAAGCAACCTGTCTATTTCACATTTCAGTAAGGATTAAAGAGGACACAATTACAACGTATGCAAGAAATATGAATAATCCTATTTGAACTAATAATCTTGGATTTTCTCTCATATTTGGGGACGTCACCGACCTGCAAAAGCAAAAGAACCCTTATTAGTGAGTCTAGCTTGAATTGTACTTATTATACAAGAAACCATCGTTTTAAACCAACTCCGAGATTTCGATTCTTGACCTTGCAATTCGCTGCGAGAGTCGATGGAATGGTAAACTTTGGATGAACACGATGCCTGGTCCCGTCAGAGTTGCTGTTACTACGTTATCACCCTTTTTAAAAAATAAAATATACAGGATTTGTAAGTTCAACAAAAGGAAACAATCTCGATACATTTTGATTGTAATAGATATGCAACATACCCCAAAGACTGCCCGTCTTACAGCTGTAGCATTGAATTTGATTTGGAAATTGATCGAGGGAGTGAGAGCAGCAATGCAAGAAACATCAATGGTGAGAACTTCTCCTACCTCCAGGTTTTTCTGTACAACTTATGAAGCAAATGGAGTCTGATCAGTTTAAAAGGCCTAAATTGAAAGAGCATCGTCATTTATTGAGATAAACCTTAGTTGCATACCAGAGCCACCAGCGATAATAAAAGCAAGACCCTGGCCGGAGAGCCTTTGTCTCAGAAACCCCTGCAATAATGATTCTGTGAGTTTAAGAGCCAGACATATATAAATTTTCACATACTGTAGTAGCAACTAGAAGAAGTATCGAGGGAAGATACAACTCTTTAAGTTTTGAATGATCTGTGTCAAAAGCCAATTGAATGCATTGTTCTCCTTACCTCAGCCCCAACTGCAGCAATGTTTCTTGCTCTATGTCTCTGGTAAACAGTGTTTACAACTTTCACATCATGGACAGAACAGAGAAATGCATCTGGCTACATAACAAGAAAAAATCCCATATTATTGGGATGAAAAAGCTGAGAACTAAGCATATACAAAAATTGACGGTTTTAGTTCATCCGCTCTACCTGGCAAAGGATGTCACCACCAAACATCGCCAAATCAACCTTCACAAAAAGAAATTAACCGAAGGTCACCAAAACACATAAGATGAGATAAGGAGTCACATTAAGCATGATACTTAATAATAAAAGAAAAAAAATCATGGCAAGCAAGAATCACTAACTGGGAGAATCCTTGCCAACGAAGGTGCAGCAATACCAACAAATCCATCATTTTGCCCGGTGTTGCGAAGAAGAATACTGCTAACACTCTTGCCTAAAATCCACTGTACAACTCCAACCTCTTGCTCAGGGGTGTAAGTATTCTCCATCTCAATGGACCCAGACATGTAGCACATTGAACCTACAGCACCATATCTAGTCAGTTAACTAAATACTATTCAACCCAAGAGATCTTACAAATCTGAATGAGCAATCATAATAAGGAGAAATGACCATTCCAAGGCATTCAAGGAGGATTAAATTCCAATGAAGTTAACATTAAACAGAATGGAAATTACCAGGCTTAGCAATGACCTTCTCCTGTGGTTTTAACATTATCTGTTGACAAACAATCCAATGATCAGAAAACTCAATGATAAACACAAGCTTCACAGACTACAAAAATATTGTCTGACTTACCTGAACAACCTGTGCTTCACCACCCAAAATCTGGAAAGGTGTGATCGTGTCTTCCTGACTCTGCATCACATGAGCACTTGTGAGACTATACTCTTACAGACGGATTCAAAGAGATCAATTCTCTCCCAGGAAATAGCTCATTAGCATTATCACAAAACGTAATCATGAAAACTAAATCACACTGGATCGTTGGCTTAACAGTGATAAGTACACCTAGTGGTCATAAACGAATTCAAAACTCAGCATCACAAAGCCCTCAACACCTACATGAAAGGATCCTAAAATACTCTCGAAAGAAGTACATTTGGACACTAGCCTTCTCGACAGTCTAGGCAGAAACACGAATCTTAAAGGCGAGAAGGAAGATAGAAGAGAACCTGATAGACATAAGGCTGAAATGGGGTAGAGAAAAACGGAGCAGCCATGGCGGTGAAAACCGCAGAAAGATCTTCGAACACAAAACCTCCGAATCCAAAATTCAACAGAACCTCTCCACACCAATTCGATTCGAAAACGTTCCGCGTCGATGCGTAAAGGTCAGATCGCAGTAGAAGGAACCTCTGAATTTTCTCAAAAGTCCGGTCGAACTGTTCGCGGTGGATGTGACCGACGGTAACCCAACAAATGAACGCCCGATTTAATTCGCTTAAATCCGTCTAACACTACACACTGAAGCTGCACGTGGAATCTTCTTACGTGGAGAGATCTCATTGGTCATAAATTACACATCGACGTAAGTTTTGAATCCGGTTTAATATAATTTGGTCTCTAAAGTCTCATCCAAACCACTTCCACAATTTGTCTTTGGTACAAAACTTCCTTATTCAAAACCGGTTTAAACACATTGGTACAATTACAAATCTAGTCGAAAGCTACAAGGATTCCACAAGAACATCTACAAAACTCACAAAACCCAAGCACCCATCCCACGCAACCACTCTTCTCTCTTCCATTGCTGTCTTGATGTCTTCGCTCTCAGGCCCGAGCCATTCCTCGTGTGAATTACCAAAGTAGCTTTATTCTATTAATAAGAAACTAGATGGTTTCCCACAAAACTTAACATTGCAAAACAATCCAAAAAGCCTGTTTTCATCACCAATACCTCAAGTGGAGACATATGACAGATCTATCTCTCTCTGTCCATGTCTATACAAAGACCGGCAAAATTTAACCAAATCACTCCACATTGGCTAATCCAGCAGATGAAATCCAATCTGGAAACAAAAATCAAAGAAATACAGTCCGAGTTCAAATATTACACGCATTGTATTTCCTCATCATCTCTACACTATCAGCTATTGTAGACCCTGCAGTGCCAACGAAACCCAGTGAAGCACAGCTGCAAACAGCTTCCTCTATGTAAAGCTGCACATTGGATACTTCATGAGGAGAACAATGGTTCTGCATCTTTTTGATACTATCAAGACTCATCGGAATAGACCCAAATTTCTGGCCGTGAGCCGCAGAAGCAAGCTCATGGTCTGTTCGCACTAAGAGTTCAGCTTGTTCCTCTATAAAGTGGAGCTTGAAATTTGTAGAGTTCTTAGACAAATCACCCAAGTAAGTTCCGGTCCAGTTACTTTCAGGAAGGTCTGTCATTACAAACACATTAATTAGACCCGGATTCTTTAATCTCAAAGATTCCAACTTCTGGTATAAACCCGTAAACGTGCTCTCCCGATGATTCTTGAACTGGCCATCTAGTAATCTAAGCTGGGCACAAAGAAATGGTGCCTTTATGGTTTCTGAGGCAAATTTCTTGCCTGCCCTCATTATCTCTTGAACAAAGGGAAGGAAATCGACCTTCTCAATCAGAGGTTTTATCTTTGAAGATTTAAGGATATCGATATATAGTTCCGAGCCTTTGTATGGAGCCGTGAAGAGACTCCCAAATGCCAGGATAGCTGCAGACTCAGCTTCTGTACCATGTCCAAGAGTCTTATACACATCTCGACGCCTTCTCACATAGGACAGTTTCTTCTTCTTCTTGAGCTTCTCATCGGGCTGGAACGAATCTAATCTTCCATCGGCATCTCCATTTCTATACGTCCAAACCGTGGTTCTACAATCTTCATCCACACCATACAAACATTTATCTACATTGCCACGAACTCCAGATAACAAATAGCCACACTGTTTAAGTGATTCATACGCCTGAGGTTTTTCAGCTAATTCATCAGAGCATAGAGCCTCCAAATCAACACCACACAGTAGTGATGCAAAGTACCTAAGATCAATGACTCGAACAGCCGAAGAAGATACCAGCGACGAAATGTCTACAATATCAGCCATTGAAACGTACCTACAAAAACCAAAAATTCAATACTAAAACCCATTACGAAAAAAGAGATTTTGATACATGAAATGAAACAACAAAAGATTGTGTACCTGTTATTCATAAGAAGCTCAATTGAATGATTCCAAACAGAGAGACGTATATCGCTGGGGTTCAAAACCCTAAATTTAGGACAGCTGCCGAGAGCGACGGCGTGATGATCGAGAATCGGAGGGACAATTAGGGTCCGATTAAGAATTCCCGCCATAAGAACCGCATTCTTAAATTCCGACAGCTGATTACTGAATCCGCTGTGAGGAGCGTACCAGAGAAACTTCTGACCAAGAAGAGTTCGGGTAAGAATCTCGGATCTGCACTGAGGGAATTGAACGGATCCAGAAAAGGCGGAGATTGAGAACAGGGACTTGGGCATCTCGGAGTAAGTGATGAAGAAGACGACGACGACGAAGAAAACAACAAGTAGAAAAACGGAGCAAAGGAATAAGGCAGGTCTGTTGGTTTGCTTCTTCCTGTTCGGCCATGGCTTCGGGCTTGGTCTACTGGGAGTGAGAAAATTGTTCATTTTTTCTTTTTGCTCTAAGATTTTTCAGACTGGCCATCATTGCGTGGATGTCTACTTTTTTTTACCCCTGTTGTTAAAACGGTGCGTATCATTATAGTGTATGTTGGTTTTATAAGCAAACCAACAAATCTGACGTCTTGCAATTGGGTTGCATCATTGATGTATTTTTAAACCGGTTGGTTTGCTTATAAAACATCAGATTAGATTTCTTCTTACCAAAAACCGGTTAAACACATTGGTACAAATTACAAATCATTGTAACAAACTACCAACGATTCCGCAAGAAGATGTACAAAATTCGCAATAAGCTTCAACCATCTTTTGTTTTGGTTTAATGTTAATATACTGGACATTGGATACTTTATGAGGAAAACAAATGGTTTTGCATCTTCTTTATACTGTCCGGAAGCAACCCTATATACTTTACGAGGAAAACAAATGGTTTTGCATCAATCTCGTGGTATGATGTTTAACTTCATATATGAATTAATTAACATAAATGTGAGAATAAATCATCCAAGAATTAGCTGACAAAGAGAACCAAAGGTAGAACATGCGTATTCAAGGATAGAACAAAACAAAAACAAGTTGTTTGATGAGATCTCTAGTAATTTTCTTACGCTTAACCACAGCCAAATATGGTTTTAGTAGAGAAGGCAAATGAGAACCAGAATCTGTAAACGATAACTAAAGAAATCCAGACTAGTAGTATCCATAAGGAGGAAGTAGAGAAATCCAGAGATATATAAAAGAAGAAAAAGTTGTGCAACAAACGAGAAGAGATGGATACATGAGGATAATTAGAGAGAAAAGATGGCTACACTTGATCCTCGAGAGCTTGTGCTGGAGTTGACGTAACCATCAACCTTGTATTCATTCTAGCCATTCTCTCCTTTCTAGCCTTGCTCCTCCTCTCAAACATCTCATTCTCCTCCTTGATGGCTAAATCATACTCTTCCTTGCTAGTGACATTTTTCACTCGTTCATTAATTGCCCAAAAGTCTGTAGCTTTCAACTTTGCCATATAGCGATCGGCAATCTTCTCCACAAGCTCAGGCTGGCCTCTCACAGAATCAGCGCAAGCAAATTCCAATTGTTGTTGTCCAGCTTCAGACGATATAACCATCTTATTAAATTCCTGAGTATTTGCAAATATCTTATTAGAAGAGAACTTCTATTACATACACAGTACAAAAGTGTGGTTTTTTTTACTAATTGTAAATAGTAAACTGATTATATATCCAGTTTACAAAATACACTAATCTGCCCATTTTCCCTAATAATAAAGATGTCATCTACGTAAATAATAGAATAATGATCAAAACTTTTCATCAAAGTCCATTGGATCACACTGATATGATCCTAACGTGTCGGATTTTGGAAATTTCGAAGGAGAGATTAGTCAACAACTTGTTGACAAGTTTGGAATGCACATATTAAAAGTAGGGATGCATATAGTCCATAGGTCCTAAAAGTCAATATTGTCTAAGAGAGAGCTCGTTTTGATTATATATATTTCTTACTAAAATTTTGGAATGAGAGGAGACACATAGACTTAGAGAAACAGTCAAAGCACTTGCACTTGTAGATTGAATAGCAACTGTACGTTATTCCCAATTAGCCAAAGCACCATCTCAAGAAATATCCACTAGAATTATCCTCTAAACTTAACGTAACTTAACTAACTTGTCTTTACATGTAAACAATGAGATGATCCATTAGCAAGGGACATGCAAATCTCATTAAACATAGAAACCGAATATATGTTCCATCCTATATACTCAACAAAAAATTTGTTTCTTTATCTACAAAACTATCAAGAAATGCTAAACACATCCGAAAAAAAAGCATACAAGCTGAAATTGAAGAGAATTTTTAGGCTATAAAAGGATTTCAAAATTTTTGATTAATTCCGCTGTTCTAATTAAACAAAAATTAGTCTTTGAAAAATCGATTAGCATTTTAATTTTTCTCCATAGCATTCACATACTGTATATGTATATTATAATTTATTACTTTATGAAATTTGGTAAATTGGAAGTCTAAAGACTAAGAATAATACCTGAAAAAAATGTCTAAATAACAATAAATTTGGGTAAGAAAAAGTCCAATAATAACAACAAATTATAAATTCAAAGAAGAAAGACTTTGTAATTAAAGAAGGAAGAATCAAAGAAGAATCAAATTAAATTTAAAACATAATTAGAAACTTACGCATGCACCCCGTTTCCGTAAATCTCCCTTTGTAGTTGTACTTGTACATCTCTCTCCCTCTGCTTTGGCTTTTGCTTTCCTTTTAGGGTTTTTGATCATCCCTCTGGTCAATATAGGTTTTGGTATTATCTCATCTCAATGTCTGCGAATTCCAAGCTGGAGAGGTTTGTTTCTCAATCGGCGGATACGGTGGCTGTTTCTAACCGTGTGGTGGCTTCACGGTCTACTCGTCAGCCGCGGCTCTCTTTCTCCACCTTTGTTCCGGCGTCCGACAACGATTACCCGAAGAAGATGAAATCCGACGAGATATCTCCGAAGAGAGAGGAGGTTCCGGTGTCGGCGAAGGAGAGAGAAGAAGCGGAGGAGGAGGAGGAGGAAGAGAAGAGGACTTGGAATCTTCGGCCGAGGAAGGCTTATGGTGGTGGTTTGAAGAAGGGAAACGGCGTGTTCACGGCGGAGGCGTGCGTTGGAGTCGGAGGAGGAGGAGGAGCTTCGGAGGTGAAGAATCAGAAATCAGGCGGAGGAATGGAGCCGAAATCGAACAGGCAGAGAGGAATCCCGGCGGAATCTCCGGGATTAGGCGGTGGTGAGGTTGCGAACGAGAATCACAGGCTTTGGGTTGCTCTTTCTAGAGACGAGATCGAAGAAGATTTGTTCAGCATGTGTGGGAGCAGGCCATCTCGCCGGCCACGGAAGAGGACTAAAACATTGCAGAAGTATCTCGATGTAAGTCACCAGGTGTTCGACGAAATGCCTCACCTGAATCTTTTCCAACAACATTTTATGGTTTTTTTTTAATTAGTCTCTTCATTGCTTTGGCATTTCAATTTCTGCGCTTGTAGGTCATTTTCCCTGGATTGTGTCTCGTGGGGATGAATGCTGATTGCTTCAAAGTATCCAACTCTCCATTGAAGGTTTGTGCACATATATTAGCTTTGATTTATTCAATTACTTGCTTGATTAATGCCTTGGATCAACTTACCCTTTTGCTACATTGATCGGTAGATAGTATGAATTGGATCAAAGTTCAGACCTTTAGTGCTATTACAGAAGTTATGAACTTTCGTAATATGGTGCTTACAATGACACAATGAACCCCATTTTTTTAAGAGTTAGTTACTGCTATCGAAACACTTAACATCATTGTAATCCATTTTGCAGCGATGATCGATGCAAAGTAGTCTTTTGGCAAAAGAAAAAAGGTGAAGTCATCTCCTTAGTTATCATTTCCATGGATATGGTGACGTTGTTATGTTATGCATTTTTGAGGGTTAATGTGCTTAAGTAGTTGGAGCCTTGTTTTTGGTTTGTTGCAGGGTAGATAGGTATGCTGGTGATGGAGAAACCACAGTAGAAGATATCTCAAGGGACATGTTCCTGTTTCATAACAAATTTAGTAGTAACAAATATATAAGTAAATATCGGTGAGTAAGTTCATATTTTTATAGATATATATATATATTAAAAGAGAGAGCGAGAACGAGATGGGTTTGTTTTTGAGTTACTGATGATGAAATGAAGAAATCAGTTAGTAAGATGCGTTGAAGTTTAGTATAATGGCAGAGCAAGACAACATATCTTTGTTTTGTTAACACCAATTCGAACATGAAAACGATTTATTTAAACCATTTATAACTCTTATTAATACATAGTTGGAAAGTGTATTAAGATCAATTTGAAGTACGATAAGGTTTTTAAGAGGATAAAATGAAAAGAAAACCTGCAATTTGAAGGGTTATTTACAGAGAACAAATTGCGTAAATGATAAAATGATAGATTGTTTACAGAACCAGCTCTGAGCTTCTGATCGATGGATCATGTAACGAAGCTAAATGATAAACTGTTTTCAAAAATTTGATCTAACTAAAATATGTGAGCATATACGGATTAATTCTCTCTAATAATGCAATTTGTATAGTAATGACAACAAAGCTATAATAAGATAGTTACAGTTCTGAAACTACAAACTTTTGTTAGTTTTTGCTTTTTCGCTGGTTATTAATTAATCACAATTGTTTCCTATGTGTTCAAAAAGAAAAAGTGCATAGCCACTGAACAACAACCGAAAAAATATCTGCATTTAGAAAATTGATCACTGTTCAATATCATTATCATGTGACAAATATGTTTTTAAGGCTTGCTGCATTCCTAATGGAGAGTACCTAAACCCCAATAAGCTAGATGGGCTAGTATTTCATGTTCAAATCCAAAAAGGCCCTATACACCAATCCTTGCTTCTCTTATTTGTGTTCAAGAAAAATGTGATTTCTTGTAAATTGTAGTATTTTAATTAGCAAAGAGCATGCTTACTTGGAAGAAGGTTTGTTCCATTAATTATGAACTATATTCTCATTATTACTATAAATGGGAATGATTAAATTCAGGGGTTAGGGCATATCATTGGTTATCTTAGGCCTTTTTTGTGTTTCATATCACATAATGAATAATGATTCAAAAGTCCACAATCATTTTGACTCCTCTTCTACAGCGAAGCCAAATTGTCAGTTTGTCGGTTTTAATTATTTCTTCTTAAGAATTTCATTTTTGTTTAAACATAAATATAATTAGTTCCGACTCAAGAGACTTAATCATTATGTAACAAAGTAGCTAGCTAGAGTTCTTGCCGAATAAATCAATGAAGAGTATCATTCTCAGTGGGCTCCTCTTGTTTCCAAAAAGCCGATTCATTCGAGAACCACTTTCACCGATTACATCACACACACCCAATAAATGAAGAAAAGAATCATTTACACTCTCAATAAACTGTGATATTAAACTTCAAACGTATTTGAATCCAAACCCAAGTGTTACCCTATGTTCTTTTTATTACATAGAGATTGATTACTTGCTTAGTGATCTAAATAAAGCAAAACCTATTAGTTACTTTTTTCGTAACATAACAATTGAGATAATGCATGCAATCATGTAGAGGATGGTGATAATAGTTAATATAACAAAATGATGTGATTGGTGCAATAATACTTATATATATATAATAGTAAGTATATCATCATGTGGCATTAATTTTGCTTTATCTACGTCATACACAGTCCTCGTTGTACTTGAAGTTTGTATTCCTTCAACAACCAACCACACACAATGGCACCCGCAAAAAAGAAATTGATTCCTTAGCCTGTGACGGCCTAGTGGAAAAATTAGTGACTCAGAGCTAAGTTCCATGATTACCCCTTCATCTCTACTATAATATCAAAATTCTTTTCTGGCCCTGTCTTCTTCTTTAGTGTTTCAGGTCTTCCAGAACCAGACCCCGATTCAGATATGTTATATGTAGTGACAGTTTAAAAGTATATATAGGATTCGCCGAACTATGGTTTTGTATTATCGTCCATTAACTAGAAGATAAGAGCATATTACACATATATAATGACAATTGACAACTCATAAGTAGTGAAAATCGACATATGAGATAATATGTGATTATGACTTAATTTTTACATTTGACTGTGTTTATTTGTAAGCAACGTTTGCATGTGAAGAATTAGGGGTTAATTAGATGGGAGTATATTATTAAAAGGTGGTGAGATGAGTCCGTACCTATTATTGCACGTGTCTCGCATTACAACCGAAAAATATATTATTCCAAACGATATTGTTGGTTAACCGATGAATTAATCCACATGACCACCAGCTCACACCACTCCTCATTGGACGAATAAATTATATGTGCAAGTTCGAAAACATATGTTTCTTTTTTGTTGCAGTAATATATATTCCTCCTTTTTGGCCTAGCTAAAGGTTTCAAATCTCAAACATCTTATAAATATTATTAGATCCAAAAACTAATAAAACTGAAAGAATATCTGGCAGTTTATGTTGATGTCTCGATAGATTATGTTCATTAATTGTCCAAAGTCAGTGTTATATTTTTAGCAAATTTTCTTTTACCATATTCAATTTTAAGATGTTTGAGATCATGCCGAAATAAAAAAAATGACAGTGTGAATTTTTTAGCCAAATAAACTCTTTGAGTAAACGAAGAAACGTCTAAATCTCTCCACGCTCCAGAGTTAGATCAAACATGCAAAATTAATCACCTCCATGGCTGCATATTTGTATTTTAAACTAATTAAATAAGAAATTGTTGGGTTTTAATTACTATATTTAAAGTTTATATACTCATGGCCTTTCATTCAAAATTTAATTTTATTAAACAAACTACCTAAGTATAATTTGAGGCTATTATTGATATATATATGCAATCAATTGAAAACGATTTTTTTCATCGGCATTTGTATATGTAATGATCCTCTCTTTTTCTGTTTATCAAATAACTCTTTTATTTACATTTGAAAATAAATTATACTACTAAGTTGCTGAGGACAACAAAAATAGATTTGGAAATAATAATAATAAAATATATATATATATATGAAATAAATATTAGGTCCCATTTCATTTAAATTTGGTGAAATTGTATATGGACGGCCGTTTCCAAGAAGGTATACAAAATTGTCCCTAAACAAAACTCACATGTGGAAGGCCACGTTTGAAAATCCCAAAGTAAGGAAGCCACCTTCTTCTTCTTCTTATTAATTTCTGAGAGATTTGATTGAGAGGAAGTGTTACTTGTTCCTATTTTCATATTTACTAGATTAGAATAATACTACAAGGAAGGGATGTTTGACCATGGACTGGCATGGGGACAAACCAAGGGCAGCAAAAGAAAGAAGAACATAGGAATATTTTGACCAGAGATGCACGTGTGTGTGGACATGAACACACGTGTGCTTCGCTGTCATGGGTGGTGTGCTTCGCTTAGGAATGTGTGCGCCACGTCGGTTCCACATGGGAGGATATATCGCACGAGCCAACTTGGTCCTTTCTTCCTTTTTTTTTATTTTTTTATTTTTTCAATTTCAATTACAATTACAAGCATTCCTTGAAGCTTCATTTTAATTATACACCAACCAACTAATATAAGTATATGTTTCTTTATTTTTTTTAGAAAAACATAGATTCCCTAAACCATTACTGGTTTAATCATTATGCCTAGAATCTCAATAATTATGCATATGTGTAATGTAGCAGTGCTACATATTCATACCATTTGAATTTGATGCGTTTTAAATTAAATAATGTATATATAGTAGTAATCAAGAATCAAGAATAAGGTTACGAAACGTCAGTCAGATTCAAATTATCTTCTTTCTTTTTACTGCTAAACCATCTTTCGTATGTCATTATGCGCAAATGTCAACGAGTGTTTCCTTTGAAGAGTATATAGTAAATGTAAAACATTCGAATTATTACGTGACAAGAGAATATAAATAATATTCGAACATAATTAATGGTGGAGTTAGGTCCCAAACATATAAAGTTTCTCCAATGATGACATTAATCTACAGCCAATTCTGTAGAGAGAATAATTAAGCTAGCTACGCAATCAAAATATGATTAACTACATTGATCATTATTAGTCCTACTATGCACAAAAGCAAAACATACATATACGCCCTCAAATGATTACTACATTTGAAAATACGATTTGCATTATTAAAAATTTTCTATTTTTGTTTATTTTTTAATGTAAATCCTTTTTTTTTTTATGTTGACCGAAAATAAATCTAGATATGTATAAAAATTCATATATGAAGTGGAGACAAGACCTTTAAGTACAAAACTATTGTCAACTAGACCAAAATATATAAATTTCGAGGACCGGTTTAGATCATTAATGAGAAAGAAGTTAATTCATGCGAAGAAAAATAGAAAAAGGATGAGAGTATAAATAAATGAATAATAATGATTATTACAGCAACGAAGCCGAAAATGAGAAAAGGGCGCGTGGGAGCAAATGATAGAATGTCGGCGCGTGAGGAAACAAAAGAGAACGCACGGCCGGGTCGAGTGTTTTCGGGTCCCTTTATCGTCACGTGACATGACCCACCTGCCCATGTTCTCTCTCTCTCTTGAGCCCAAACAAAACAACTATTTGAGTGAGAGACCCCTCTCACTCTCTCTCTCATTATTGTTTTATACAAATCCAAATACAACAAAATCATTACTTCTTTCGGCAGTTTTTACATAATTTTCTTCTCTGTCAACCAACCATAAAAAGTTTCCATGATTAATCTGATAATTAGCAGCAAAAAACAAAATAGATATCTATATGATTATGCAAATGTCTACAAAGAATTATGATGATCTATATAACTAATTGTTACCATTTGAAAGTGTAGGAACTTTGAATGGTACATATATAGGGAGAAACAGTCAAATTGGATTTTTCTTTTCCAAATGGTACATATATTGGTGGTGGTGTCTTATATAGTAATGATATAGAGATCCCACACAACATCCCACATGGATATGATTGGATCACAACAGTTTTCTTTGGCCCACTTCTTTGAAGGAGCTCAGATTCATGTGGATTGTGTTTCTTTTTTTCTTTTGTATTACCAACCCACTTGATTTTTTTTATTTATATCTATGATATATCTACATCCCCAATATCCATCATTTCAACAATTTATTGCCAACTCTTTTTTTTGATATCTCTTCTCATCATCCGTGTGTGATCTTGACTGATTTAGTTCTTGTTTCTGTTCTTTTCTTTTTCCTTTTGCAAGTTCACACACCAATAATGAGAGAAGAACATAAAAACTAATTAACCATGTTTTGGGTCTTTCGTCCGAAATGATTATTGACCTAATTAAGTTCATAATTATTAATAGATTAACTCTTCATCATCATGATTTATTCCTAGTTCTTGAAAACTTACTCACCTTTATAATTTGTTGGTAAATAAATGTCACATGATGGATTTGTGGCGCCACTTATTTATATTCGACCCTCATGCATTATAGAGTTTTTCTCTAGTCCACGAATTCGCAAGAAATAAAGTATAGATAGGAAAAACAAATAATAAATTTTAAATTTTAAAATATTTGAAAAATAGACTTTGGATACCATACAAATATAGAACTACATTGAGGTTATTGAAAAAGCAAACTTAAAAGAGAGGACTTATACTATTTACTAGAATAGTAAAAGAAGAAGAAGCAAAAAGCTAAAAAGAGACAAAGAGGGAACAAGTTGGGGGGATGTAATAATTGAGTTTTCAAAAGGAGCCATTATACATTATAATTGGCCAACCTGACAACAATCTCATATCATTCACTTCCTATATATTAATCCCCTCTTCCTCTTTTCATTTCTCATTTCACATCTCTCTCTCTCTCTCTCTCTCTCTCTCTCTCTCTCTCTCTCCATAAGAACCCTAGCTAGCTAGAACAAGGTTTTCTCTTGTCCTCTTTACACTTACCACCACTGATATCAATTAGATCATCAAGGTTTCTCTTGTCATCTCTCTACCACACAAAGATCAGAGCATTTGCTATACCCATTTCCTAAAAAATCTTCACTAGAAATATTATATCATGATGATGGGAAAAGAGGATCTAGGTTTAAGTCTTAGCTTGGGATTTGCACAAAGTCACCATCCTCTCCAGCTGAATCTAAAACCCACTTCTTCACCTGTGTCGTCCAATCTCCAGATGTTTCCATGGAACCAAACCTTTGTTTCTTCCTCAGGTATGCTTCTTTCTTCTTCTTTCAACAAAGTCTTATAAAAAAATACAAGGAAACAAAACAGATCTTAAAATGAACCGTTTTCTATTTTTTTACAGATCATCAAAAGCAACAGTTTCTTAGGAAAATCGACGTGAACAGCTTGCCAACGACGGTGGAGTTGGAGGAGGAGACAGGGGTTTCGTCTCCAAACAGCACGATCTCGAGCACCGTGAGCGGCAAGAGGAGGAGTGATAGAGAAGGAACCTCCGGTGGTGGTGCCGGAGATGACCTCGACATCACTCTAGACAGATCTTCATCACGTGGAACCTCCGACGAAGAAGAAGATTACGGAGGTGAGACTTGTCGGAAGAAGCTCAGGCTATCCAAAGATCAATCTGCTGTTCTTGAAGACACTTTCAAGGAACACAATACTCTCAATCCCGTAAGTTCATTTTATCTTATCTCTAGGAACGTGAGGGTGTTACTCTGTTTTAACAAGGGCTTTATGGTAAAATATGCAGAAACAGAAGCTGGCTTTGGCTAAGAAGCTAGGCTTAACAGCAAGACAAGTTGAAGTGTGGTTCCAGAACAGAAGAGCAAGGTGAGGAGTCAGAGATAGAACTCACTATTTGACCATTTCACCCCTTGAGAGCCAAGTTATTTACAATACAAATCTGTTTTGTTTAATCTAAAAATAGGACCAAACTGAAGCAAACAGAAGTAGACTGCGAGTATTTGAAAAGATGCGTTGAGAAATTAACCGAAGAGAACCGGCGACTCGAGAAAGAGGCTGCGGAACTAAGAGCATTGAAGCTTTCACCGCGGTTGTACGGTCAGATGAGTCCACCGACCACACTTCTAATGTGTCCATCATGCGAACGAGTGGCTGGACCATCCTCATCTAACCACAACCAACGGTCGGTCTCATTGAGCCCGTGGCTCCAAATGGCACATGGGTCAACCTTTGATGTGATGCGTCCTAGGTCTTAACTTTTTTATTAATACTGGTTTTATGGGTTTGTGTTACTTAATGTGGGTCATTGTACTTTTTAGATTATTGACTCTCAGCAGCTATGTATCCTTAAAATCCTTTTTGTTATATTTTTTTCCTTTAAATTTACTTAAATCTGATTAAATTAGTCATTCCTGTCTTCTTGATAACAAACAAATTTATAAAAAATCGAAACAGATTTCAGCTCTTGTTCTATTTGTTTTTCTTTTTTGCTAAACTCACCTCTTTCTAACCAAAGATACAGCTCTTCTTAACCATACTACAATGTTAATAAAATCAGTAATCCATTTTAATTTACGTAAATAAGATCTTAGTATATGCAACCAGCTTAACGTTTTACAAAACAAAACTTTCATTTTATTTTCATATGTTAAACTAGATCTGGTTATTGAATGATTGAGTTTTAAAAATCGAATTACTCACTGATCTACAAAATTAGGTTTGATATGATTTCTTTCTGACAATAGATCTTTAAAGGGCCCAAAGTAATAGAGTGCACTTAATGGGCCAATTTTTTTGGCCCAATTTGTTTTACGTCGTCGCCGTCGTCGATTTATCACTCAAATCAAAAACTCTTCCGTATTCAGCATCAGCGGTCTCAACTAGCGTTATACAAGATGCCGGGAAAAGTCCTTCTCGGATAAAATTGAGCATCTTTAATAAAAATGGTGAAGCTTTTATCTTCGTTGTTTGTTACATAGATATAGGACTTTATTTTAGGAGAGAGCCTAACGAGGCTTTTTTTTTTATTAATGGGTTCAAGATTTTGCAATCTCTACATTGCCTCGTGTTGAGAAGAAAACGTATACTCGTTCTGGAGGTAAGGCACAACGTATTCTACAACTTCATCATCCGTTATTTCGATGTGTGCTCCAGGGACACTGAGAAACTTCACTTTCCCGGCAGCATCCAAGGTTTTCAGACCAATCCAGTCCTCAGTGTAGAGCTTCGTCTGTTAGGAAGAACATTAAGTAGCCAAGTGGTTAAGAAATTGAGTTCGAGAGATTGGTTAAGTTCACCTTTTGAGGAGGCAAAACAGGTGTGGAAGCTCCATCCGGGTAATATCCGAACCAAGAAGTTTCTTTAGGAATCATTACATTCTCTTTCTCGAACTGTTTAGGAAATGGAAAAAGATAGAAAATTAATGATGAGCTAAATTAGCAATTTGGGTAAAGGATCATTGGTCTCAGAGAGAGAGAGAGAGAGTGGCACCATGATGAGAACTAAGTGGTGCAAGCTGGTGAAACGGTCTTTGTAAGTAGAGTTCTTCTCGAGAGGTCTCTCGTTGTTTAGCTTCGGCAGATACTTGGAGTTTTCCAAATAATTCTTTATATCCTGAAAAACAGATAACGTTTTGTCCATTGAAAGTATAATTGGAAATGATTTTGAGCATTAGAGAGTAAAGGGTTTGAGTTTACTGTAGGGATCTTGACGTAACCACTTGGAGCAATATGATCCTGCAGAGTCATTATAAGTGTTGTTAATGATGGCTGTAGGTTTAAGTCCTGTTTAGAGAAGAAGAATGAGAGAAGGTTTACTTGAGCGAGGTCGGTGTAGACCTGTGAAAACACTGCCTTGAGGATCAAGCAAAATAGAGACTGTTGTAAACAGAGAACCCCATTGTTGTTATTATTGTGAGATTGTGATTGTGGTCGACACACACAGAGAAAAATAGAAACGGAAGAGAACTCACAGTACACCAATCAGGGATTGCGGAGACGCTAGCGTGAGGACCTCCTACAGATACATAGTTGAAGACTGGTGGAGCATTGTCGCAAAACTCTATAAGACATCTAATTATTTATATCTTTGACATAATTAGAGAGTATGTATGTTTTTGTTTGACGGCAAATATAAAAGGATGATAGACGAAGATATAAACAATAGAGAAGATATAATACTTTTATAGAAGAGTAACAGAGCGATAGAAGTTTGTATTAGTAAAAACTTTATATCAGAGGTTGTGAGGTGTATGTATGAATTAGTTTTGATCCCTTAAATAGACAAAATGTGAATTATTCTACTGTAAGACGGTATGCTCTACGCCAATTAATATTTTGGCTCTATTCAAGTTACTATTTTCCAAAACGTTTTTTGCAAGTGTTGGTCGTATTCTTTGAACTCTTACAAACAATATGAGAATTTTCAAAAATAGCTTATAGATGTATGTTATAAATTTAATTTTAATTTGTTTCCAGTTGTAACAAATTAAACATTGAATTACTAAGACGAGTTGTCTTGTCCACACTCGTTATTGAAGTTGTGTTATAGTTGTTGGATATACCGGTCTTTCAAGGTAGAGGTTTTTAATTTCGTCAGGATCTCTAGTTGTTAAACTTTGAAATGTTCCAACATTTTTTCATATACAAAAACTGAAGAGACCGCGCTTGAGGTTTGAAAATTAAACTAAACAGACGGTTTGATATGATTTTTTACCCAAAACAAAGTGATCACCACCCAAGTAAGTTAATTAAAGGGAAGCTTGAGTAAAGTAGCCTCTAGCTTATACTACGAGACTGATAATAATTTGGATAAAAATTGACCATCTTTTGATAAAACTGATGAAGCATTTATTTATTTTATTTCAACTCATACATAGATGATGATGTTACATTCATAAAGACCTTTATTTTATAGGATGAGGCCTTTTTTATTCTCGTTGGTTCAAGATTGCAATGTCTACATTGCCTCGTGTTCGGAAGATAACGTAGACTCGTTCTGGAGGTAAGGCACAACGTATTTGACAAGGTCTTCGTCCCTTATTTCGATGTGTCCGCCAGGGACACTAACAAACTTCACTTTTCCAGCATCATCCAAGGTTTTCAGACCAATCCAGTCTTCAGTATAAAGCTTTGTCTGCAGAAACAATATTTATATAGTTACTGTAGTTAATAGAAACTAGTGTTTGATGATGGTCAGGTGAAAAAATTGAATACGAGAGATGACTTGGTTCACCTTTTGAGGAGGCAAAACAGGTGAGAAAGCTCCATCAGGGTAATATCCGAACCAAGAAGTTTCTCTTGGGACCAACATTGTATCGTTTTGGTACTGTTTAAGTGTTTAGGATATGGATAAAAAAAACAAAACTAATAAAAATAGTGTTTTAAGTTTGATCATCTCAAGGATCAGAGAGAGAGAGATAGTCACCATGATGAGGACTAAGTTGTGCAAGCTGGTGAAACGGTCTTTAAAAGTGGAGTTCTTCTCGCCAGGTCTCTCGTTGTTGAGCTCTGGCAGATACTTGGAATATTCCAAATACTTTTCTATGTCCTGAAAACCAGATAACGTTTTGTCGGATTGAAGTGTTGGTATGATTGGAAGTGAATTGAGGATTTAGAAAGGAAAGGGTTTTGAGTTTACAGTAGGGATTTTGACATAACCACTTGGAGCAACATGATCCTGCAGAGTCATATATATTATTGGTGGTCTTAATGATATGTATTAATCATGGTTTAAGGTTTAAATCCTCCTGATTAGAGAAGAAGAGAGAAAAGTTTACTTGTACTAAGTGGGTGTAAACATCTGAAAAATGTTCCTCCAGCAACTTGCAAACTAGGAGCTGTACGTAAACAGAGAACCACATTGTTATTGTTACTGTTCTTGTGATAAAGAATGTGATTTTTCTGAAAGAGAACTCACAGTACACCCCTCGGGGATGGCAGCTATGCCAGCATGAGGACCTCCTAAGGAGACATAGTTGATGACAGGTGGAGCATTGTCGCAAAACTCGATAAGTCCTCTAGCAACTAAGTTACCTTGAGACTCTGCAACAATGTTGTAACCTTCACTCAGCTCTGGCATCTGTTTAATTTTCTTACAAGCTTCACTCGCTTGTTGCCTAATCGGCATGAATAAAGAATCCAGTAGTCCATTTCCTATCTCTCTACAAGATGACACAAAAACAGAGAGACAGACAGGGGTAAACCATTATGCAAGATTAGGATGAAACAAGAAGAAGAACAAGATTAGTTTGAGTCAATACACGCAAGATCCAGGGTGGCCGGAGAGGGTGCGGAGGGACAGTGTTAAGTTGCTAACTTTGTTATTGGAACATTCACCTCCAAACCCTGTTTCAATCAAATCCATTAATGTAGATTAAAGGAGGAAAAAGAGAGGAGCAAGAATAAGGATTAATGTTACTCACCATGAAACACAACAAATGGAAGAGAGAGTGAAACTGGAATGGAGAAACTGAAGAGAGACAAGGTGATCACAAGGAGAGAAAATCGTTGGAGACTCTTCTCCATTGAGCTAGCTACTCAGCCGATGAGTACCGTCGATTCTTTCTTAAATAAAACACACAAAAGAAGAGTATTTTAATTTTTGAGGAACCCAAAGAACTAAGAAGCATGACGGCAAGAAATATTTAATTAACGTAAACAAAAAATTCAAGAACTCTACGTTACGTGCATGTATATGAATTACATTTAACTCATCTAAAATTCTCTTCACGGTGATAATATCTTCTTCTTCTTTTTTTTTTTTTTTTTTTTTTTGTCTTTTTTACAAAGCAAAGTTATAGAACGCATTACTGGTGTTGGTATAAAAAAAAGTATATATACATGTATATGATTTTATTATGTTTGACAGCAAATAGAAAAGTATGATAGATGAAGATATAATTAATAGAGAAGTTATAACACCTTTGTAGAAGAGTAACAGAGCGATAGAAAGTTGTGAGGTGTGTGTATGTATGAATTAGTTTCGATCCTTTATATAGACAAAATGTGAATTATTGTATTTGTACTGTATGACAGGTAAGCTCGACGCCAACTAATACGTGGCTCCATACAAGTTAGTATTTTCCAGAACGTTTTTTGCAATATGTAGTTAATAATTGATTCTACATATGTAGTTTCAATACCTGTCACAAAATATCCAAATAAGTCACGGACCAACTTTGCAACAATTGTAAGGGACAAAACGTGTTTCACAACTCTCCTGACAACTTCTCCGGGACCATCCAATGTTTTCGGACCTATCCTGCAATGCTCTCTGTATAGCGTAGTCTGGTGAATAGTTAGGTTTCTGGACGAAAAATTATTTGATCGATGAAGAAACATTCCTCTAGACGATTAATACCCAAACCAAGAAGTTTCTTTAGCGATCATTCTTGTATCGTTCTAGAACTGATTATGAATTCATAAGAAGGAAAAATGAGCTAAGAAAAACATAATTTTCAATATCATGAAATATACTAGTTTCATAGTATTTTGTTGAGGTGAGTTGACTAAATTATACAATATCATACGAAGACACTAGCTACTACATACTATACCATGAAAGAACACTAAGTTGTGTTATTTGTTAAGCTTTGGTAGATAGATCCTTTGAATATTCCAAATACGTTTGATCTTTCCTTAGACAAACCAAACTATTGTTACTATTCAGGCGTAGTTTCCTCATCTCATCAACATGATCGAGTTTTATTATTGAGTTTTGTAGTTTTCCATGTATACTTAAAAGCGATCGAGAATAAGTAGCCTCTAACGTTATACAGTACATGATGAAGCTTTTTAAAATTGTTTCGGAGAGAGCAGAGCAATGAAGTCTCATTCATGGATGCAGTGTCTCCATTGCATTAAGGTTATATCTGCATTCAGAGGAAAAATGCAGGCTGATTCTTGAGGTAAGGCACGACGTATTTTACAACTTCATCTTGCGCCATTCTGAGGTGCTCGCCAGGGACGCTGACAAACTTAACTTTTCCGGCAGCATCCAAGGTTTTCAGACCTATCCAGTCCTCAGTATAGAGCTTTGTCTGGAGAATTATATATAGTTTGAAAATAGTGGTTGATGATCAGGCAAAGAAATGACATGGTGGTTGATCAAGGTTCACCTGTTGAGGAGACAAAAGAGGTGTGGAAGCTCCATCCGGGTAAAATCCGAACCAAGAGCTTTCTTTAGGAATCACTACAGTGTCACCCTGGAACTGTTTAGGAAATGGAGCAATTAAAAATCAAATCATGAGGCTAATCTAATCAACAATGTTGTTCAAGATTTTGGGTGTTTAAGAAAGGGAGGCACCATGACGAGGACCAAGTTGTGTAAGCTAGTGAACCGGTCTTTTAAAATGGGGTTCCTCTTGTTAGGTCTCTCGTTGTTGAGCTTTGGCAGATACTTGGAGTGTTCCAAATACTTTGACATTTCCTGAGAAACAGATCACAAAGATTGAAGTATTTTATGTAATTGGAAATGATTTGAGGATTAGAAAGATGAGGGCTTGAGTTTACGGTAGGGATCTTGATATAACCACTTGGAGCAATATGATCCTGCAGAGTCATTAGAGTTGTTGTTAATGATGGGTTTTTAGTAATGCTCATAGGTTCTGAATCTTGATTAGAGAAGAAGAGAGGAAGTGTACTTGAATGTAGTCAGTGTACACCTCTGCTTTCAGCAACTTGCAAAGTGAAGACTTTTAAGAACAGAGAACCACATTGTTGTTGTTATTGTCATTGGGATTGTGATTAAGTCATATATAAATGGAAAGAGAAGAAACTCACAGTACACTTGGGGATGTCTGATATGCCAGCGTGAGGACCTCCTAAAGATATATAGTTGAAGACTGGAGGAGCATTGTCGCAGAATTCGATTAGTCCTCTAGCGACTAAGTTGCCTTGAGACTGTGCAACAATGTTGTAACCATGACTCAACTCTTTCATCTTTTTAACTTTCTCACAGGCTACACTCGCTTGTTGCATAAGCGGCATAGACACTGAATCTTGATTTCCATTTCCTATTTCTCTACAAGAAGACACATAACAAAGAGAGCAATAAGCCCTTTTACAAGATCAGAACGAGACAAGAAGAGGAAGGTGTTGGAATGGTTATACAAGCAAGATCCAGGGGAGCCAGAGAGGTTGCTAAGGAGTTGTGTGAAGCTGCTGCCTCCACCATTAGAGCATTGATCTCTAATTCCTGTTTCAATCAATATGTCAGATTACAAACAGGAAAGAGGAGTAAGAAGAAGGATTGGTTAATTAATCACCGTGAAACAGAATGAAGGGAACAGAGAGTGAAACTGGAATGGAGAAGAAGAAGAGAGACAAGGTCACAAAGAGAGCAGATCGTAGGAAACTCTTCTCCATTGGAGCTAACTATAGCTACTCAGCAGAAGAGTACCGTTGATTTTTCGTTTACACACAAAAAGAAAGAATAAAAGAGAGTTATGGGGAAACCAGAAGAAGCAAGAAGGCAAAAAGTTTACGTTTGTTACAGATTTATCTAACTTTTTGTGCTTTTGTCATAAATGGAAGTAAATTTATTACTTTGGTGGTTGGTGTTGTGTATCTACTGATCTCTACTCATCTAAATTCTTCTCTTTTCTTTGTCGGCCAATGACTTTAAAAAGTAATTGAAAATTTCCACAATATATCTACATGTATGCTTGTAATATATAAACCAATGAAGGATTAAATTGATAAAGCTAGTTCTATAAGCATTTTATAAATTTTCAGTTTTGGTCTTATTTAACAAGTGGACGTTGGAGTTAATTGCAATAGATATGAACTATGACTATGGTGATTGGTGAATCTCAAGACCTTCGTATGAGTTTTGAGTACATTAATACAAGTAAGATTTTCTTACCTATATCTACCTATGAAAATTAGTGAGCAATTTTTTGAAGTATGTAAAAGGATTCAAAAGTCTTGAACAAAATTTAATTACATTTATAGCATTTGTTTACATTTATCCACTGATTTAACCAAAAACAAAGTAAAATAGTTTATCAAAGAAAGAAGTTAGTTTTGGATTTAGAAAACTATTAAAATTGAACAACACTCCTAAAAGTTTTCAATATCTCTCATAATAGTCTCATGTTACAATTTTATTTACATACTGCTTTGCATCAAGTAAGGCACAACATATTCCCCAACCTCCTCATCTGATATACTGAGGTGGTCTCCTAATACACTTTCAAACTTCACTTTCCCGGCAACATCCAATGCTTTCAGACCAATCCAATCTTCTCTGTATAACTTTGTCTGATGCATAATGTATGCATACATGTTTAGATTTCTAGAAAACAAAAGATCAGTGAAACAAACTGGATTTTTAGATAAATTCACCTGTTTAGTTGACAAAAGAGTATCGAATCCTTCATCTTGATAATATCCAAACCAAGCAGTTTCTTTAGGGATTAATGTTGTATCTTTTTGGAACTGTTTTGAAAATAAGAATAAAAACAGAGCAATGAGCTAAAGAAAACATGTTTTTAAGTTGAAGAAAGGAGAAAGTTAGTACCATGACAAGAACCAAGTTGTGTAAGCTGGCGAACCGTTCTTTGAAAGTTGAGTTTCTTTCCTCAGGCCTCTCATTGTTAAGCTTTGGTAGATACTTTGAGTGTTCCAAATAGTTTGACATTTGCTGATAAAAACCAAGCCATTTTTGTGACGAATCGATTATGAATTAACTGATTTGATTAAGTAACTAAATAACTTACACCAGGAATCTTGACATAACCACTAGGAGCAATATGTTCCTGCACAATCATAAATATAATCAAATCACCCTCAAAGGGTTTTTTTGGTCTTAGAGAGAGCTATATAGAGATAAGAGTGTTACTTGAACGAAGTCGTTATAAATCGCCAATTTCATCAAGTCTTCAGCTATAGCACAGAATGGACCAGCCTTGACAACAAAAACACACATAAGTTATAAGCCAAGGTAGTTAAAATTAGTCACTAAGATAATGAAATAGTGAAAATGAAGCTATACATCACACTTGGGGATTGCAGCAATGCCAGCATGAGGACCTCCTAAGGAGACATAGTTGATGACAGGAGGAGCATTGTCGCAGAACTCGATAAGTCCTCTAGCAACTAAGTTACCTTGAGACTCTGCAACAATGTTGTAGCCTTGACTCAACTCTTCCATCTGTTTCACTTTCTCACACGCTAAACTAGTTTGCTTAATCAGTGGCATGAACCATGAGTCATTTTCTCCGTTTCCTATTTCTCTACAAATTTGATTAAAAAAGATGTTTAGAAGATTTAGAAAAAACAAAACAGAGAGAACCAAACAAAGTTAGGTACGTAGTTTGTTGGATTACAAGCAAGAGCCAGGAGAGCCAGAGAGGTTGCTTAGGAGTTGCGTGAAGTTACTTACTCCTCCTGAACATTTATCTCCAATTCCTGATTTTTTTTAAAATAAATTAATTATATATTAAAATTAACTAAATTGTGTTAATTAAATTATCGAATGAGAATAAAGAGATGGTGAATGAAAAGGGAGAAATCGTTAATTACCGTGAAAGAGTATGAAAGGGATGGAGATTGAAACCGGAACAAAAGAGAATAACACGGCGGCAACCACCGTGTAAAGGAGAACAGACCGCCGGAAACACTTCTCCATGTAGAATTGAGACTCCGAGAGTCTCAGTCTTCGCCGGAATATTCCTTCTTCTTCTGTTTTTCTTTTTGTCTTTCTTTGTCTCTCTCTAGTCTCGATGTTATGTTGTGAGTCAAAACGTTTTCTCTCCTTTATATGGAATCATAATTAATTTTTTCTTCAGTTTTTAAAACAAGAGTTGATTTGTGTGTTTTCTTCACTTGTCATATTTATAGGCCGTCATTAATCTAACCACATTTTTTTTGTAACATCTAACCACATATATAATATATTTTACTTTTTTGTGATTTTTCTTTTTCTACTATAGATTTATTTCTTTTTTTTATGTCAAAATATTTGATTATTTTCTTACACCTTAATAATTATTTTCAAATTTAAACATTCAGTGTGATTATTTCAAATTTAAGATAGTTAAATATACTTATGCTTAATTTTAAATATTCCAACCAACAACATTCATCATCATTAATTCTTAGTTAATATAAAAGTGGATTAAATTATTAATAGCATTATCAAGCAGTATACATATAAAAAATAGGGTGTGTTGGCAAACTAGTACGTTTTTGAAACATAATTATAAAGATAGTACATTTACTATTCACAATTAGCAAAATAGTACAATTTTACTATTTCAGATATCTGTACAGACAGACAACTGTACAGTAACATATTATTGTACATCAAATATTTGTACAAAGAGAAACAACTACACATAAACATATTTACACATAAACAAATATACATATATAGACCAGAATATATATGTACACATACAATTATACGTATATATAGACCGCTGTACGGATGATTTTCCGTACATCGACACACAACTGTACATAAGGTTAGCTGGACGTATCAAAATTTGTTTGAAAATTATATGAAATTATTTTTTTAAAAATGCATATCAAATTATAGAGAAAAAAATACAGATTTTTGGGTAACTGAAATTTTATAGAAAACAAATATATTTTGATGAATATTTTTAGTTATTAGATTTAAGTGGTTTTTTAATAGTGTCTAAATAGTGTCCAAATAGTAAAAATGTATTAGTTTGCTAATAATAAATAGTAAATGTACTACTTCTACAATTATGTTTCAAAAATGTACTAAAAACCCAATTAATCCTAAAAAATATAACTTATGTCTGCCCTCACTTTTCCTTCTTTAGTGTTTACGTACATTTGAGATCTTTTGCATTTTATATATATGTTCCAAATAAGCTCAGGTCTGGCAACTTGGAAAAGAATGAGAATTTGTAATACTGATAGCCAAAGCTAAAGAATTTCGGTAAAACATATCTGATAAGTTCACCTTTACATAAATCCGGAATCCATTTTTACATTCCTAAAATGACGAGAAGAATACCAAATCGAATAATGAGGAGAAACATCAAAGTGACAAAACGAGATATCACTTACTCCCTTTCAGCTCCCATGGGTACACAGTTTTACACTCCACAAGTTCTGATTGGTTGGTTGGGTAGCTTCAGGAGGAAGTCGTGGCTGATTGATTTCTCAGGGGATCTCCTCTCTGGTAAGTCGCACTGGTTTGTTTTGTAGATACACAATCTCTCTGTCAGCTGCATTTATGAGATGCTGCTCTGATCCTTCTTCATCTGACACAGAAGATGCCTCTGAGTTTGATTCCTCCTCATCTACACAAAAAATATATAGGATGCCATTTATAATTTGGTTTGATCACAAAGGAGTTAGGATTTTCTTGTTATAACACTCTCCTAATTAGGAGCTTACCAGAGAATTCAAGGCGTTCTGGAAGAGCACTAACAGCTGTAAGCTGAATGCTTTCTGGCAGAAGACAATTACAGAACGAACCTGAAACCTCAACAAATCACGAGTAATGTTTAGCAGACCAAAATTTTGGTAACATAAGACAGGGAAAGTTTTTATATCTTTTACCTACTCGGGCCAGCCGATTAATCCATCCAGGAATAGGCTTTCCTGTAAGCTGCGAGCATACTTCTTCAGTGAAATGGTTACAGTTCTTGGCAATCAAATGGTAAGTGTCACCATGGTATTTTCTTGAAAGCTTCTCCATGTAAGTGCGGAAATCTGAACGGGACATGGTGGTAGTTCCCAATAAAACCGACCGTCGAAAGATGAACCCTGGACAGTTCCTAGGTTCTACTTCATATACCCCACTCGATGGATACTCGTGAGCTCCATAGCAATATTCCAAACCATGAGCTACAATAAAGTTGAACATCCAGAGTGAAAAAGGGCAATGAATAATATACAACAACATAACAAGCCAACACTTTTCTTGGTCTTACAAACAGTCCCTTCTAAGAAGAGCTTAGCATTGACGCCTAATCATTAAAGCACGACTTGCCTAGAACATTAAGACAGCTAATTTTTCTATGTATCTCTTCAAAAAGCCTAACGATCTCACCTTCAAAAAAAATTACTAAGTAGAAAATGTTCTCTTTCACTGACATATAAAAAGATTTCGTTTTGTGATCTCAAATGAGATCTAGTAAGATACAAGAACCAAGAGAGAAAGAGAATAAACATACCCTCAATTCCAGAATGAAAAATGCCAATACCAAACCAATAAAGGTAATTGTTGACAGGCGTAAGATCATAGACATTGAGATAAACAGGGGTAAGCGTAGCTTCTCCACTGCTCTCTTCCCTCTCCTCACTTGAACATGAACTAGAGCTCAAAGTAGGCGCCCACATTTTATTTACAAACAAAACCCACACACACACACACACACACAATTATCTCCCAAATTCAAAAGTCACGATCCGATCATCCTTTTCTTCCTATACCTCTGCAACACTAAAAAATGATTGCCACATATTCATATTAACACCAAAAAGTTAACAACCAAAATGTTTTTCACAACGTAGATCAAATTTAATCCGAATTCAAGCAATTCTTCGAACATACAGAACTTCGTTGGTGGCTAACGAGAACAGATCCAAGGATTCGATTCCACAGTTAACAATATTGATATACAAAGAAATACCTAAACCTGGAAAAAGGAAAATCCAAATCGGGACACAAATTGACATTGAGGTGCGTGTGTGTTTCATTTGACGTTCATATACATAAATCGAGAGAGAGAAAGAGAGAGACGAAGGAAACGATAAGAGGAGCTTACGTGAGAGTCGAGAATTCGAGAGAGAAGAGATTTGGAAGAGAGACTGCAACACAAAATTATGATCGAGAAAAGTAAAAATTCACGGACGGAGCTTTTTTTTTTTTTTTTCCTTTCTTTTTCTTTTTCAAGATTTGGAATTCATTCGTTACAACTTAAGTATTGAACTAAATAAATGAAAGTCAAATTAAGATAACCACCGTATTACATTAATTAATTCGACATATGTATCATGCTGGCAAAAATATATAATACTTCGATATATCACATTAGTTGGCATATCATACAAAAGTTAATTCGATTAAAGTGTCTGTTTTTTTTTCTTATTTTACAATGTCTGGATTATAAGAAGGGGAGCAACGATAGGATCATAGGAAATAATATCATACTTTAGAATCAAATTAAAGGGACCTGTTTTCAAATCTTAATTTATCTTTAAACATATAAACCGTTTGTACAAAATTCATTTTACAATTTAATTGCTTGTTGTTAATCAACTTTACAATTTTATAGCTGAAAGTAAACAAAATATAAAAAAAAATTCGACAAGATCCAATAGTTTCTCACTACTGGTAATTTGGTATATATATATTTTTTAAACATAAGATATCTAGTTTTAGAATATGATAAATATAAGTCGGAACTTAATTTTCATATGTGCGAGAATAATAAAATCTCGACATCGTTCATTCCACGTATGTTACGGTTGTAATTTTATTTTTTTATAATAAATAAGAGGTAAAACCTTCTACAAAATATAATTAATAAGAGGTAAAACCTTCTACAAAATATATATATATATATATATATATATGTGCGAGAATAAGTTAGTGAACAAATATGTTTTTCTTGATGGTACAAGAGTCAATAAATTACTAAATAAAGGAGTAAGTAGGCAAATCAAACATTTAGTAAAGAAGCAATGAAAGAAATACGTAAGCAACAAAAGCAAAGAAGGAAGCGAGTAGACAAATAAAGGTTGTAAACAAACAATGAAAGAAGCAATCAAAATTGACGGAAGTAATGAACCAAATAAGTTAAGCAATGAATGAATAAATTGAGTAAGCAAATATCAAAGAAACACATTAAGCATAAAAAAACAAGTTTATATATATGGTCCAGAAAATAATGAAGTATTGAAACAAATAACCAAATAAGCAAACAAACAAAGTATATGCAATGGATGTAGCATGTAGGCATGTAGCAATTGAGTAAAGTCAAAGAAACAAACCAAAGGGGAGGAAGCAAGCAGATAATGCAATAAAATGAGCAAAGCAAAGAAATAAGCAAGTAAAGAAGCAAGCAAATGAACAATGAACTTAAGCCAATATGCATGAATATATTATGTATGTATGCACACATGAATGCATGAATGCATGAAGGTAAGCATGCACACATGAATGAGAGATTCAAGATATCAAGCGAGATAACACTATCAAAGGAAACCAAGGAACAGAACAATATATATTGATAAAGTAGTTGGTCCATACCTGGTCACTCACTAAAAAGTTTTCACTTGTTTCAAAAATACGTTCACATAATCCGTTGGCTAATATCTGCTACTGCATATAAACAAAAGAGACAAAAACGTCAAGCTATTGAGAAAATGTTGAAATACTAAACAGAAAAATCGATGATGAACAAAAATTTGAGTGAATGACTGAACTTAAGAAACTAGAATATAAAGTCCAAAAATCGAAATCAAAAACCGTTGTTTCTTTTTAATTAGACGTCTGATCGGTTTCCTGGCCAGCTTACTTATCGGTTTCCTATCTGGTTCTTGACTTCTTTTTGTAACTACATAAGTTCTGTTATCATAATTTACAAATGGAAGAGGATTAATTAATTTAATTTAACAAGAGGTCCAATAAATACCAACATTATGTTACAAACTGAAATTAATAGGAACGTTAGTTAGCGACAATAGACCGAAGCTCCGATCGTGCAAAGGTTTAGGATATTGAAGAATGAAGGTCGTATTAATTAAAAAGAAATGAATAAACGAATATATTTCCACGTCAGCATACATCAAAGCTGACCCAACTGAAAAAGAAAGAAAAAAAAAAAAGAATTCAAACAACAGTCAATTGTGGAAAACCAAACGGTGGGTGTGGAGATAACGGCGATAAAAGCGGCATGCTCAGAAACTCCGTCAAATCCCAGTCATCTATCGCCGTCAAATCTGACTTCGCCGACTCAACGTTCACACCCCCAAAGGTAACGTCGTGACTCTCCTCCGTCTTGAGCACCTTCTCAGCCACCGTCACTTCCTCCTCGCCACCGTCTCTCTTCCTTTTGTTGTTCTGGCCATGACCATCTTCACCCCGTGGATTCCATTTGTCAACTTCGAGCGGGAAATTGACGATCGCCTTTGATCCCCGGAGTCTAAACGCTGCTTTGTCGTAAGCTCTCGCCGCTTCGATCGCCGTCTCAAACGTCCCGAGCCAAACCCTAGTTCCACGACGGTTAGGATCTCGGATCTCCGCCGCGAATTTCCCCCACGGCCTCATCCTCACTCCTCTGTAGTGCCACTTCTCCTCTGCTACTACTACCGGTGGTACGGGAATTTCCGGTTTACGATTCCCGGTTGCGAATTCAATAATTTCCGGTTTATAGTTCCCGGTTGCGAACTGAATCCACTCGGTTCGGTTAGGTGGCGCGATCTTTAACGTTTTCGGTTTACGATTGGATTGAACAATCGGATTCGATTGGAACGTAAAGGAATCGTTCGACTCTAGTGAGAATTCAGATTTCACCTCGAAATCAGAAATCTCCGGTTTAGGCGTGACGAGATCGATTATTTCCGGTTTGGGTGTTTCAAAATTGGAAAACTCAAAACCGGTATGATCAAATGACGGGAAACCAGGTGAACCGAAGATTGAAAAATCCGGTTGGTTCATCCATCGATCGGTGGGGGCATGAATAGGAAGCGGAGAGAATTCGTCGAGGAGATACTTCTTGATGAGGAGAAGAGCCGAAGCTTCGGTAGGTGAAGGCATGATGATGATCAAAATAATATAAAAGAGAGAAATGGAATGAGGAAGGAGGAGGAGTTGATGATTTGAATTGACAGTGGAGAAGAGAGTGGGGGAGAGGTATTTATAGGAAAGAGTCAAGTCAATGAGAGACTCTTTCAAGGCAACATCCTCAGACTTTTTTTTTTATTAGGATTTATAATCAGATGCGGGAAGGTGTATCTATACTCGCGTGCTTTTATCGTTTCCCACCGTTCGATTAGGTTGGAAACCCTCAGTCAACGGTTTATTTTATCGTCTGGTTCACCGATGGCAGCTGAAGTAAGGAATATACAAAGTACTGATCCAGGAGGAATCCGTTTGGCTCAGGGCTGCGATCTAATATAGGATCTATATTGTTGCTTCTTTGTAGATTAGGCAAGAGTTTATTATATCATGTTTACCAAAATATAAAGTATGGTATATTATAAACTACTTCTTCGTGTTAGTATTTGATCTAATTTACTTATACAAGTTGTGAGAATTTAGTTGCTCCCCCATCATGTATTTCCAATTTCAGAAGTTATCGTCCGCCGTCACAACTCGATGTTTGGATATAACACACGTTTTCTTTACATGTATAGAAAAGCTTTAAAACATGAAAAAGAAGTTGTCTTAAACAAAAGTTAAAAACATGAAAAAGAAGTTGCAATAAGTAATGAAAACACCGGTTTTAACTTTCTTACACGTACGTCGTCGGTGTCGCCGGATGTTATTAATAGTTTAAGGAAAGAAGAAGACTAGATTCTCCTTGTCCACGATGTTTTTGTATGGTCTCCAACATTTGGTAGACAAAGACCCAAAAACTTCTCTCTCTTTTTTTTTTTTCTCAATATGTACAAATAATATATATCCATTACAAGTTACAACTATCTTTGTTTTCTAATTCTCAGACCACAAAGCTGTTTTTATTCCTATGATGAACACATACTAGGTGTGTTATATAATCTTTTTAAAACTAAATGTTGCAGAGAATGGTAAAACAATTCACCGATACTTTGTTTTGTGTTTATAAAATTATAGCTTTCATTTGAAAGTTAATCAATGAACGCACAAAATGCATGCATGATTAGAGGAATTGATCATATTAATTAACGTTTTAATCTCAAAAGATAAGGGCTGCGTGATGCCGTAATGCCGTAATTAGAGGAATCGTAATATTAAAGTTAGTTATATAGTCTCATTTAATTATTCTACAATGATTATAACCCTAAAACAAAAATATTCGATCACAACAAACAAACCATGTGAGACCACTTTTGGCGTTGCTGCTTTCGAACGTGATTTATTCTTTTTTACGTCTTCCTACGAATGTGCTTACTTCATTATTACCGATTATTTTCATCATCAGTCATTTTTTATATCTAAATTTTTAGTAATTTAAATTGATTCATACGTGAAGCTAATTTACAAAGCCTACCATTACATATGCTAAGAAGATCTATCCCACATATAGGTTTAGATGATTCTTCTAATATATGTTGTCAAACTCTCTACGTTTTGATCACTTTCTTAAAACATTTTGTAAGTATATACTTTTACATGTCTAGTTCAGGGATGTTCAGCTCTCTGTGTCCAGGTACGTATGTTCTTGCAATTCTCTTTGTTTCAACATGTACTTTCATATGTTTATAGGTCACGATAGTTTGTAGAATATTCGTGTTTACTATTTGTATACAGGAAATTAATAATAGTTCTTTCAAGTTTTGCTGCAAATCTAGTGAAAAGGCGGAGACTTTAATTGTTTTTATTTGATCGTCATCATGATTCACGATGTTCAATATTCTCTTGTTCAGTGTCATATTTTCATAACTTAACAATGATCGATTGTTGATTGATTTCATATTATTAGTCTTTTTTCGAACAACACGTATTTTAAATTTTTACATATTAAAACTAGGATAATGACACCTTAACATCAGAATTGTGTTTTACGTGTTAGAATAAAATCCATTTGCCTAAATATATAAAGCTTTTATAAAATATATACACGACACAGGCTTACGTATTTAGTTTAACATTATGTGTTTAGGTTCTCTGTTTAAGAAGCTAATTCCAGTAATCAGTTCATCACAATAGTTAATGATTTACATACATAATGATATTATTCTGTAATCATAATTTTAATTTATATGTGTTAATTGTATGTTAAAGTGTGCTATCCCGGTCCTAGTTTAGTTTATATAAGAAAAAGAGTTTGATGTAACTAAGTTCATACTTCCTTAATGAAAGTATCGATCGTAGCAGTTTTTATTTTCCTTTTTGGGTATCAAAAAAATTATTTATATACATTTCTTTTTTGGTTGAATATGAAACGATCGTAGCAGTTGGACATAAAGAATGAATCATTCTGAGAACTAATTAAGTTGGAATTTGTTATTTTCAACGAAGGTAGTAGACAAGTAGGTAGTATTAAATAATATTTGGGGTAAAAAGTAATCAACTCTTAGCTTTCTATTCAAAAATTGTATAAGACGGCTGGGGTACGTGCATGCATGTAATGTAAATCTAGAGTCTCTTTCAAACTTATGATTGAACACGTGCGTTTATTACATTTTACTTCGCTTTCTATAATGAAGTACATCAGTTTCAAACCGAACGACTACAAAGAATATGTCAATAACACGAATACTTGTTGTTAATGAAAAATGTTTTTACAGTTTGGTAATATACTAAACATGAGAAATTAAGAACCTAAAACGATAGTTTTCTTATTGTTTTTACGTCTTTAATTTTTCAACGGACGAACAAAACTTTAAAATTGTGTTCTTTGTTGCTAAAAAAAAAAACAAAAAACAGAAGGTTATCATCTTTGTCGAAGAACTCAAATTGCGCAGTGAGGAATTAATACACGTGCGGGTTGGTTTGCACGTACGTCCAGATTTTTTTGTTGAAATTTCTAATATGGTCAAAAAGTCTTACACGACCGAATTTGGTCAATTTCAAAGCTGACGTGTCATATGCTTCCCCTCCTTACCATTTTTATTAAACTTATTAAACTAAAAGCAACTAATAAAAGTTTTGATCGATATATTCTTATAAAGTTATAACTAACTATAAGCCATATTTTCGGACGATTACGAAAATTTATGAAAATTAGTAGTCTGAAATATTACAATATGTACTAGAAAATCAGATGGAAAGACAAACCAAAATTTAGTTCACTAGAAATTTTATAATTTCGCAAACGAAATTGTTTTTTAATGATAGAAAATATGTTGGAAAAAAATGATAGAAAATCATGTTTTAGAGGGTATTACTATATAAAACCAATTATTGTAATCTATGAGTTTTGGAGACGTTTCAACATTGAAAACGACACATCACAATTATCTACTTGAATTTTACGTTATCTCTTGACAATGATGTATGTGTAAGCCAAACATAATTTAATTGGACAGTAGTACTGATTACGATCAAAATAAAAAGTAAAACCATTTGTTACTAATCTAAACAATGGGCTCTCTCTGGCTTTACCCCAAAACTCATCTCTTGCCGAGCCTACAATCTTAATTAGAGATATCTAAGGCAATTTTTATTTTATTTATGTTGATTACATTTATATATCCTTAATTAGGCAAATTTGGAATTATTGATCAATTGCTAAAATCTATTAATTTCAGGTAGCAACTGGGGTTGGTTTTCCCGTGACTATAAAACATATATACTATGTTATTTAGTTGTTGTCGTTGGTGATGAACATGTCCGTCTCATATTTATTTTTATTTTACTTTTGATAAATTTTTTGTTTTGTTTTGATAGTCAATATATAATTAAAAAGTCCACAAAATAAGCACGTCATTGATTTAAATAAATATGATACAACATTTTTTCATGAACCATGTAACTAAATGCTATGTTTTACAAAATTTTTATTTTAAAAACAGTTAATGTTAACTAAAATTGTTCCATTAAATGTTGCTAACGTTGAATTAAAACCCCGAATTAGCTAGGCTAAGAATATATATAATCCAAGAATTAAGAGCTAAGATCTCCAGTTAGATTTTCCAACAAAGGGATAAGAATATAGAGAGCTTTGATGTGATCGCAAAGCAAACCAATAGAGGCCGTGCAATTGAGTAATATTAGACAAAAACATCATCTTTAAGCATCCTTCCCCGAAGGAGTCTCTCCATTTGCAAGTTGATAAAAGCGAGAGAGACCCACTCTCATTCACTTTCCAACTTTTAATAATTAAGCTCGACATATAAGAAATATATATATATATATATATATATATATATTTTTCTAGTGCCGTAGTGCGGGTATTTTTTCGATACTTATAGAAAAACATTCGAATTGTTTAGTTTACCATTAATCTGGTGTATGTGATATGTAATACATGAAGTCATGAATTTAAAAGTCAGCATGTTTTTATTGGAAAGCTTTAAACAAATCTTAAGAGCCTTCCAATAATGATGGTATAAAAGAGTTTATAATAAAAATGAGTTATTATTGTATCTGGTTTCGAACAATCTTTTAAATTTGTTGTATATTAAATCTTCGTAATGTTTGAATAAATTCGAATTACTCTTTCCCACGAATTTATGACTTCAGATTACTACATATTCTCGAAAAACCTATTAAGAAAATCTTGGTTCGTGTCATGTAGTCATCTGAATCATAAATTTTGTTTTAAATTTAAAAAGTTGCAAAGTTTTTTCTTTTACACCTAGAAGTTTATGTTAGCAAAGGATATAATCTTTATTAGGGATAAATATCACACATTGGAAGTTGAGTAGGATTTTAAGTGGTATATATAAGATATGGGCATCTCCACTCATTGTCAATTGGTTTTAGGTTGGAAGCCCACAATCTAATATGGTATCAGAGCCCGGTCCGCACATACTCAATCCAATCCACAATCGGTCTGGCCCATAGTTGGCCCACCGATTCATGCCCAAACATATCGAGATTTATGGTTAAAAGAACCATCATCTCGAGGGGGCGTATTAGGGATAAATATTCCACATTGGAAGTTGAGTAGGATCTTAAGTGGTATATATAAGATATGGGCATCTCCACTCATTGCCAATTGGTTTTAGGTTGGAAACCCACAATCTAATAGTTTAAAGTATGCAAATCTCTAATCACTCAAAACAGAGATGCATGTTTTGTTATAAAGACAAAACTCAAAGGGTTCTACTAGAGGTTTTGTCAGAGCCTCGCTTCACTAAACTACTAGTTCCTAATTCAAGATTGGTGGGCTTCACGTGATATTGTCTCCAAATCCCTTGCGTAACCGTACAAACCCATGTGAATGATGATGAAGAAGAAGTTGCATCCTTTGTTTCAAGTGAACCGTGAGAGGAGTGTCAATAGTCTTTGCTTTAGAGTACGTGATCACTAAATTCCTTATAAGAACAAACATTACAATGCATCCTTACTCTTTGTCCCTACTTCAAATCCAGAAAAAATAAGATGAATTAGATTTGGATAACTTATATCTATCTGTCATCTATACAAGACTATTTAACAAAAAACTTAGAAATTATAAATTTAAAGACCTAGTTTTATCATCAAAACTTTTGGCAATATACATATGTGTTTCCGTTAACCGGCGGTTCAAGTAAGGAACCAGGGGCTATAAAAGTCATCTAAAGACACAAAAAGCCAAAGACAAGTTGTGAGAGAAGACAGAGACCAATCACAACATTGCTTCCGTAGATCACGTGACATCATCCTTGACGGCTACTTCTCAATTTTATGTGTGTCTTATATGGATAAAACGCACGTGTTTAATTCACGAACCTTCATAGCTCTTGAGAAAAATTCCATTACTTTCATATTTTCAACTTTTTTAATACCCCCACTATACTCCTTCAATTATTTTATTAATTACAAGTCTTTGTCAAAATTTTCAAACATTTTTCCAGGTTCATGAACCTTTTATTTTCTCTTTTTCTTTATCTCAATCTTAAATCTCAACGCTCTCTCTATATATATACACCAAAAAAACATCTTTTATTCTCATTCACACCAGACACTTCGAAATCTCTCAACAAGAACCCCAAAATAAAAAAAAAACACATTTTCAAGAAATACAAAATATCTCTCTGTAATTAATGTCGATGATGGCGGGAACACAATCTGACTACGCTTTTCTTGACTCGATACGGCGACACTTGCTTGGTGAAACAGAGATGCGACTCAGTGAGTCGATTACGAGTTCAGTGGAGCAGTCTTGTACTACAGGTAACAGCGTCGTTAAACCTGTGTACGGACGAAACCCTAGCTTCGGCAAGTTGTATCCTTGCTTCACCGAGAGCTGGGGAGACTTGCCCTTGAAAGAGAACGATTCAGAGGACATGTTAGTTTACGGTATCCTCAACGACGCTTTTCACGGCGGTTGGGAGCCGTCTTCTTCTTCTTCCGACGAAGATCGCAGCTCTTTTCCGGCGGTTAAAGTGGAGAGTCCGGAGAGTTTCAGTTTCGGGGCGGTGGATTCTGTTCCGGCGAAGAAAGAGACGAGTCCGGTGGTTCCTGTAGCGGCTGCGGTGGCGAAGGGAAAGCATTACAGAGGAGTGAGGCAAAGGCCGTGGGGGAAATTTGCGGCGGAGATAAGAGATCCGGCGAAGAACGGAGCTAGGGTTTGGTTAGGAACGTTTGAGACGGCGGAGGACGCGGCGTTGGCTTACGACAGAGCTGCCTTTAGGATGCGTGGCTCCCGCGCTTTGTTGAATTTCCCGTTGAGAGTTAATTCGGGAGAACCCGACCCGGTTCGGATCAAGTCCAAGAGAGCTTCTTCTTCCGAAAATGGAGCTCCCAAGAAGAGAAGAACGGTGGCCGCCGGTGATGGAGCGGTTAAGGGATTGACGGTGAAGTGCGAGATGGTTGAAGTAACACGTGGCGATCGGTTATTGGTTTTGTAAAAGTTTTGATTTTTCTTTGTTGGGTTATTATGATTTTCTTCGCAAAAGGAAGAACGTTAATAAGAAATTCGTTTATTATTATTACAATTATAATTTAACCTCCCAATCATTTCATTTAGGTGGGATCAAACTTTTTAAAAATAATAATAATGAAACTATAACATAAGTAAGAAAGAAAACAAATCATTTCCCATTACAAGTGGGATAAAATTTGTTTAGGAAAATGATAACATTTGTGAGAAAATTCAATATTCTGAATTTTTGTAGTATATACAGTACAAATAAAGATATTTTGTGGACAGATACATGTGCACAAGACTTTACAATTACACACAGCAAATTTTTTGACTTTCTGAAGTAAATTAGTATTATCTTTGGTTATGCTGATCAGCTGATGCATAAGCAAATAACGTCACCACAGTTTTAATTAGTGCGTTCGTTTATAAACACTATTAACAAATTAGTACTTTAACATATTTCTTTTAATACTAATTTTTTAAAAAATTATGTGGTGTAATGTTGATGTGAACATTAGATTTTTTATGAATGTATCATGTACATATTAAAAAGTATACAACCCAATTATTGGAGAAAAAGACACAGTCACAGAACTAATTAAAAATCAAAAATCAAAAATCAAATACAGACTGATAATAAATACGACCAAACGTGAGAATCTAATAAAAAGCTAACAACCACAATTATTTTATTATATTTATTTTAAATGTAACCAAATCTATAAACAATTAGTAGTAGAAGTCCCTATTGAACGTAACATATAAGTTAATTTCGATAAAAATTGGAGTTGGACAAGGTTGCTTTGGAGAAGAACAATCTCAGCATTGGTTTTTGGCTAAGAGGTTCTTCAGTTTTTATAGATTTGGGATTGTAATAATCATAATACAACCCTAGATAGGAGCTTCGACTCTATAAATGCTTCAAAGGAAATATAATTATTGATCAATAATTCAAAGTGGCAAAACTCTTCATGGAGAGATTAACGTTTGCTTTTATATATGTTTGCTCAGTTTATACGAGGATACTAATTTACTACAGTCAAAAGTACTCAAAACTATGACATATTTTGTTCAACGAGAGATCTCAACTAAACTAGCACTTTTTTTTTGACAAAAAAAAAAAAAAAAGCTCGACTAGTAGAACATTGACTTAAAATAAATTCTATTTTTAATATCAGAAGAGTTTTAGACGTAAACTCGAACTTCTTATTTTCAACGATATTGACTTTGAATAATCTAAAGGCTACAACTTTGTTAAAAATTTTATATATACCATAGAGTGATTTTACATTGAATGTTTTAATATAAACATGTGTGAACGGGTAAGTCAAAGTTATATTAGAGAAAGAAAAAGAATCTATACTATTAAAGCTGAAGTAAACAATGAATTTACACTATAGTTTCAAAATGAAATAATTATCATTTTTAACTGGGTTAACACGCGGATCTAACTAACTAAACGGATATGTTAATCAGGTTTAGAGATTTAATCTTCATCGTTCATTTTTCAGTTGATAAAAAAAAAAATTGGTTTTCATTATTAAAGGAAAGATAATTATTACGTTTGATATTTAACTTTATTTGTAAGATAAAATGCCTAAAATTTAGCTTAATTGGCAAGATTTTCTTAATTTCAAATATTTTATAAAGATCTTGATCGAAATTTTAAACATTGGGTATTTTAATATTTGTTTTAATAGAAACCATTCCATGTTTTCTTAGTATGGAATATTCAATGTAGTTGACTTTTTAAATTATTTTAATTTTTAACTTGACCAACCAAATCAATCTATATTAACATTTTTTAAATACATTTGATAATATAACTTTTTATTTGTAAGATTTTTATAAATAAACTTTTGTCATTTCATTATATATTAAAAATTGAAGAATTATTTATTAAGTAATCATTATCCTATTCGATTTT